>NC_083592.1:6573717-6910384 GCF_027579695.1 Neoarius graeffei | reverse complement strand
GTTCAATATCCTGTATCTATGTTTCCAAATGGAATACACACATTAATATATACATGTGTAAAAGATAAGAGCAGCACTTCAGGGACAAGGAAAGCTCCAGTTGCTTAAAAATCACAAAAGCTGTTACTTGTTATCATTGTTACTAAACATTAAGAAGCTTACACACTTGGAAAATGTTTATAAAACCTGAACACATACCCACTGTTAATAACTCATTATTAAGGTTTTACATGCATAATATTTCAAAGCATATTGTTTGAAACGGGATTAAACTTACCTTCTAAATAAATGACGTAAGTATTTCTGCTCAAAGGGGTTTTTTTTTCTTTCTCTCTTCTCGTCGTCGAAGAACAGAACAAGCCCACACACTCTTCCTGGACAGCTGAGTGCGGCTCATAATATAGCCCAATAGCCACGCCCCGTGTTGGAATAACAACCAATGGAAGATGATTGCGTGAGTCAATCCCAGCCAATGGGAGAAGCGCACAGGCCAGCCTCCGTTAGGTTTTCTTTTCCGAATGTTGACTCAGTTTACTTTCGATTTCCGAAAATCAGCTGCAGCAGAAACACAACAGAACAAAACAACTCAGCAAAACAGCTGCTGCTGAAACATTTCCCCCACAGTGTCTCAGTGTCGCTGATAATGCAACTGCACGGATTTTCACAATCTCTGTCAACAAAAAAGCAATTAAAAAAGGGTCGTAAGACTTTAAAAACTTTTAATCTTAATTAAAAAAAAATTATATATATATATATATATATATATATATATATATATATATATATATATATATATATATATATATATATATGAATGTATTTTTAGGCCTAGCTGTACAGTAATCATCATCAACAACAGCAATAAACAATACTAACAAAAATATGTATGAAAATTAAATTAAATATTGATTGGATCAAGGGGCGGCACGGTGGTGTAGTGGTTAGTGCTGTCGCCTCACAGCAAGAAGGTCCGGGTTCGAGCCCTGTGGCCGGCGAGGGCCTTTCTGTGTGGAGTTTGCATGTTCTCCCCGTGTCCGCATGGGTTTCCTCCGGGTGCTCCGGTTTCCCCCACAGTCCAAAGACATGCAGGTTAGGTTAACTGGTGACTCTAAATTGACCGTAGGTGTGAATGTGAGTGTGAATGGTTGTCTGTGTCTATGTGTCAGCCCTGTGATGACCTGGCGACTTGTCCAGGGTGTACCCTGCCTTTCGCCCGTAGTCAGCTGGGATAGGCTCCAGCTTGCCTGCGACCCTGTAGAACAGGATAAAGCGGCTAGAGATAATGAGATGAGATGAGATGAGATGAGATGAGATGAGATAGGGGTGGTGTAGTGCTTAACACTGTCGCCTCACAGAAAGAAGGTTCTGGGTTCAAGCCCAGTGGCCAGTGAGGGCCGTTCTGTGTAGAGTTTGCATCTCCTCATGTCTGTGTGGGTTTCCTCCGGGTGCTCTGGTTTCCCTCACAGTCCAAAGATATGCAGGTTAGGCTAATTAGTGGCTCTAAATTGACTGTGAGTGTGAATGATTACGCGTCTCTATGTGTCAGCCCTGCGGTGACCTGGTGACTTGTCCAGGGTGTACTGTGCCCCTCATTCATAGTCAGCTGGGATAGGCTCCTGCGACCCTGCACAGGATAAGCGGTTATGGATGGATGGATGGATTTTTACATTATTGAATCAGTACAAAAACATTTTTGAGTTCCAAACATTCGTGTGTGGGGGGGGGTTCCCCCAAGCAAATAATTAAACATTTATTTTCATGTAAAGTTTGTATCTGAGCAGCATATTCCATAGGAGAGCACTTTTCAGATTAAAAATGAAAACATAATGAAGGGTATTGGGTTTTGGTGCAAAATGAAGAACCGAATGTGGCAGTCAAAGTGTCCAGAAGAACTGTGGCTGGTTCTGTAAGATGCTCAGTACATGCTCACTACAGCTCATTTCCTTATAAAACTGCACTCATTGGACATGAGACTACTATTTTTGTTAAAGCAAAGGGTCATCCATCCATCCATCCATTATCTGTAGCCGCTTATCCTGTTCTACAGGGTCGCAGGCAAGCTGGAGCCTGCAAATGGTCGTCTCACACCAAATATTGACTTTGTTACTGTATATTGATTTATGATGGCTTACTGCTTACTGTTTATAGCATTCTTTAATGTTGAAACATTTCATTTCATCATTTTGAAGCCATTTTTGGTCGACAGCATTTCTTTACATGTGCCTAGGACTTTTGGACAGAGACTGTATCTCTAAACCAGGCATGAGATTTCGCTCGGCTTTATTTGCTACATGCAAATCCCTGCTCATATAGGCAATAAATAAAAGATGAATCATTTAGTTCATCGATCTGGATGTGGATTCAGCTCCCTTATGAGCAAGAGACAACAGTAGTGAGGTGAAAATCTCCCTGAGATGACGGCAGTGTTGAAACAGTGTTCAGAATGAGCGGATTATTAAGAGTCACTGTATTAAAAGTTCTGGGATGAGTACAGGATAGTCTTAATGATTACGATTATCCAGGGAGGAAATGAGAATATAATAATGTAATAATGAAAATAACCATGCTGGAGGAAAGATCTGAAGGCATCGTTAAAAAATATGTCCCAAGTAGCACTTTATCTAAGAATCGGATCATATCTACAGTACATCGCCTATTATGTACAGGCAGGGTTGAAAATTTAAAGAATAACAGAAATAAACATGCCGGTTTCACAGCACCATCTGTATCATATCAGTGACTCATTTGGTGTCAGGTGATCTTTTACAGGTGTGTTCACAGTTTGTGTTTCTGCGAAATGAAAAAAGCCCAACGTGTCACTCAGAGGACCGTGAATTATTTTTGGCACCACTTCTTGAAATACAGTGTGTGAGATGTAAATGATGTTAACTTGAATATAATGTGTTCTGTGAGTGGGAGCTTTATGAACAGAAAGCACTATGAGTCCAATAACTAGGCTGAATGTGATTCCATAAAATCCTTTTTAGAAATAAATCCATGGTGAGAAGGTGCATGGAATTTATTGTACCATCAAACAACCAGTGTTCCCAGTATAAACTCCACGTCAAACTTCTTTCAAATATTGCTACAAACATCCACAGTTCCCAACACATGGAAGCGGTCAAATATTGTGCCAGTTCCTAAAAAACCTGGTGCAACTGAACTGAATGACTTTAGACCCATTGCACTCACTTCCATTCTATGCAAATGTATGGAGAGAGTGGTGAGCAAGCATATAACTGCTAGTGTATCCAACACTTTAGACCAACTCCAGTTTGCATATAAATGTCAAAGGGGCACAGATGATGCAACTATAACACTGTTTAATATCTTAGCCAAACACTTAAAGTTCCCTCTCATTACGCTAGAATTTTGTTCATAGATTTTACATCTGCTTTTAATTCTATGCAAATTCATGTACTGTTGCAAAGACTTGTTGATTTAGGGGTTAATGGTGGAATAATTCATTGGGTTAGGGATTTTCTCTCTGACCGCCCTCAACGGGTTATCTTGGTAAATATTGAGTCAGATCTCACTGTTTTGAATACTGGGGCACCGCAGGGCACCATTTTATCTCCCTTACTGTTCTCTATATATACGAATTTAAAATCCAAGAAGAACATTTTAGGTTATTTAAATATGCTGATGACATGGCTCTGGTTGGTCTACTGCAGCAGGGTGATATGGAGAGAGAATATGCCTACGCCCGCCATACATCATCTCTTCAAGAATGGTGCCAAAATAGCTTTTTAGAAATGAATGTAAGTAAGACTAAAGAACTTGTCATTCAAAATGATAAGGACCTGTTATCTCCTATAATCATTCAGGGACAGACAGTGGAAGTCGTGAATGATTTTAAATATCTTGGCACTTTTATAGACAGTAAACTCATTTTTAAAGAAAACACAGATTTTATTTTTAAAAAGTGCTCACAACATCTTTACCTACTCCGTAGACTCAGAAACTTTGGTGTGAACAAGGACATCCTACAAACAGTATATAAAAATCTTGTTGAAAGCATTCTATCATTTAATATGATCATGTGGTAACTTGAACATGCAGAGAAAAAATAAGCTACAGAGAATAGTGAATATGGCCACAAAGATAATAGGAAAGCCACAAAAGCACTTAAGTATAATGTATGATGAACAGATTTTAAACAAAACCAGGAAAATCATAAATGACCCTTCCCACCCGTTCCACTGTGAATTCGAGCTTTTACCCTCTGGGAGGCGTTTTAGAGTGCCTAACGCTAATAAGAACATCTTTAAAAACTCCTTTGTCCCAAAAGGAATAAGGGCGATAAATAATACAGGGATTCTTACTTAATTCACCCCAGTCCTTTTTATTGGTCTGATTACTTATTTATTATTATATTTATGATATTTTATCACTTTTTAGCTATTTTTTAAACACTCTTTTGAGTGCTAATGTATTTTTATAATAACTTAGTTTTCTCTTTAAATTTCCACATTGTGGACAATAAAGTGTTCGTATTCGTTCGTATTCGTCCACCTTGAGCTGGAGAAAGCACTTACTAAAGCTTTCTACATTCCCACGTGTTGTTGAATAACTATTTTCTAAAAGCAGGAACAGAGACAGAGGAGAGTTTAAGCAGGAATTTGTGTTTATTGGCAGTAAATACTGTCTCTGGATATTTGTGCTCTCAGAGCTCGGAGTGCTTCAGCATGGCGGTTCGCTCCTCTCTCTTCGGAAGAGGGATGTTTCCTGTGTGAGGCAAAAAGGAAAACGTTTACTTTTAATTATTAGTTACAACAGCACAGTTAGTTTCTGTTTCGTGAATTTCTCAGGTGTGCTGGAGAAAGAAAAGGGAAATCAGGTGTAAAGGTGACAGCTGACGTGAAGGGGAATTCCAGCCAGGAATGCTCCACGTCACACTCTTGACTGAGGCCTGTTGTTGTTGTTGTTGCACTTTTGACGACGTGCCAGTAGGTGGGGTGGGAAAGGAAATCGAAACCATCAAACCTGAACCAAGCTGTGATCTGTTTCTTTTGTGTATTAATCCAACATTTTCTTATTCGGTTTCCAAACCTCCCACTGTCCCAATTCATCTCTACACACCAAGTAGATTTGATCTTCATCTCAGTTCTAACTTTGTGAATCCCAGACTCACTGATGTCACTCAGAACTGAGCAATAAACAGTTTAACACTTTCCCCAAATACCAAAGTGGGATCTTTTGACCCAAACAGAACATAAGGCTTAAAAATGATATGCGTGTGAGGACCTGGAGGTGCTACAAAATACTCCTCCTCTGTGCTTCTGGAGAGCTGAAGAAGTTCCTCTGCGCAGTTTCCCTCCGTCACAGTGTCCTCTCTCAGATACAGAGCTCTAAAATACACACAAAGACAAACTCATCACGTGTCTTCTCATATTTATTACAGAATTTTGCTTGGAACATGAATAATAACTTCATATAATATCAATAATAATCACTGTTATTAGGTTCAGGAAGTTAAACGATGACGTCAGAGCCGCCTGCTTTTATTTATTTATTATCCAAACACTCTTTGTTCTGAGGTTATTGTTGTGACACAGTTTCTCGGTTTGTTTCCCAGTTAAACGAAACCTACAGTGAACTACATGACGATTCAGGAGTATTTCAATATGAAGCAATTACACAATGACTCAGCTGATATTCCTTATTAAATACTAAAGAATTTAAAGTTTGAGTCAGAGTCATGGAGAAACGCTCACGTGACATCGAGTCGGTTTGTATGAAAGCTGTTACAATAAATAGACTTTTCTCCTCTGCATGGAGGCCAATCAGGGGTGGCACAGTGGTGCAGTGGTTAGCGCTGTTGCCTCACAGCAAGAAGGTCTGGGTTCGAGCCCCGTGGCCGGCGAGGGCCTTTCTGTGCGGAGTTTGCATGTTCTCCCCATGTCCGCGTGGGTTTCCTCCGGGTGCTCCGGTTTCCCCCACAGTCCAAAGACATGCAGGTTAGGTTAACTGGTGACTCTAAATTGACCGTAGGTGTGAATGAGAGTGTGAATGGTTGTCTGTGTCTATGTGTCAGCCCTGTGATGACCTGGCGACTTGTCCAGGGTGTACCCCGCCTTTCGCCCGTAGTCAGCTGGGATAGGATCCAGCTTGCCTGCGACCCTGTAGAACAGGATAAAGTGGCTAAGGATAAAGAGAAGGTGGGTCATGCAGCAAGACAACGACCCTAAGCACACAAGTCGTTCTACCAAAGAATGGTTCAAGAAGAATAAAGTTAATGTTTTGGAATGGCCCAGTCAAAGTCCTGACCTTAATCCAATCGAAATGTTGTGGAAGGACCTGAAGCGAGCAGTTCATGTGAGGAAACCCACCAACATCCCAGAGTTGAAGCTGTTCTGTACGGAGGAACGGGCTAAAATTCCTCCCAGCCGGTGTGCAGGACTGATCAATAGTTACCGGAAACGTTTAGCTGCAGTTATTGCTGCACAAGGGGGTCACACCAGATACTGAAAGCAAAGGGTCACATACTTTTGCCACTCACAGATATGTAATATTGGATCATTTTCCTCAATAAATAAATGACCAAGTATAATAGTTTTGTCTCATTTGTTTAACTGGGTTCTCTTTATCTACTTTTAGGATTTGTGTGAAAATCTGATGATGTTTTAGGTCATATTTATGCAGAAATATAGAAAATTCTAAAGCATTCACAAACTTTCAAGCACCACTGTATACAGTCAAAGAAAGAACATTTGAGAACAATATAATATCTAATATAAATCTAATGTAAAAGAAAATTTAAAAACAAGTATCTCGAATGACAGCACAAAAGCAAATCTGAACAAAGCTTTTAATGCTGCAACACAATTAATAAATAAAATCCAATCATTATTAGTAATTGTTTTCACACAGAGATTTAAATGTACTGATCATCTGCCATGATATGATTTTGAACTAGAAAAGCACTCGGAGAGCGCAGACCTCCGCCAAGAATCCTTTAAAAAAATCCGGGATCCAGAAGGTGATCCGGATCACCGCCAAAATTTAATGGATTGTTACTTGTGCCCAGTCACACCTCTGGAAAAAATTTCAGAACAATCCATTCATAACTTTTTCCATAATGTTGCTAACAGACAAACCAACAAACAAACAAACCAACGCTACCGAAAACATAACCTTCTTGGCAGAGATAATGAATAGGTACTTTTCTTGGAAAGTCCCAAAGTTTTCGACTTGCCCAGACACCACATCTCTCTCTCTGACATATTTTTAGTTTGCTGTTTCTGCTCCTTGGTGCCTGAAAAGGTTTTCTTCGTTTGATTCCAGTTAGAACTGGCAACATTATATTTTCAGAAGAGGAAAAAAACAAGCCCTAACCTGTCCTCCAGGACAGAATCCATTGGTTCCACACCTTCCGTGTCGACAACATGAAGCTGATCAGCGAACCGAATCGCTTTCTCCAGACACTCCACACCTTCCTGGCTGCCGAAGTCTACAAGAGCGAGTCTCTCCAACTTATCCACAAGGTCCAGAGAGACTTCAGTAAGCTGCAGAATGAAACAGGAGGGAATAAAATCACCAAAGTGTGCTGAGGGTGAAATAATAACAATATCACACCATGTTACCTGAAGACATTTCTGTGATAAACGATATACAACATGATAAACTGTAAATAATACAATTCAGATATTTGCATTTTGTATGATTATATCTCCATAACCTGGGATGGAAGGTTTTTTTAGGCCAAATTATGATTGCTTTAGAACACAGTTGTAAGTGGTGGTGTTTTGGACCAGATCGAAGATAGTCCGTGTCCCCCAAGATCCTTTTAATCAGAAATTAATACGATCCATTTCTGTAAACATAGGCACATGACAACATAGGGTAAAGTGTAAATGCTGAAAGTGTGTCTGAGATGACGTATAGAAACATATCGTTTGTAAACATCTGTTTAGTCAAGCCTTGTGTTAATGGTGTTTATGAGGTAAAGGTGTAGATCTGGAGGGTCCTCAGACAGAGTGTTTTGGTAAACTGGGATGTATGGATGCTGTCAGTCCCCACTCGCTTGCTCACTCGAGTTTGTTGACGGTGTAGTGGCTGCTGCTTTATGCCCCTCATGCCTGTGTTACCTTCTGGCTCTCCCCTTTTAGTTATGCTGTCAGAGTTAGTTTTTCCGGAGTCCCTGCTTGTAATCAGTGCAATATGTATACTGTTCCTACTTATTCAGGTGACATACCTAACAACCTGTGTTTTCTGTCTCTCTCTCTCTCTCTCTCTCACCCCCAAATCTGTCCCTCTGAGTTACATGTCGGTCCTGGGATCGAGACGCTGAACCTCTTCTGCTCCTCGGACCTGCCTGATCCATCCTGGTGCCCTGTGTCTGGTTGGAGTCTCATCGCATCACTCCTGTGGAGGACGGCCCATGTGGACAGTTGAAAGTCACACTTGGAAGACGCTCTGGACTCTTACAGTAATGCTTTTATGGCTGAGGACTACAGTTGACTTGCTAACTTTAGGACTGCAGTTGTCATGAACAGTTTTGCACTCAAGTTTCCATCAATGAAGAGTTTATAACATCAACGAAACTGATTTCATGTTAAAACTGTTAATGTTATAGTCATGCTGTCTGTTGTTGCCCAAATGAGGATGGGTTTCCTTTTGAGTCTGGTTCCTCTCGAGGTTTCTTCCTCATGTCGTCTGAGGGAGTTTTTCCTTGCCACCGTCGCCACAGGCTTGCTCATTGGGGATAGATTGGGGATAGATTAGGGATAAAATTAGCTCATGTTTTAAGTCGTTCAAATTCTGTAAAGCTGCTTTGCGACAATGTTTATTGTTAAAAGCGCTATACAAATAAACTTGACTTGACTAAAACCTACTGCAAAGTTTTGACGAGGAAACTTTAGAAAAGTGGATGATGGAGTGGATAATGTTAGTATGAGCTGATGATTAACAAAAGGCCTACTGAAGGTACCATAAATCAGAACTGCGTGCACACCATGGTGAACTTCTTTCCTAAGCAAAAAGACTGAGAAACTGAAATTAAATGCTTGAAAAATGCTTTTGAGGGATAGTTTTGTGCAGTTTTTGAGATGTATTTGGGCTGGAAGGCTTTCCAGACCTGCGCATAAATATCAAGCAGAATGTCTGATAGAGAATCTGAACAAAAACAGCAATTTTTTGTGAAGTATAATAAGAAGCGTACAGGTGGAAGTTGGTCCTCGGCTACTGGCTCCCATGTGGGAAACTGTGGGACCTGAAAAGAAACACAAACACAATCATAATCATAATAATTGTTGTTTTTTTCTGTATACACTTCTCCTTGAGGTCACTGGTTGTGAGAACACAAACACTTAGTCCAGTAGATTATTTAAAATAAATATTACATTAATTGTTTAGGCAGAGTTAAAAAGTAGAAGTACATTTTTCGTATAGCTCATACTTTCCTGAGTCTTCATAGGCCATGAAGTGTTTTCATACCTTTGAAATGAAGCCAGAATGACTTGAGCTCATCCAGCGGCACCACTTTGCTTTTCTGCCCGAGTAAGAGGCGCCTTGTGTGGGAAGCGCCGCCAGGACACACCGAGGATGTGAAGGCCGCGGCAGCGCGCTTTGGTTTAACCACCGCAATGTGCAGGTTGCGAATTTCCTTTCCTGTGCTGTGTTCCGAAAAGCCATGGATCTCAGTACCTGTCCAACAGGACACCGGAAATTATACCCGACACAGACGCTGTGAAACATGTCCACTGCACTCAGGAGTCGCGAACTCATTACAAGTTCATTCACTATAACAGAAATGAGGAGAGCTGAATAGAGTTGGATAGTCTATATATAGAGACACACAAACTAACATGCTCGAAGCCCGGATAGCTCAGTCGGTAGAGCATCAGACTTTTAATCTGAGGGTCCAGGGTTCAAGTCCCTGTTCGGGCGATCTCGTTTTCATTTTGAAGAAACAAAGTAAAATCGGTATTTTCTTCCCACAGCCAGGGTAAAAAAAAAAATACTAGTAGTTAATCCATGAGACAATTTACATTTAATTTCATTATTTATTTATTTAGATGGGAAAATGCGTATTAAATGAACACTGCATACATGAGACATGCAGAGTAAATACACCGGAATTAGCAAAAAAGCTAAATTCCATCCGTGCTCCCCAAACAAGAAACATAAAACGCTTAACAATACAAGCTCATTAAAAAAAAAATCACAAAATCACAGTAGACCAATAAATAAAAAAAAGCCAAAACCATATCAATGTGTATAATCATGTACACACACACACACACACACACACATACACACACATACATAATGGAAAGTGTGTGTATACATGACTGCACATACAGTTAGGTCCATATATATTTGGACACTGACACAAATTTTTTTTTTTTTTTTTTTTTTTACCTGTTTACTGAAACATATTCAGGTTATAGTTATATAATGGACATAAAGTCCAGACTTTCAGCTTTCATCTGTATCCACATTAAAATTGGATGAAGGGTTTAGGAGTTTCAGCTCCTTAACATGTGCCACCCTGTTTTTAAAGGGACCAAAAGTAATTGGACAATTGACTCAAAGGCTATTTCATGGGCAGGTGTGGACAATTCCTTCGTTATGTAATTCTCAATTAAGCAGATAAAAGGCCTGGAGTTGATTTGAGGTGTGGTGCTTGCATTTGGAAGATTTTGCTGTGAAGAAAATATGCGGTCAAAGGAGCTCTCCATGCAGGTGAAACAAGCCATCCTTAAGCTGCGAAAACAGGAAAAAAAAACATCCGAGAAATTGCTACAATATTAGGAGTGGCAAAATCTACAGTTTGGTACATCCAAAAAGAAGTAAAGAGAAAGAAAGAAAGTGCTGGTGAACTCATCAATGCAAAAAGACCTGGACACTCACAGAAGACAACAGTGGTGGATGATCGCAGAATAATTTCCATGGTGAAGAGAAACCCCTTCACAACAGCCAACCAAGTGAACAACACTCTCCAGGAGGTAGGCGTATCAATATCCAAATCTACCATAAAGAGAAGACTGCATGAAAGTAAATACAGAGGGTTCACTGCATGGTGCAAGCCACTCATAAGCCTCAAGAATAAAAAGGCTAAATTGGACTTTGCTAAAAAAAACATCTAAAAAAGCCAGCACAGTTCTGGAAGAACATTCTTTGGACAGATGAAACCAAGATCAACCTCTACCAGAATGATGGAAAGAAAAAAGTATGGCAAAGGTGTGGTACAGCTCATGATCCAAAGCATACCACATCATCTGTAAAACATGGTGGAGGCAGTGTGATGGCTTGGGCATGCATGGCTGCCAGTGGCACTGAGTCACTAGTGTTTATTGATGATGTGACACAGGACAGAAGCAGCCGGATGAATTCTGAGGTATTCAGAGACATACTGTGTGCTCAAATCCAGCCAAATGCAGCCAAACTGATTGGTTGGTGTTTCATAATACAGATGGACAATGACCCAGAACATAAAGCCAAAGCAACCCAGGAGTTTATTAAAGCAAAGAAGTGGAATATTCTTGAATGGCCAAGTCAGTCATCTGATCTCAACCCAATTGAGCAGCATTTCACTTGTTCAAGACTAAACTTCAGACAGAAAGGCCCACAAACAAGCAGCAACTGAAAACCGCTGCAGTAAATGTTAGGGTTTTGCTGGGATTCGAACCTGGTTCGTTGGTGTGATAATCCAGCAAACCCCCACTAGGCCACCAGGGGGATGACTCAAATGCAGAGGCGTGAGGCGGAAGTAGAAAAAGAATCAAAAGGTTTATTTAAACTATATACACTATATACAGGCCAAAACAAAAGACAAAAAAAAAACCAAAGAGTATAATCCAAAAGAAAAGCAAAGTGCAAAAATTCAAAAGCTAAGAAGATAAAAAAACACAGTACAAAGGAAACTGGAGATAAACATAACAGCACAAAGACTCCGTGACAAGAGGACTGAACTCAGGGGTATAAATAGACAAACTAATTAAGGACACAGGTGAAGATAATTAGGCAATTAACACAAACACAAAACACAGGAACAGTGGCGGCCTCTAGAGGCCAAAATAAACACGACATGAAAAGGAAATAACAGCGGCCTCTAGAGGCCAAAACAGTCCTAGTCCTAACAGTAAAGGCCTGGCAGAGCATTAAAAAGGAGGAAACACAGCGTCTGGTGATGTCCATGAGTTCAAGACTTCAGGCAGTCATTGCCAACAAAGGGTTTTCAACCAAGTATTAGAAATGAACATTTTATTTACAATTATTTAATTTGTCCAATTACTTTTGAACCCCTGAAATGAAGGGATTGTGTTTAAAAAATGCTTTAGTTCCTCACATTTTTATGCAATCATTTTGTTCAACCCACTGAATTAAAGCTGAAAGTCTGAACTTCAACTGCATCTGAATTGTTTTGTTCAAAATTCATTGTGGTAATGTACAGAACCAAAATTAGAAAAATGTTGTCTCCGTCCAAATATTTATGGACCTAACTGTATATCAGTTATATAAACATATGAACAAACTCCCCTGCGCATGCAACATACAGTTACACATTAGGGTGCATCAGTTGCCCTCCCTTTCATAAAATCTGATGCATTTTTGTTTGGGTGTTCCTTTTCACCAATAAAGACATCCTGTAAAAGTTTTTGACCATATTCAAAAGTCTAATGGTGGCACCATGAGGTTCATTTTTTGCCAAAAAAACGCTTATGTTTTCGCATAAGGTTTGAATCACAATGTTGGACATAGGTGGTTTTAAACGGGGGCCGGGGGGGGGGGGGCCAGTGCCCCTGTAAAATTGCTCCTGGCCCCTGTTGTGGCCCCTGTGCTGAACAGATAATAAGATTTATTAATTTCGACATGCGCTGGCTCAAAGATCGGAACTGACAAGACGGAGTGTTCTACACGGACTCCTTAAAGTGCTACACGCACACTGTTACCTGCAGCAGAAAGACCAGCAGCAGCACGAATTGTAAACTTCGGATGTGAGAGATAACAGCTGCAGCCCTGCAAGGACCAGGCTACTGCAAAGAGGTGAAGGTAAGGAAAATTATTCAATTTTGTAACGTCAGTGTTTGCACATATCCGTGTTTTACTGTTGTTGTTCACTACAATAATAAATCCGTTTTATTGTGCTTTCTTAAAAGTGCGTTGCACAGCAATAAGTAGCCTAACTTAATATTTTTGGGAAATGGGTCAAATAACCGACAGTGTTTAACCTGCTTGTAAAACTTGAATGGCCTTGTGATATGTAGAGGCTACATTCCTCTCTGTTTACTTTTTAGTATAGGCCTACTGTAGGCTGTCATCATGAAAAAGAGCAAGAAGGACATTATGTCCTTTTTTGCCCCTGTTGGCAAAAAGCAACATAGAGAGAGTAAGGAAGATGAAGATTATGAAAGAGGAGAGAGAGCCAGAGGTGGAGAGAGAGCCAGAGGTGGTGGTTGGAGAGGTGGAAAGTGAGGCATCTGAAAGGCAATCTGAGAGTGAGGATGAAGACATTCAGGATCAGATCGAGGGACAGAATGAGGGACAACCCAACGAGTCATTGGGACAACCAGATTCACCATGCATATCAAGTACAGCACCATCAGGTTTGTGATGTTGAACAAATGTGTGTGTGTGAGCGGTGTCGGCCTACAATTCATATAGCCTAGCCTGAAAGTGTGAAGTCTGAATAATAATTAATAAATATAAAATAAAAATATTAGATATAATAATAAATTAATAAATGAATAATGATAAATAAATGTTGTTCTCAGTCGCACTCTCATATTTACTGTATTCATCTTTCTCCAGATATCAGCAAGTGCTTGGACGACACTCCAGTGCAGCCACATCTGAGGAAAAGGTTCATTGTATGCAAAAATAGAAATCTTATTTTACAAAAAAGAGAAACATGGTTTTAAGATTTATTGAGCACAATTTATTTTATGTTTAGGCTATTGAGACAGAATGTTTATCTCATTGTATTTATGCTCAATGTATGTTGTTTTGGTTTTAAATAAACTAAACAAAACATTTTGAACACTTAAATATTGCCATGTTTTGTCCTTATATGTGCCCCCCTGAAAAAACACTGGCCCCACCTCGGCCCCCCTAGTAATTTTGGTCTAGAACCGCCACTGATGTTGGACTCCATTTATTGATTTCTTGTGACCCAGAGATCATGTTAAGAACCTTTGCAAGGGATTGAGAAGCATTAATGTGATTCATAATACATTTGTATTGTTTAAAAGTAGTTGAACAATGATTCAATGAACAGCTAAAACTCAAACTGTGCTTGATAATATATTTAGAATATGTACTAAAAATGTGTATCCAAGATATTTGGTATACTCTATAAGGTGCCATAATGTTTCATGAAAAGTGATCGAAATTTTGTCATAAAAGTCATAAAATAGCAGCTTTTTCCATAACTTTGAGCTCCTGGTGCCACCATTACACTTTAGAATTTTGTCAAAATATTTCACCCAGTGTGTTTTCTTACCAAAAGGAACATAAAAACAAAAATGCATCATGATCGGAGGAACTTTTCATTTTTAGGGGGCAACTGATGCACCCTATGACACACACAAGGGAGATCCCAGACTGAACAGGATTACAGATGCTCACAGGTTGGTTTGTTTGTCTAAGATCCAATCTGTAAGTTGTACTTTAAAAGTCCCGAAAGACGGACACTCTCTGATACTGATGGGTAGCTTATTCCATTCCAAACATCCCTGAACTGATAACACGTTTTGGGCAAATGTGCATCTAAATTGCACCTCACAGTCCCCTCTTACAGTCTGACAGCTCTGGCCCCTATGCTCCTATCTGGTTGATTGTTTATGAACTCTAACAGGGGAAGCGGGTACAATCCGTGTAGGGATTTATAGATCACACATACTGTACATGTTTAAAAAGCTTAAAATTGTCAAAACTAAATAAAGTTATATTTTTCCAGGATGTTGCAATAATGGTACGAATATGTTCTTTTATCAAGTACCTTTAGGGCTCTCTTGTAAAGTTGTGCAATTGGTCTGAGAGTCATGGTACCTGTGAAGGACCAATTTGAGAAGCAGTAGTTGATGTGAGACAAGATCATACAATGCAGGTACGCCTTGGAGGCACCGGTTGTTAAGAAAGGTCTAATTTGTTTAAAATTCTGCAGATTAAACTTGATGGTATTTGAGACCTTCTTGATGCGAGTTTTAAATGTTAGGGTTGGGTCCAATGTCACCCCGAGGTACTTAAACTGTTTTACTAGTTCAAGCTCCTCACTCCCTAAAACCACATTGGATCTGACTGCTTCTACTGACTTCTTGGGGAAAAAAAATACACACGGTCTTTTTGGTGTTCACGAGTAAACATGAGTCAAGTAGCCAGTCTTGAATCCTAGTCAACACAGATGTCAGGACTAATGCAGCCTCTTTGGGGTTTTTTACCGTGACATACAATAACCACATCATCTGCATACATCTGGGAATATACAGTACGACACACATCTGGCAGATCATTTATGTACAGTGAGAACAGTAGTGGCCCTAAAATAGAACCCTGTGGTATTCCAACTGGACATCTGGATTGATACATTGATTTAAAGGCAACAAGTAATTAATTGATCAAGACAAAAATGATCAGTTGATGATTATGGGTTGTTATTAAAACAAGACAATTTTTAATGACTATTTGTAAATAATTTAATAGTATAGCAAGGTGATTTGGAACAAAGTATTATTTAACAAAGAAATGTCAAAACTGTCACACACACATACAATCACACACTCACTATAGTCACACACTATCATCACACAACACCAACACCTCCTCTTACACTACTGGCTATTAGTATTATTGGATCGCTTAGATTCATTAATAACCGAAGGAGTTTTATTAAACTGCACAGCTACATAATATGTACGGAATCAGAGCAGCACATCACTGATGATGATCTGCCACACTTTAAAACAAACTCCTTCACACCTGTAACGGTGATGTGAAATCAGAAAATAACTTTTCTTAGTGATGAATGTAGAAAGTAGAGTAACCCCAAAATCCCACAAGTATGCATGTGATCCTTCTGGTCATATTTATTATTATAATAATAATAATAATAATAATAACAACAACAACACTTCATTATTTAGAAGCACATACTATCATTTAATCACAAACCACAGCTGAACAAGTTTTACATACAAAAGCCAAGACAAAATGAATGCATTGAGATATAAATAAATAAACAACTCAAAGCAGCACATACAAATAATACTTTTTTTTTTTTTGCTATCATCAAGCAGCTAGTTTCACACACTTTACATCAATATTCAAAGCAACAATGAGAAAGTGCCAGGTTCATAGAGAAGCAGAATCTTCAGGTGAATACACCGCATAAAATAAGCGCTGATGAAATACATTGGGCAAAGTCCACTCGTGAAAAATAATACATCAGATTTGAGTTTGGATTTCATTCAGTTCCATAGACCTGGCCACAAAACAGCTACACTGCACATTCCCTGCTCAACATTTTCTGGTGAAAATGACTAAAACATTTCAGTTAGGTAACATTTGCTGCACAGTGAGCAATAATATCACTAAAAAGTACTTTGGTAGTTTGTCACGAGTCAACTATCTAGCTAGATGCCCCTCCTGGCATAATGGATACGGATTTTCCCCAAATATGACCCTGACAGGCATTTCCTTATAATCCAGGTCCTGAAGTGATAAAAGGCAGAGGGCAGAAGTGCGACTGTTGTCCTAAACTTGGACTCAAACAGCACCAGTGGAGCACGGAGACGAGCAGAAACAGTTAAGGCCACACAGTAAACGCTAAGTTACTTCAGAATGCAAAAATAAATACCAGGACTGTTCAATATAGTTTCTCTGCTTTAGTATATCTCCATTCAGAAAAACCCTACAATCTCTAATATCATTGTTCATCATATATATTAATATCTCTTATATAATAAATAAAGAATATAGATTTTTTTTTTCCTTATGCACAAATAAGCTTTTTGGTTACAGTAACACTAAAGTGAAAACCATGAAAGTCCTCATACAGGGCCTTGGATAAGGATTCACGCACACTCTGTAGTGTTACAGCATGAAACTGAAATGGATTTAATGTGGATTATAGATCATGGACCAACACAAAATAACAAAATTGAGGGGAAATAAAATCAATACAGTCTGAAAAACTGGTACCAGTGATCATAAATATACGAGAACAGTGAAGAACAATGAAGCACGATTGTGGTAGCATCATGTTCAGATTTACTTGGCTGCTTACCTGATGAATCCCCTCTTTAATAGTTGCATCTATGATGCATTGCAGTTAAGAATAGATTTAATGTCTCTTCACAGGATGTACAAAATTTGGGATATTTTTATGACCTTAGTCTCAGACATGTTTGGATATTTTATGATGCTTTTTCTTTAGATATGTTCTCCAACAGGGGCGGCACGGTGGTGTAGTGGTTAGCGCTGTCGCCTCACAGCAAGAAAGTCCGGGTTCGAGCCCCGTGGCTGGCGAGGGCCTTTCTGTGTGGAGTTTGCATGTTCTCCCCGTGTCCCCATGGGTTTCCTCCGGTTTCCCCCACAGTCCAAAGACATGCAGGTTAGGTTAACTGGTGACTCTAAATTGACCGTAGGTGTGAATGAGTGTGTGAATGGTTGTCTGTGTCTATGTGTCAGCCCTGTGATGACCTGGCGACTTGTCCAGGGTGTATCCTGCCTTTCGCCCGTAGTCAGCTGGGATAGGCTCCAGCTTGCCTGCGACCCTGTAGAACAGGATAAAGTGGCTACAGATAACGAGATGAGATGTTCTCCAACAAACTCTGGGTTCCTCCAGGAGCAGGTGTATTTATATTTAAGATCACATGATACTTTCACTTCACTGGCACACAAGTCGACTTTTCAAATAAAAAAGTGGCACCGGAACTAATTTACGGGTTTCGCATTTCACAACAGGGGCGGATACATTTGCAATTACAAGTCCATTTCAGTTCCTAGTTATAACATTACAAATGCAGAAAAGTTCAAGGGGGTGAATACTTTTGCAAGGTGCTGTAGACAACTTATGCCTTGCGGTGACACTGAACATTATCAAACAGATGAAATACCTGCTGCAGTGTGTTCGATACCATGAGTGTGGAAAGATCTGGAAAGATGCTTCACAACAATACACACAGACCTGCATGGAATAAGACGCAACACTGATCATCACTACTGAATGAAAAGTACTGATCTGGTGGCTCGAAGGAGATCTGAATGAAAAGACGTTTCTCGAACACAATGTTGAGAGAGCGTTAAAGTCAGAGCTGCTCAGCTTCTACTCATCCAAAAACTGAAAATCAGACCAAACCTCGACGACGCACCAACCTACACCAACATTAACATAATACCATGTTACTGAAGATACACAGATGTGAAAGTTAGCAACAGACGTGCAGCTGTGGAAGGAAGCAAACTGAGCCGAAGAGGCTGAAAGCTTGACTGCCTTGGAATGTGTGATAGGTGAAGTATAACCGAGGTCTGGAAGTGTCAGTATTTTACTAGCTGGTGCTACCCATGACCTCTCACTTCCACTCGAGTTATACTTCGGAATGTAAAAGACACCAGTGGTGCTGCTTCACAGCTTCAGGGTCCTTGGTTTGATCCTGAGCTCTGTGTGTGTGGAGTTTCTCATGTTCTCCCAGTGGCCACATGGCTTTGGGTTCTCTGGTTTCCTCCGTGTGTGCACAGACTACGCTAAATTGCCCCCTAGGCGTGAATGTGTGTGTATGGTGCCCTGTGATGAACTGGTGTACCATCCTGGGTGACTCCCCTAGTGTTCCTGGGACAGACTCCACATCTTCTGACCTGGACCAGGATAAAGCGTTTGCTAATGATGGACGAATGTACTAGCAGCCTCTACTTATAAATGTCATGACAGTTATTTGAGAGCTAAATGACTTGGACCAGGAAGGTCATCTTGGCCGTATCTTGTCGGGTTTAATGCAGCAAACACTAATGGGATGTCTTGGCACAGAAGGGCGTCCGCTCTGGGTTACTTGTTTTCGATGAGCATCTGCACCTTGCAAACAAGCTCTCGAGCCAGCTCCAGGATTTGCTTCACGTTATGATGTTCAGCCATTTCTAAAAAACAAAATCACAAATTAAAGGATCTTAAAAGAGCGCCATTGTGTTGTTCAGAACGTTCCATGGGATTTCAGAGTCACGGTTCGAGCTTTGCTGTGTTACCATTGAAAAATTTGATGATGTCAGTGAAGTCCATGTTGTTCTCCAGGATGATGTCTCTGTAGATCTCGACAAGGGCAAGCGCAATAAAGAGGACAAACTGGCTCGAGGAGACATGCTTAGCTGCCCAAATGCTCTCCCACACTGCAAACACGTCATCATACACCAGCTCTGAGGACAGAAAAAAAAAAAAAAAAAAAAAAAAACATACCAAAGATTCTCCACATCACAAGTACAATGCAGATCATGTACCATTTGTTTGCCTTGATTTCAGCGACCAATGGAGTTTTCTGGAACGTGAAATGATCGCCACTAGGGGGAGCTGGTTGATTATTTTGACACCAATTTTCAGGTGTAGCCACTTTTAAACCACTGTTTCATCGTTTTTCTGTTTACAGTCTTTGTAAAAGTTTCACTATGAAAATCAGTGTCATTTTCGAAAGCCTTTAATTACTTGCTTTAACAAGCTTCAACCGAGCTCCTTGTTAAACTCCCAACGGAAAAGGATGACTCATGTTTCACAGAAGAATTAACTGCTCAATAGACAGCGAGGCCACTGCTGCTAAACTCTCACATCTTACTGACGTAAAAAAAAAAGCTAATTAGCTGCCGGTTCTCAATGTTCCTCTGAAATATTTGACACTGCTTGGAAACGCAGTCGTGTTCTCGTGGAGATTTTCCGTTACCTCGTTTAAAGTCCAGGAGGAACCAGCGGTAGCAGAAGTAGAAGTGGGTGTAGTCACCGTTCTGGTGCATCAGCTCAAAGAGCTCAGAGTCCAGGATCTGCACGGATGGAGAGATTGACACAGAAAATGTACAGTGAGATCACACAAACTGAAGGCTCAAGGTTGTTTTGGGGTCACAGCTTCACCTGGATGAGGGATCTCATGTTGGCGAAGTGAGTGTCCATCGCACCACCATGAGGAAAGTTCTGATTCATTCTCTTCATCAGTTCGGTGAAACAGCTAAAAGCCAGAGCCTCTGAATGAAGAACAATAAAGTGGTAAATGGAAAACAAAACATGATTCTCCAACAACAACAACAACAAAATAAAAACACATACACACTCACCGTCATCGAGAATGACCAGCAGAGGAGCCAGCAGGTCACACATCCCCTGAACGTAGCCGATCTCTAGATGCTGCCAGATGTAACTGTGGATGGAATGTCGCCATTAAGGATTTAAATAAATCAGCAGAACTAATACCACGACTGAACTCGGGTTTGATTAAGTTAGACCACTGATTATTGTATGAATAATTACAACTGGATGATTGTGAAGGGTACAGTGAACTGGCCTAGTGGTTAGTGTCCACCTCTTGACCGGGAGATCGTGAGTTCTCCTCATGGTCGGGTCGTACCAAAGACCATCATAAAAACAGGTCTGTTTGTCTGTCTGTCGCCATCCTCATAGTTGAGGGTCAGTGATCCAGGAAGCCATCAACTAGCTTCTATGAATTCTCTTGGGTGATTATAGCACACCAGAGGGACCCAAACCCCCAGCTGGTGGTGGACACACACATTGGCAATTTAGAGTAGTCAATCAACCAAACCAGAGGACCAGCCCCCCACTGTAACCCTAGCTATGTAATAGGTGAGAGGCCGAGGGCTACAGAAACGGAGATCAGCGCCGCCTAATGCGCCATATGGTGCAGGAAGGACTTTAGAAGAATCATCCAAATCTGCATGTCTTTGGATTGTGGGGAAAACTGGAGCACCTGGAGGAAACCCACACAGGCATGAGGAGAACATGTAAACTCCAAACAAAAAGGTCCCAGTCAGCCGCTGGGCTTGAATCCAGAACTTTTTTGCTGTGAGGCAACAATGCTAACCACTGTGTCCATAAAAATGGTACCTACCACCGTCTGGCAAGGCACGCTGCAATACAGATGCGAGTGGGGAGTCAAACTCTTGTGGTTATCAGAGAAACCCCCCCCGTAACCCTAGCTGTATAGTAGGTGAGAGGCTGAGGGCTACAGAAGCTGAGATTGGCGCCACCTGATGCGCCTTCAGGGCCTGGTTAGTACTGGGACAGGAAGCTGCCTGGGAAGACCAGGCCCTGAAATGGGAAGGACTTTGATTTTTGATTGTGAAGGGTGGCGGTGTGAGGATCTGGAACGCTGACTCTGCTAACGATCTTGAGTTTTACCATGGTATAAGTCTTGGCACCCTACCTGCACATGATGTTGCGCAGTTTCTCCAGGTTAGCCGGGGTGAAGTACCAGTAGTTCCTGTCGCACCTTTGTACGTCCTTGTCAATCCGATGCAGGTTCAGAGTGTACAAGTCCAAGAGCTCCTGCTGCAAACACCAGGCAGCCACATGTAACAAAGAACCTGTTACATCTGAACGGCTGGACTGTAAACACTTTTCTCTATTATATAAAATACTTTTATCTGTTTGTTATTAGTCGTAGTTTATGTGAAGCATTCGCCATACAAGTCCCTGTGCATACGCGGTTACTATAGAAACAATAATTCATCAGCTTCAGTATAAAGTAACGTATTACGACGTAATCTGCATTAAACAGATTTTTTTAGTTTAGATTCATACCGATATAATTCTGATGAAACATATTTGAAATGTCACATATCTACACCAACGAATAAGGTGTGTACCGTGTAAGCTGCTCCTGTGGAGGGAACTGGTGAAGTGGTGATGTTCTTCTCATTAGCCACAGCACGTGAATCAAACTGAGAGTAAAGAGTCTTCATTTCAGGCAGGAGCGCCTCGCTGCCTTCCTCTATGCCCACCAGCCGGGCCATAGGGATCTCCTCCATCTCGATGGCTGAGGGTGACTCGTCTGAGTCGGTGACGGGCGTCTCTTTGCTCATTTCACGCATGCTGAAGGCTTCAAACACAACAGGCACCACGATCTCTTTTACCACAGGAGCACTCAGCATTGTGACCTTCTTCCTAACTGTCTCCACCTGACCTTTCTCCTTCACCTGACTTGGACGCTGAGCCTCAGCTGTTGACTCTTTTCTTGCTCCCTGAGCTTCACTCGCTGTTGGTCTTGAATCAGTTTGATTCTCAGTTGGCTCGGCTTCATCGTTCTTTATGGGAGGAGAATTTAATGTCTCGCTCTCTGTTGTCTTTAACCCTCCTGGACTGGATCCAGCCTCACAGATTTCCCTTTTCTCTCCTACAACACACTCTTCCCTTTTTGAAACAGAACCCAGTATTCCAGACATCTCCTCCTCTGGCTTTCTTCTTTTGTTCTCTACTTCCATGTCCTTTATCATGATACCTTCAATACCTTCTCCAGCTTCTGAGTGCTCTACTCCCTTCACCTCATTTTTCTTCTCACACACCTTTTGTTCCACAGTATCCACGTCTTCCATTTCTGCCTTTTCGTTCTCATCTCCTGCATGCCCTACGACAGTTTCCCCCATCTTCTCTGCATTTGAGCTTCTCGGAACAAGCACTTCCACATCGGAACCTTTGGCTTTTTTGGTTTCATCTTTCTTCTCCATGATGCTACCCTGGGTGGATGTTTTGGTGCTCATCTCCTGTGCGCCGCTGTCTTCTGTGCTGAGGGAGTCCGACAGTCCTGAGGTGATGGAGAAGTTTCTGGAAGAGGTGTGACCCGAGTCTGAGCTGTTGGAGACTTTGGGGAGGAATTTGACTTCGTCACCTTTGGGTTCGGCATCAATCTGTTCGACCTCATCCACGGACTCGAACACCTGGAGGAAGAAGCCAAAGGGAAGCCAGCTACTCCAGGGGAAGGGGCTTTGGGGATTGAAGAACTAGCAGGGGCAGTGTGGGGACGGGGGAGACCTGTTTAGAAGGAATACTCGAGCAACATTCATGCATAATCCAAGGACGGCCAGCAATTTCTCTGAGCCCAACATTAAATTTTACAGAATAATGAGCTGTGTTCAGAGTTGAGTAGTGAGGATTAAATACTGAAATCAGTCTTCAGCCCTCAAATAACTACAGACTCAGAAGTTAGGAAAAGCTGTGCCTCGGTGTTGTCTGAGAGTTTGATGTAACCATGAGATATCAATCCGAAATGCAAGTTTTGTGCTGTAACTTGAAAAAAATAAAACCACGCAATGTTACTGGAGACTAATCCTAATTATTCTATCCACATTCACTGGATATGAGCAATCGTGCATTCTGATTGGCTACTCTACTACTAGGATATTAGCTCATATACCGTGAGTAGAGAAAAACAAAATGGCGGAGTGTGTCGCTGAACCAACCGAGGATGAAATAAAAAAACTCTACATGAAAACAAAACCCCAAAAAATGTTATCAAGTATTTAAAAGAAACAGTAATAGCTAAAAGAATATAGCCCCCCCCCCAATATCTCCTGTTCCACACTCCAGCCCAGTCAGTGGCGGTAATGCACCTTTAAGTTGGTTTGCCAACCACCAAAAAAACAAAAACAAAACCCTAAAGAAGAAAAAGACCCCCCCCCCCCCCCCAAAAAAAAATAAAAAAATAAAAAACTAGATAGAACTTGATGCCAACAGCATTGATGGGGATGCCTCTGCCCGGTAGACTTAAGTTGTGATTTGGGGATGGACATTTGACCTCACAGTAATCTTGACCTGGTGAAATTACTTGTATTAGCCTTGGAGATAGTGTTCACAAGGTTTTCGGACAGACATTTAACCTCACAGCGACCTTGACCTTAGACCTTTTGATCTCAAAATCTAATCAGTTCATGTTTGTCCCAAATTGCACAAATGGTGAAAGTTTGGTGAAATTCCTTTCATCAGCCTTTGAGATATCGCGTTCACAAGGTTTTGGGACAGACGGACGGACACACGCATGCACGGACAACCCGAAAACATAATACCTCCTGCACCTTACGGTGGCGGAGGCATAAAAAGGCAACAAAATATGGAATGAAAGTATCTTTATTTTTCAAGAATTATCACATTTTTCACAAACTGCGACTGTCATTTCGCTGGTTTGTTTACATTCTAAGCGGAAATGATTCTGTTAGACGTTTTGTATAAAATTTTTATTCATCGAATTTGCAAAAAATAACAATAAAAATTCTCTGTTTCTCAAAATCCAGTGGATGTGGATAGAATAAAACAGTTATTCCACTCAATCTCGTCGTACACAGATTATAGACAACTCAGTGCTAGGCGCCTCGTCGGCTATCAGCTCATGTACGACTCGATTTCGTGGAATAACTTAAATGTACTCTATATAAAGGACTCGAGGAAATACATTTAAATTTCATGGAAAGTTTTTTTTTTTCTGCACAGAGGACTTCAGGAGAGACACATCGTTGCTCATCTTGAGGCCTGAAATTTATTTGCATATATTTTTCATTAAATAAAAGTGAACGTAATCTATATAGCAAATTAAACGTGTAATAAAACAATCCTGCATCTCGTGCACACATTACTATTTCAGTGACCTGATTTAGTATCTCGTGGCCATGTTAAAACTGTCGGATGTGTGACATACAGTAGAAATAGTGTTTTTCACACAATCTGATGCTGCATTTCTAATTGATCGTGCAAAATGACGAACAGCGCTGGATGAAGTTGCTGAATAATGAGTGATGAAGCCATGCACATGAGGCGATTTACCTGTGTGCTGCTGCTGGAGTCACTCTGCAGGAGAGCTCTGTGCCTCTCTGAACTGCAGCTCTGAGACGACTAAAGATGGAGGAATAAAAGGTATAACGAGGCATCATGAGGAACTGATGAAGAAAAACTGGTGAATTTGACCATACAGTGCAGAGAGTGTGGCGCAGTGTGTGGCCACCAGGTGTCAGGAAATAAACGGAGGTCCATCTCTATCACTGGCATGATGATGGTGAGATTGCTGAGTGTTACAGTGTGTACCTCGTTGCTGTTGGACGAGTCACGGTGCACCACCACTGGATTGCTGCTGTCCATGCTGGCCATAGACGAGCACTTGGCCAAGGCCACGGCGTGCTGCTCTTTTTCCCGCTGCCGCACGATGGCCTCGCAGCCCAACCACTCGCTCATCGTCTTCTCGTAGCACGCTCGTATCTGCTCGTCTACCTGCAGAGATGACATACACACAGCCCGGCCTTATTCAGGAGAGCTCATCAAGCTAACCAAGATCTACTGGCTGGGTGATTCTCATGAAGACCTTCACATTAACAAAGTTTTTCACCTAATTTCAGTATTTTTTCAAGTTGAGAGCCTAAAATAGAGTGTGAACTGTACTATGTTGATCTTTTTTTAATGGAAAAATATTTTAATGGAATTTTATTCTTATTTGAGGCTGACATGATCCAGAATAATTCTCATCACCGTTACAGTAAATGATGAAGCTAGATCATGAGTTAAAAACATTTTTTGACAATTTATTTCATATTTCCACAAAATATCCCATTAAATGAACAGCACAGTCCATGACAAGTACTTTATTTTTTTTGACATTTATTTATTGCCCTCACAGTGCATGGTAATGAGAATATTGAGTAACGGTAATGAGATACTCTTGGCTAATTTCACAAATAACCTGAAATGCTAGCATGCTAGCAACCTATAACTTTGCCACATGTTAAAGCCTTATATTGTGATAATAATCATAAAATAATCTCATCTCATTATCTCTAGCCGCTTTATCCTTCTACAGGGTCGCAGGCAAGCTGGAGCCTATCCCAGCTGACTACGGGCGAAAGGCGGGGTACACCCTGGACAAGTCGCCAGGTCATCACAGGGCTGACGCATAGACACAGACAACCATTCACACTCACATTCACACCTACGGTCAATTTAGAGTCACCAGTTAACCTAACCTGCATGTCTTTGGACTGTGGGGGAAACCGGAGCACCCGGAGGAAACCCACGCGGACACGGGGAGAACATGCAAACTCCACACAGAAAGGCCCTCGCCGGCCCCGGGGCTCGAACCCGGACCTTCTTGCTGTGAGGCGACAGCGCTAACCACTACACCACCGTGCCGCCATCATAAAATAATATATTTTTTTATTTTTAAAAGTAATGAGTATTAAACCATAACGGTAACGATAATAGACAGTGTAACTGAGGACAGATTTAGCAACATTAACATAAATATCACAAAGTAAGAGAAGAGTGAGCAACTGACCTCGTCTCCATTTTCAATCTTGTATCTGAAGTGATGCATCATGGGATAGCTGATCAATTTAAAGGCACGGTGTACTTTTTATAGGGGGGTGAAATCATGATACGGTAATGAGAAACATTTGGTGCGGACACAGTTATTTTGTTTAAAATCAAGTACATTTTTTGTTCAACACAAAAAAATATTAATATTATGCATAAATATAGATGTTTTAAAATAACTTTACACTATTATTTTTTTATATAATTAGGAATTTTTATATGATTTAAAGTAAACATTAAAAAAAGGGATGCGGACACAACGGTAATGAGAATTTCCATAGATTTTTTGTTTAATTGATATAAAAATTAGTTTATATGATGAAAACCATTTGTCCATACAGTGCTCCCTATTTTCTTTACACAAAATATCAGAGTTTATGTGAATTAAGTATTGATTTTGGAAAATGCATCCTGGACATGTTCACTGCAGCTTCATGAGAATCACCCGGCTAAGCCCCGCCCCTGCACAAGGACGTGAGCCGCAGATCCACACACTGACCTCCTTCCTCTCGTTCTCAGACATCCCAAACTGGTAGTGGCCCAGCAGGAAGGGCCAGACCTCCTTCCGTAGACAGGGCTCAATTCCTCCGAAATACACCAACCGCCAGAGCTCCTGCTCGTCATGCGCCTTTACCGAGAAACACTTTGGATTAGAAAGGAAAAGGTCACATGGTAACATCCGTCTATAGTGCACCGAGTCTGATCTGACACCAGATTTACGCCAATGGATTCATGCTAGAGCACGGTCCAACTGTGTGTCCACTATCCTGAAAATCAGCCTACTGGATCTGCTCATGCGCCATGAGAAAGCTTTAAGAACCTCAAGCTGTACGTGTGTACACACAGAGCGCCTTCGTGTGGGGAAACAACAGGCGTATAAATTGGCATTGTTTGGAAATCTCATAAAACTGACATGTGGTGTGTAGCGACAGCACTCGGAGTCCCAGAAGCTCCGCATTAATCATCCTGCACATATTGTGTGTGAGTAATCACGGTGATGTGCTCAGAGGTGATAAATATGCACAGTGTGTGTGCTGTTCTGGGATCAGTGTCATGATGTCGTGAGCGCGGGCCTCATCAATATGTGCATGTGTTGAAAAGCAGCAGTGTGCGAGTGTGTAGGTGAGCGCACGGGAATGAGCATGTGTCCGAGTCTGAAGGGCTGGAGTTATAACGACACCACAGCGCTGCTGAATTCTGCTTTCTGATTGGTCAGGTGTTGATTAACTGATTTTAAAAGCTAGACTGCCTTTCAGATTTTTCAAGTGTAGGTCATAAAAAGAATTTTCCCAGACACCCAATTATTATTTTTGTTTAGAAACGGGAAGCTACATAGCTCTTACTGGACTCCTTCCAAACTGGTAAGACTGAAACTCAGAAACAGTGATCAATGTTGGAGATGTAATAGAAAGGTGGGAACTCTGGTGCATGTGTTATATGAGTGTGACAAAACCAGTGATATGTGGAATGCAATAATCTCGTTCCTAAATAAGATGTTGGGTACGCAACTGATCAAGAACCCCTCTTTATGTATTTTGGGACTACTACCAGATAATATTCAAATGTCAAAACGCCGAAAATCATGGTGTCGTTTAGCTATTATAACAGGGTGCAGGATAACCTTACGTCACTGGAAATCTGCCAATTTGTCTACTTTTAAGGAATGGATTGAGGTACTAAGCTCAATGGCAAGCTATGAGCGGGTCACCTATAGAGTGGCAGGGAGGGAAGATATATTCAACGAAGTATGGGGCCCTTTTCTAGCTCAATTGCAGGACATGAATGAATGATATTACCTACTTCTGCATAATGCTTTGTATGGTTCACGTACAGGTTGTGTATGCGATGTAGACTTCCTAGGGTGTTGTGTTTTTGTTTTGTGGATTTATGTTTTGGGTTGTAGGTCTGGCTTGATTTGTATGTTGTTGCTGGAATACAAACTCCTTGTTTGTTTTTTATTTTACTTCATTGTTATTATCATTATTATTTGCAAAAAAAGACTGGGCAGATACTGGAGGACACAACGCATGTTATTCTTATTATTGTAACTGTAATAATGTCATTTCTTAGTATTTGTCTGACCAAAACAAAGGGAAGCTACTAAATTCGAATCATAGACTTCCAATTTTATTGTTTTTTTAATAGAACAGTTAATGAATTTATTTCCACGTGGCTCATAAATTCTCCGCTATTTTTTTTCCTGCTTCACCATGACCCAATACAGGATACTACACCATGGATCGCATCATGTGTTGGGCTTTCCCTGTTTGCGCAAGGCATTGTGGGATACAAATTTGAAACAGGAGAGAAAAACGGAGGACGCGAGTGTGCGAATGAAATGTGAAAGACTGACTACAGTAACAAGAAGAAAAGACGTTATGTTCTATACGAAGGAAAGGAAACGTAGGACCAAACTAATAAATATCGGCGCTCAGCGAGCACCTCGGTGTGATCAGCTGTTCGTTTAGCGACAGAATGATGGAACTGTCAGTGCACGCTCAAAGGGAAACCTGTAGACGGCAGTAATGCAACACTGTGGATGCCAGCTGCCGTAAAACCCAAAAGGTTTTGCGAACACGGACTTCCTCTGTCTGCTTGACTGCGCGAAGCGAGCGATTTCATGCACATTATTTGCTTTAATCCCCTCAAATTAAATCACTTTCCAGCCACAGAATGGCCTGATATTTTGTGAGATATTACAGAAATAAACATATCACAACGACCACATTTCAGACAGAACTAAATTTCACCGATCTGATGAAATCGAAAGGCCGTCTCGCTTTAACAGTAACGTGCCGTTTATGTCCGAGAGCAGTAACTAAGTTGCTTCATGGACCTTCTACAACACTAAGTGGATAAAACGTACAGTGTATCATTCTTAAATAAATACAACATTTGAATAGCTGTGATAGAAGGGGAATAAAACACAGGGTGGTGACAGTAACTCTGCTTCACTCACTGATTATTTTACTATAACACAGCACACGGTGTCTTATTCCTTAGATTTCCTTAAACCTCGGTCACAACCGGTCGTATGTGCTCCTACGGCCGGTCTACATGCAAAAAACGCAAGAAACGCACGGAGGGCGCGCGTGAAACGCACGGAGGGCGTGCGTGTGACGTGCTGATTTTCGAGCCGCAGACCGGCCGCAGAGGTTCTTTGTCATGTCAAACAAACTCTGCGGGCGCTTACGTTTT
This sequence comes from Neoarius graeffei, assembly GCF_027579695.1. Classification (NCBI taxonomy): domain Eukaryota; kingdom Metazoa; phylum Chordata; class Actinopteri; order Siluriformes; family Ariidae; genus Neoarius; species Neoarius graeffei. Next base: position 6,880,911 of record NC_083592.1, on the reverse strand, counting down.
TTCAGGTTGCAAGACAAACTTACGGCCAACGCGCGTCTTTCTCCATGAACAAAAAAAAACGCAGCGATTTGGGAAACGCCAAAAATCGCACGGCCAAAAAAATCGTACGTCCGGTTGTGACCTAGGCTTTATCTGTATATCTGAAAACGTGTGTATAGTGTGTGTGATCATGAGTGTGTGTTTGTATATACGTTGCAGTCCTGCAGGAACTTGTGCCACACCGGTGTAGTGAGACCTCCGTACGCGTCGCACGGCACATCAGGCATCACGATGGTATGATTGACGAGAGCGGAGAGGTGTGTGCGCACGGTGGACAGGTGACGGCAATATGCCAACCCTAAACAAACAAAACGATACAGTGTTTAAAACACACTCAGATGCAGCTGTGACCGAACATTGTGTTGTGAACGTAAACAGGAATCTTGGTTCCTACATACAGCCATAGAATGCTCTGGAGATGATCTGATACTTCATGTTGTCACACAGCAGCTTCAGAGGAGCTCTGAAGAAAAGATGACATCATCAAACCACAGTTGTGGACAAACCTGGATCTGTATCAGTGATCTAAATTAAAACAGTCACGGGGAACGGAAATATTTGAAAATGTACTGTTGCTCCACTAGGATGGAATCAATTTTGTGCCAAAATGTTCATACAGTACAATACTTTTGAAATATCAAACAAAAATGACAAATCAAAATACAAAAAAACAAAAAAAGTCAATTTTTTTAGACTGGCAAACAAATTATTCGTGTAATCGTGCAAAATATCAGTCTATTACTCTTCAGAAACCTTTTATTTTTGTTCCGCGTCTTTCTCAGTTTTGTTTGACGTAATTTATTTTGGTTGCGATTCCAGCTTTCTCGTTTGCGCTGCCTGACTTTTTGCTTGCAGTTTTGGCACAAACTTCACGTGTGGGTGGGCTGTCCAGGAATGCATTCCCATTGGCTAACTTGTGTTTGACTGACAGCTACGCTCAGCCATTCCCTACTCGGATTCTGGCGGACTGTTTGACGAGTGACCGATCCATTGACGGTAAACAAGGATCGAGTGGACTTCAGTGGCGACTATGATATTGAATTTACACTTTGTTGAATTAATTCAATATCATAGTCGCCACTGAAGTCCACTCGGTCCTTGTTTACCGTCAATGGATCGATCACTCGTCAAACAGTCCGCCAGAATCCGAGTAGGGAATGGCTGAGCGTAGCTGTCAGTCAAACACAAGTTACCCAATGGGAATGCATTCCTGGACAGCCCACCCACACGTGAAGTTTGTGCCAAAACTGCAAGCAAAATGTCAGGGAGCGCAAACGAGAAAGCTGGAATCGCAACCAAAATAAATTACGGCAAACAAAACTGAGAAAGACGCGGAACAAAAATAAAAGGTTTCTGAAGAGTAATAGACTGATATTTTGCACGATTACACAATTTGTTTGCCAGTCTAAAAAAATTGACATTTGTTTTTTTTGTATTTTGATTTGTCGTTTTTGTTTGATATTTCAAAAAGTATTTTATCAGCATTTTGGCACAAAATTGATTCCATACACTAGGGGGCAAAATAGAGCAATAAATTCCGCTTTGTAAATTCTAAGCTACGGTTTCTCTTGTCTGGGATAAATGGAAAACCAAAAGTGTTCAATTTGTTTCGTCAGTTGAACAAACAGCAGTCAACTCTCGGTCTCCGTCATGTTTCACACACATCCTCGATCTGCATGCCAGCGTCAGGCGTACCTCTCGTGGTTGCAGCCGTTTGGCGACACCCCATCGGAGGAGCTGGCCTGAGGACATGAGGACTTCCTCCGTGTCGGCTGCCAGATGTTTACTCCCTGCTCCATCAGCTCTGAACTAGCTGGAACACACAATTCAACAAAAACACAATCACACACACACACACGATTCAAGACATGTTCAGGACAGAGGAGTTCACACATCGCGGTTTCTCATTAACACGACCAGCTGTGTGGTGTGACAGAGTGACTTTTATGGCTGTGTCTTGTTTGTTATAGATGTTCCACAATATTAAACGGTTAAAAAGCATGACAATAAAAGGAAAACTGTACTCGTCAGATTGCTGCGGTATAAGAGGAATAAAACACTCAGGGATGTGTTATCATCGGAAAATAATTATACCATTACTCTAACAGCGTGAAGTTTTATTACTCACATATGTGTAGGAAATAAGGGATTGTAAGCAGACTGTCACAGGACAGACGAGTCTGAAATATTGTCTGTCCGTCCAAATTTCGGGACAAAGGCCTGGAACAATGTGTGCGCAGGTTAAGGCGGGCCCCGGAAGCTGAAGGGCTTCAGATGCCTGGAGATGCTTCTCAGCTATTTCCAGGCACATTTTTGTGATCTTCAGAGGCCAAATTACACTCAACATTAGTTGCTCATTACACTACAGACTGAATCTAATTTACAAGAAAATGTCAGAAGATTCAAGAAAAAAAAAAAAAACATGTTTAAAGTTCTACCCGAGAAAACAGTAGCACACACAGGTCAGTTCCAGGTCTAGAGCAAAGTATGAGGGGCAAAGGATGTTCCAGTTGGTTACAGCTTACTGGTCCTCATATACCCCTTTTCCACCAAATCAGTTCCAGGGCTGGTTCGGGGCCAGTGCTGGTGCTGGTTCACAACTCGTTCAACTTGCGAGCCAGCTGAGAACCAGTTTGCGTTTCCATAGCTCGCGACGCTAAGGGAAGCCACGTCATTACGTCGCTGTATACGTCAGTTACGTCGCTACGTTTGCATAAACCTTGGCGCGAATATCGAAGCAAAAACAACACGGAAGAAGCAGCAGCAGCAACAACAACAATAATAATAATAATAATAATAATAATAATAAATGACTTTGCGTTTGTACAGCTGCTGCTTCTCGTCGCTTAAAAGTGGTGATCTTTCACGGTCTTGTTGGTCTTAACAACTCCACCCCCCCGCTGACGTAAGCGGTTCTTTCCTCTGGCCCAGCAGAGAGTTGGTGCTAGCCTGGAACTGTTTTTTCTGGCCCCAGAGCCGGTTCTTTGTCAGTGGAAACAGAAAACCCGGTTCCAAACTAAGCACTGGCCCCGAACCAGCCCTGGAACTGCTTTGGTGGAAAAGGGGCAATATACAGGTTCTATAATAGCACTCAAACATGATGTCAATGACTACTATGTTTATAATAAGTCTATTAGGAAATTTAGTAATTAACAACAACTATTCTTACATCAGAGTTAAAGTTTTGAGTCTGAGATTCCAAATAACTTTGCAACAAAATGACTTTTAAAACGACTCAGAACTAGACATGGTCCTATCACTCAGCATTCAGACTAAAATCTGCTGCACTAGAACTTAGAAAATAGAGGAAAATTCTATTAAACTCTATTAAAATATAAATCTACATCCTGGAAAGCATATGCCTGACTGTTATTCTTATTATGAATGAAAAAAAAAAATGCACATAATAACAACATAAGCATTGATCGGCAGTTTGGCACTTAATACTGTACTGGAGAGTTTCATGGAAACTGAACTCTTAATCAACTGACTGGATCAATCAGATCCTGTCAACCCTAAAACACGAGTTTAACTGCATCAGGAAATAAAAACAGTGAAGACTGAGTGGATTATTATTGTCTTATTTCGTGTGCCACTCGCGGAGAGGGAGGGGCCTGTAAATTTGGACCTTTGGTGGCAGTGTTATGAATTTTTAAAGTCGGGCCCGCGGGAGCCCCCGTTTCACAGGCCGTGTTAAGATGTAACGTATTCATCCAGTGTAACATTTGGAGGAAAATTAGAAGTAGGTTAGATCCATAGCTTTATAACGTTTTCATGGCCATCCGGTCCAATACTTTTGAAATACAGACGGACAAATTAGAAAACTACCGGTCAGCGTCCGCCAGTCCGGCCTCATTTCCCACACTGTGTTGATTCATCTTCATCTATTAACTGATTGTTTGGATTGTAAAACATGCCCCCCCACACACACACCGAGCTCAGAGTGGCTGTTGGGGAAGATGATGCGAAAGACGTAATCGGTGGCTTCGTCCTCCTCCTTATCTGAGACGGAGTCCACTGATCCCTGAGTTCCTCTCTTCTTCAGTTTAGGAAACACTTTACCCTAGAGGAACACACACACACACACACACACACACACACACACACACACACATACACCCCATCTCAGCTGGATGTTCTGGCAGCAAATAATAAATTCCATCATCTCTTAAAAGTGCATCGAACACACTGAAGAATGACGACCCAAAGGTGTTATTTATCCTGACTTCCAGTCTACATGTGATGAAATCCATGAGGTGGCAGGTGAGACAGTAACCCCGTCCCTCCCACACACAGGACACGGACAGTTACACTCTGCTGGATTCCCAGATATACACACACAAACACACACACACCACTGTGGAGATCGGAACTCATGCATGCTTTTCATTTCTGTTGCTTTCTTGCTAAATAAAAGGAGTGAGGCGTTTCCTGGAGCTGACCTTCCCTCTCTGGGACCAGAGCGGCGGGTCGAGCTGACCGTGAGGCAGCAGGCCGTTCTCCAGGCACGACAGGAACTGCAGGAGATGGCCGCCTTGTGGAAAACGCAAAGGAGGCCTCTGGATACCATCCTGGTTTACGAGAACGACTGTGCCACCACTGTCCACTGAAACACAAACACACACACACACACACACACACACATACACACACATACACACACACACGATATCCTGTACATCAGCATCCACAGCCAGAGCAAATCCATTCCAGCTGAAGAGAGGAACTCATGGGTTGAGATTTAATCACATCTCTAGCCCAATCCACGGCTGAAATCATTCTGGATGAAATTATCTCCACGGAAACGAGAGACTCTGAATTACAATCCCGCTCGACTCTGTTCTTCTTTTTCTTTCTTCATGCACACAGGGACTGATGAAGCTATAACTCGGTGTATCAGATGCTCACTGGCTGTGCTGTGAAAATTTTCCATGCAGATGCTCATCTAAGTTTCCAAACCTGTCACTGCTTAACTCTTGAATATTTTCGATCATTAAAAAGTTTATAATCTCTGCTTTCCAAAGAAATGTATCGGGTTAAGATCTGTTCAGTACGTTGGGAGTAACGGCAGGTTGAAGTCGGTACAACAGAGTTAAAAAAAACAAACAAACAAACTCTGCTTGTGTGATGTTGGGAAACTGCCGGTGCTTTTCTTTTTGAGTCACGGGAAAGCGGTCAGACTCTCTCTCTCTCCTGATCGGTTTCCCACTGGATTACTTGCCAATATCAATCAGATCACTTTTATAGGGATGTTCTCTCGCTCTCACTGTTTCTGATGAAGGATTCAGCAACATTTTCCGTCTACTAATTGTAATGTTCTGATTCACGGGAGACTTTGAAGTGAGTTTTCATACCTTTACCTACTTTTTTTTTCAAATCAAACTAATTCCTGTAAATAAATAACTATTTTAGGATATAACTGGAGTTGTTTTGATGAAAAATGTTGAGATCTTAGTGGTCGGAATAAGATTGTAAAAAACCGGAAGTCAGAAACGCGAGTGTCGATTTCAGTTCGGTTAATGTGAATTGTTTATTGGATGTGGATCAGACAGTTTTTTTCAAGGTTCGACTTGAAAGCTGTGAATATTAATCATAATAATCATTTATATTCTTTCATATAAACACTAGTAGGCCTTACTGAGAAATACAAAGTCCTACAGAGCACAAAGAGGGGATTAGAAATAATTTTTACTGAGTTCACTGATTTAACATTTTTACCTAATTAGCATAAATAATACTAATTAAATACTAATTAGCATAACTAGCTTTTACTACTTTTTTAAAACTTTGTATTCAGTATACAAACTTCTATGCGCTGCCAAGTTCCATCGTGAAAAATAAAAAGGTTATGAAGAAAAAACATTTGACCTCTCTGGTTAATGAGGTCCATTTTGGACCATGTGATCCTCAGACAGAATATTATGGCTGTTTTAGAAAAATTACACTGGATTTTAATTTTTCCAATCTTTGATTTGTAATATACAGTGGGGCAAAAAAGTATTTAGTCAGTCACCAATTGTGCAAGTTCTCCCACTTAAAAAGATGAGAGAGGCCTGTAATTTTCATCATAGGTACACTTCAACTATGAGAGACAGAATGGGGGAAAGAATCCAGGAAATCACATTGTAGGATTTTTAATGAATTAATTGGTAAATTCCTCGGTAAAATAAGTAGTTGGTCACCTACAAACAAGCAAGATTTCTGGCTCTCACAGACCTGTAACAACTTCTTTAAGAGGCTCCTCTGTCCTCCACTCATTACCTGTATTAATGGCACCTGTTTGAACTCGTTATCAGTATAAAAGACACCTGTCCACAACCTCAAACAGTCACACTCCAAACTCCACTATGGCCAAGACCAAAGAGCTGTCAAAGGACACCAGAAACAAAATTGTAGACCTGCACCAGGCTGGGAAGACTGAATCTGCAATAGGTAAGCAGCTTGGTGTGAAGAAATCAACTGTGGGAGCAATTATTAGAAAATGGAAGACATACAAGACCACTGATAACCTCCCTCGATCTGGGGCTCCACGCAAGATCTCACCCCATGGGGTCAAAATGATCACAAGAACGGTGAGCAAAAATCCCAGAACCACACAGGGGGACCTAGTGAATGACCTGCAGAGAGCTGGGGACCAAAGTAACAAAGGCTACCATCAGTAACACACTACACCGCCAGGGACTCAAATCCTGCAGTGCCAGACGTGTCCCCCTGCTTAAGCCAGTACATGTCCAGGCCCGTCTGAAGTTTGCTAGAGAACATTTGGATGATCCAGAAGAGGATTGGGAGAATGTCATATGGTCAGATGAAACCAAAATAGAACTTTTTGGTAAAAACTCAACTTGTCGTGTTTGGAGGAGAAAGAATGCTGAGTTGCATCCAAAGAACACCATACCTACTGTGAAGCATGGGGGTGGAAACATCATGCTTTGGGGCTGTTTTTCTGCAAAGGGACCAGGACGACTGATCCGTGTAAAGGAAAGAATGAATGGGGCCATGTATCGTGAGATTTTGAGTGAAAACCTCCTTCCATCAGCAAGGGCATTGAAGATGAAACGTGGCTGGGTCTTTCAGCATGACAATGATCCCAAACACACCGCCCGGGCAACGAAGGAGTGGCTTCGTAAGAAGCATTTCAAGGTCCTGGAGTGGCCTAGCCAGTCTCCAGATCTCAACCCCATAGAAAATCTTTGGAGGGAGTTGAAAGTCTGTGTTGCCCAGCGACAGCCCCAAAACATCACTGCTCTAGAGGAGATCTGCATGGAGGAATGGGCCAAAATACCAGCAACAGTGTGTGAAAACCTTGTGAAGACTTACAGAAAACGTTTGACCTCTGTCATTGCCAGCAAAGGGTATATAACAAAGTATTGAGATGAACTTTTGTTACTGACCAAATACTTATTTTCCACCATAATTTGCAAATAAATTTTTTAAAAATCAGACAGACAGACAATGTGATTTCCTGGATTCTTTCCCCCCATTCTGTCTCTCATAGTTGAAGTGTACCTATGATGAAAATTACAGGCCTCTCATCTTCTGAAGTGGGAGAACTTGCACAATTGGTGACTGACTAAATACTTTTTTGCCCCACTGTATCAAGAACGGATAAACGTATTTTAATTTTGTAAAAAGTCTGCTGTTCTGCGTGAGCCATTTCAAGCAACTTGGATTGAATTTTCACCTGATACGCCGGCAGAGGAGCTGAACTCGAACTAGAAACCCACTAAAAGTACGACGTGCTGTTGATTAACTAACGAAGAGCATAACTGCTGTGGTGTGAGAGGAATAAAACGCCTCAGGACGTGCACTTATAGGAAAGGAATAGAACCAGCGATGGAGGTGTAGCGGGAACTCTGCTTCATCACAACATGCTGTCGTTGATAGTTTGCTTATAAGAGCATGACCCTGAGTGTATTATTCCTTACACATGCACTGGATAAGCACTCGCTCACCTTCTCCAGCAACCTTCCCACTGCTCACAGCTCTAAACGCTCATCTCACAGCCACACAAACCGCGCTGTGCACATCCTCCGTGTTTACGCGCGTGTGTGTATACAGTGATGAACGAGGATCTAAGTGTGACCCAGGGGATTTAATTAAACCCACACAGCAGCTCATTTCATATCCGAACCTTCTCGGTGTCACGGTGCTCTGAAACATCCTCAAGCTAGAAACATGAGGCTTTAATGAAATCGAGTCAAGGATCATGTTTAAACAGCGCTAACGATGATGTCACGTACCCTGCTGATGACAATGTAAATAAACAATCTCCTCCAGGCGGATGGTCATGGCGTAGTCCCAATACACACTGCAACCAAACACACACACACACACACACACACACACGACAGGGCATGTTGTTAAGCATCAGAGAGAAGGAATGAGGAACACACAGCTGATTTGCATATTCATGGTGTCGGTTATTAACACGAGATCCTCAGAGAAAACGGAATGAAAAGATCTGACAACAGCTCGGAAGAAGAAAAAAAAAAAGTGTGTGACTGATTGGCTAAAGCGCAACATCGAGCTTACTCGGTTTTCTCTTAATGGAAAAAAAACCACAGGAAGCAATGTTTTAGCAGAAGAACCTGAAAAAATGGAAGACGTGTTCATCCTGGATTGACGTCGCTGAGAAATGAGTTTAATCTCTCAGCACAAGCTGGAGGGCTGTAAACACACTGGCTTTCGTACACGACCTGCACCTTGAGTTTTTTTTTTTAATTTATTTTCATTTTAAAAGCATACAGCCCGATAGCTTTGTGTTTATTGCCTTGATTTCATTTGATTTGTTGCTGGAGTGAATAAACGATGAAATACAAATGGCTAGTCATTAGCTAGCACAGCTTTCCTGTGTCGCTTGAGTGAGTTAGCCATCCATCCATTAAGAAGCGACATTTTACCGGTGAACATTTGTATAAACCCGTGTTCATGCAACATTAAACATCTAACATCATCTCCTGATTATGGACGTGTTCATGGAGACAAATAGGGTGCCTACGAATTTATTGTATTTACAGGACATTAGCGAAAGATCGCATGAGTGGCGAGGAGCACGAACAGAAGTAAACAAGGCCGTAGATGTGTTACGTTCATTATGTATTCTTATTAAATCAAATCATTAGTTTTCTTTTTTCAGAAATGTAAAAGTTTTTTCCTTTACCTGACATGTTTCAACGGTGTAACTTCCATCTTCATCAGAGGGTCACCCGGATGTTGGTGTGTGACGTGCTTTTGTAATCAGCTGATGTTACGGAGGTGTGGCCTCCCTATCAATATTGACAGGTCGGTCACACCTCCCGCTGTCAGTGTTGCCCCCTCAGGACAGCGCTGCAGGTGTGGGAGAGCATGTACGCCCCCTCATCCCTGTTTATTGTTCTTGGGCTACGCTTTCTGATTTCTATTGACTCCTTAATCCAGCGGTGGTATCTGTTGTTCTCTTGCTGTATGATCTGAGCATTGTCCCAGTCCATTATATGGTTTTCCCTTCTGCAGTGGTCTGTTATTGCTGATTTGAGGTTCTCTTGCATGGCTTTATCTTTTATTGCCCTTGTTTGTCTCTGTTCTGTTTCTTTTTCACATTCCTTTTTATGTTCCCTTTTTCGTGTACTAAAACTCCTTCCTGTCTCCCCAATGTAGGTTTTATTGCATGACTGGCATGGTATTTCATATATGACATTGCATTTATTGTGTTGGTCGATTTTGTCCTCATGTCAATATCCACCATGGGCCATACACAAAGGCGCACAACAAGTGAAAACAAAAGAAAAAGACACAGATGAAAAAAGGAAGAAAACAGACAACCCAAAAACAGGAAAGTAAAGCAGTAGTGACTCTACCGTATGTCAGAGGAGTTACAGAACGAATCCAAAGAGCCATGAAAAAAACACAACATACAAACACCCGTGAAACCACACACCAAACTACGACAGCTACTAGTTCACCCTAAGGACAAAATCGACCAACACAATAAATGCAATGTCATATATGAAATACCATGCCTGTCATGCAATAAAACCTACATTGGGGAGACAGGAAGGAGTTTTAGTACACGGAAAAAGGAACATAAAAAGGAATGTGAAAAAGAAACAGAACAGAGACAAACAAGAGCAATAAAATATAAAGCCATGCAAGAGAACCTGAAATCAGCAATAACGGACCACTGCAGAAGGGAAAATCATATAATGGATTGGGACAATGCTCAGATCATACAGCAAGAGAACAACAGATACCACCGTTGGATTAAGGAGTCAACAAAAATCAGAAAGCATAGCCCAAGAACAATAAACAGGGATGAGGGGGCATACATGCTCTCCCACACCTGGAGCGCCGTCCTGAGGGGGCAACACTGACAGCAGGAGTGACCAATCTGTCAATATTGACAGGGACGCCACACCTCCATAACATCAGCTGGTTACAAAAGCACGTCACACACCAACATCTGGGTGACCCTCTGATGAAGACGGAAGTTACACCGTCGAAACATGTCAGGTAAAGGAAAAAACTTTTACATGTCTGAAAAAAGAAAACTAACGATTTAAACAAGGCCGTGTTGCGTGCATGGCTTCTTTCTAAACGTTTTTTAACAAGCAGCACAAAACACTTCTTAGATATACGAACTAACTAGTTTTGTTTTCCAGCTAATGTAGTTTACATCTTTAACCAGTACTATATCTCATGGATAGTTTTTTATAAAACCTTACACACTGGAACTTCCTATTAATATCCTTCTCAGAGTTCCTTAGTGCACCTTTAAAAAGCGAGAACGTTCATTGCGGTCACTGGTTAACGAGCCCTACCTCCTCTCGTACTCCAGATCTCCTACAGAGCCGTTCATCAGCTGATTGGGCGTCCACTTGAGCGCCATGGTGTCGGCCGTCTGGTGCAGTGACAGGTATCCTGGGATCGCCTCCATGTCGTCTCTCTAAACCAACAACAAGCTGCCATGTGAAGGAACGCCGAGCAGCAAAAGATCTACAGGCAAACACCGTCCTCGCTAATGTTAACGTTAACGCTGCACTTTACTGAAATAACACGCACATCACGTTCACTCCTCCATTACTAATCACTGTGTGTGTGATGGAGAGATCGAGACCTTCTGACAGATGGTTGCGGTTATATAATCGTGCTGTTTTTGGAACGGTCTGTGTGACGGAGTGATGTGATGAAGCGACAGCACTCTTATAGTAAGTTGATTAATTTTCCTAAAACGGCATTTTATTCTTTTCGTACCAGTGATTACTTGTTTCTAGTTACATTGTGGAACGTCGACGAAACAACATACACATCATCCAAAGTTATCATTTATATTACAGCAGTTGCTATAGTAACAATTTTACTTTTTTATCTCTAAAAAAATAACAGTTTATGCCGAGCGTCTGCCATATAACCTGTTATTACACTTAACAGTTATTCACATGCTCAACACGCTCCACCATTTTTGTTTTTCACGGTATATGAGCTGATAGCCTAGTAGTAGAGTAGCCAATCAGAGCACACGATTACTCATATCCAGTCAATGTGGATAGAATAAACTAAAATACAGTGTCTTGCAGAAGTATTCATCCCCCTTGGTGTTTGTCCTGCTGTGTTGCATTACAAGCTGGAATTAAAATGGATTTTTGGAGGGTTAGAACCATTTGATTTGCACAACATGCCTTCCACTTTAAAGGTGAAAATTGTTTTATTGTGACACAAACAATAATTAAGATGAAAAAAAAAAAATCTGGAGTGTGCATAGGTATCCCCCCCCCCAAAAAAAAAGTCAATACTTTGTAGAGCCACCTTTTGCTGCAATTACAGCTGCAAGTCTCTTGGGGTTTGTCTCTATTAGCTTAGCACATCTAGCCACTGGGATTTTTGTCCATTCCTCAAGGCAAAACTGCTCCAACTCCTTCAAGTTAGATGGGTTGTGTTGGTGTACAGCAATCTTCAAGTTATGCCATCGATTCTCAATTGGATTGAGGTCTGAGCTTTGATTAGGCCATTCCAAGACATTTAAATGTTTCCCTTTAAACCACTCCAGTGTAGCTTTAGCAGTACGTTGAGGGTCATTGTCCTGCTGGAACGTGAACCTTCGTCCCAGTCTCAAACCTCTGGCTGACTCAAACAGGTTTTCCTCCAGAATTGCCCTGTATTTAGTGCCATCCATCTTTCCTTCAGTCCTGACCAGCTTTCCTGTCCCTGCAGATGAAAACCACCCCCACAGCATGATGCTGCCACCACCATGCTTCACTGTAGGAATGGTGTTCTCAGGGTGTTGGGTTTGTGCCACACATGGTGTTTCCCATGATGGCCAAAAAGATCAATTTTAGTCTCATCTGACCAGAGAATCTTCTTCCATGTGTTTGTGGAGTCTGCCACATCCTGCTGGGCAAACTCCAAATGTGTTTTCTTAAGCAATGACATTTTTCTGGCCACTCTTCTATAAAGCCCTGCTCTGTGGAGTGTACGGCTTAAAGTGGTCCTATGGACAGATACTCCCATCTCCGCTGTGGATCTTTGCAGCTCCTTCAGTGTTCTCTTTGGTGTCTTTGTTGCGTCTCTGATTAATGCCCTCCTTGCCCGGTCTGTGAGTTTTGGTGGGCGGGGCCTTCTCTTGTCAGGTTTGTAGTGGTGCCATATTCTTTCCATTTTGCTACAATGGATTTAATGGTGTTCTGTGGGATATTCAAAGTTTGGGATATTTTTATGACCCAACCCTGATCTATACTTCTCCACAACTTTGTCTCTGACCTGTTTGGAGGCTCCTTGGTTTTCATGTTGCTTGCTTAGTAGTGTTGCAGAGTCAGGGTCCTTCCAGAACAGGTTGATTTATACAGACATCATGTGACTGTTTGATTGCACACAGGTGGATCTTAATCAACTAATTATGTGACTTGTGAAGTGAATTGGTTGGACCAGCTCTTATTTAGGGGTTTTATACAAAAGGGGGGTGAATACCTACGGTATGCACACTCCAGATTTCTGTTTGTTCATCTTAATTATTGTTTGTGTCACAATAAAACAATTTTCACCTTTAAAGTGGTCAGCATGTTGTGTAAATCAAATGGTGCTAACCCTCCAAAAATCTATTTTAATTCCAGCTTGTAATGCAACAAAACAGGACAAACACCAAGGGGGATGAATACTTTTGCAAGACACTGTATATTATGCAGTAGAACGAGTGCATTAATATATATATATATATATATATATATATATATATATATATATATATAAACCTGTAATGCGCAGCTGCACTACTGTCCAAGGTGCTGGTACAGAAAATGAATCAACACCTTCAAAACGGACCAATCAGAATCCAGAATTCAGCGCAGCTGTAACAGAAGTGTGAGTAACGTTTTGGGTTCTCAGGATTGTGTCCTACATTTTGAGGGATGTTTATATAACACGATGGTTTGGGATCCATTTTGTTGTGAACAATGTGTGTGCGTGTTACCGGCTGTACGAGCACGTTGTTCTTGCCAAACAGCAGTGTTGCTCTGGAGTTCTGGTGCAGCGACTCCACATAGTCCCTCGCCGAGGGAGACGGAGATGGACGCTCATCGATACTACTGCTGGAGTGTCTCTTCTGGATCTGCACACACACACACGGTCACATCTTTCTGTGGTCTGGACTGATTAAGCATCAGAGAGAGAGAGAGAGAGAGGGTAATGGTGCACCAGATTGGTCTCAATCGGTATCAGGCTGTGTCTGGCTCTGAGCCCAGTTCTCTGTGTGTGTGTGTCCTGTTGCCATGGCCACAGGCCTGTTCACACCATCACGTGACAAGACGCACATGTCGTTTGTAATATGACTCGTTTCTTGTGGGCGTGGCCTATCCTGCATTTTTTTTTTTTTTACTTCTAGTGAAAAGCAGTAGCAGCTGTTTATTTTTCTTTACACTTTCCTATCACAGGAAACCATTGGGCGTATATTTTATTCTTCCATTTTGTTCGTCAAACAGTAAACAGGAACTCCCTGCAGATAGGAACTAAAGTACTGAGTGGGGAACTGAGGAAAAGTCGGACCACGCCCGTCACGGTATTTGTCAGAGGAATCATTCGAGCCGATCGTTTAGTTTCGTCGCTTCTTTAGAGCATCAGATCAAATCTGCACTGAAGTGAGAACACCTCAAGCGGCTCATCATATTGTCGCGATGCTTCTTGCTGCTGTTGATGAAGTCACTTCCTGGTGTGTGTGGTGCTGACAGAGATTAAAACAGATCATCAGAAGAAGGACGTGAGGTGCTGAGAGCTGCTTCAGTTCAGGCATCTTAACATTCAGTGATACTCGACCGTTCCCTCAAGTAGAAAAACAGGGAAACGATTCTGTTCTATTCCCCAAATCTGCGGCCGTATCAGCCACTCGCATGTCACTCAGCACCGAACACCATTTAATTATTAGCCAGTGTTTGCTTTTTACTCCACGTCCCTGTTTAAATAAAGCACAAGAGGAAGGACTGGATTATAAAGCTCAAATCTCATCTGTGTGTGTGTGTGTGTGTGTGTGTGTGTGCAAACAAGAAATGACAAGGCAAAATTCCTTCCCAGGCAAATCCACAGTCTGGTAGAAGGCTGTACTTGATAATATGGTGTATAACGTGTTATCCATAAGTATTCACCCCCCTGGATGGTTCTACTGGCGCCACACTGTCACTGTGGTGTTCGCTGTCGTGTCCAGTGCAGCATGTTGTGTGTTTTGTACTCTGTGTAAGCTGTAAGTCGAGGGAGTGTGTCAGACGGAGTGTGTCACGTTACTCACACACAGCGCGGGTCTCTTAGTGGGTGAGTCCTGTCTGTAGTGCGCACTGTGAATCTTGTGTCTCTGCACCAACTCGTCTGCCGAGGGATCCGTCCAGAAATGATCAGCCGTCTTCATCTTAGTGTACTCCAACGCACACGGACCCACTGAGAGAGAGAGAGAGAGATGTAAAGAGAAGAAAAAAGAAAGAGATAAAGGTAACCGTGATGCAGACAGGGAGAGAGATCAAGCAAGACAGAAAAACAGATGAAAGAGAGATGGTGGGAGAGACGGAGAGAGAAACTGATGATAGGGATGGAGAGAGGGCGTGAAACAGATTAAACCGACAGATGAGAGAGAGATAAATGGAGAGAAATAACAGTGAGAGTGACAGACAGAATTAAGTGAGATAAAAAGAGGTGGTGAAACAGATGAAAGGGAAGAGGTAGAGAAAGAAAGATGGAAGGAAACAGCAGAAGACACTGATAGAAAGACAAGTAAGAAAGAGATGATGAGGAAAAGACTGAGGGACATGAAGATGGATGGAAAGATAAAAGCTGAGACAAATGTAAAGACAGATATAAAGGGAATAAAAGAGGGAGAGAGAGGCAGATAAGGAGAGGACAGAGGAAGACAGAAAGAGATGGAGATCAGTGGAGAGACACACATGAAGAGATGGAGGGAGAAACACATAGTAAATCTGTACCTAACAGCAATGCAGATGGAGGGAGAGACAGATGGAGAGATGGAGAGAGAGAAACACACCTAACAGAGAGGCGAGGATGGGGCCGTCCACCGGGTCCATGAGCACTGCCTCCTTTTCATAATACTTACTGAAATCATCACAACAGCATTATCAGCAAGTATTAACACTACAATCCATCCATCCATCCATCCATCCATCCATCCATCCAGTGGTCCATTCATCAATCCATCCAGTGGTCCATCCATCCATCCATCCATCCAGTGGTCCATTCATCAATCCATACATCCATCCATCCATCCAGTGGTCCGTCCATCCATCCATCGGTCCGTCCATCCAGTGGTCCGTCCATCCATCCATCCATAAAGTGGTCCGTCCATCCATCCATCCATCCATAAAGTGGTCCGTCCATCCATCCATCCATAAAGTGGTCCGTCCATCCATCCATCCATAAAGTGGTCTGTCCATCCATCCAGTGGTCCGTCCATTCATCGGTCCGTCCATCCATCCATCCATCCATCCATCCATCCATCCATCCATCCATCCAGTGGTCCGTCCATCCATCCATCCATCCATACAGTAGTCCATCCATCCTTCCATCCATACAGTAGTCCATCCATCCATACAGTGGTCCATTCATCAATCCATACAGTGGTCGGTCCATCCATCCAGTGGTCCTTCCGTCCATCCATCCATACAGTGGTCCATCCACCCATCCCTCCATCCATACAGTGGTCCATCCACCCATTCATCCATCCATCTATACATACAGTGGTACAGCCATCCATCCATCCAATGGTCCATCTACCCATCCATCCATATATACAGTGGTCCTTTCATCCATCCATCCATCCATCCATCCATCCATCCATCCATCCATCCAGTGGTCTATCCATCCATACAGTGGTCCATCCACCCATCCATCCATCCATCCAGTGGTCCATCTACCCATCCATACAGTGGTCCATCCATCCATCCATCCATCCATCCATCCATCCATCAGGCCTTTAGATTACACTAATTTGGGCACATCAAAGGAGCGAAGCGACTGCGCGAACGAGCATAGCGAGTGAGGGGCAGTGTTGCCAGATACTGCTGACGTTTTCCAGCCCAAAATATGTTCAAAACCCACCAAAATGCACTTAAAACCGCCCAAAATGTAAAAATGTACTTGATGCCTATCTTGTAAAGTAAAAATATGCAGCTAAAGACCAGTATACTATTTGTAAATTGAACAACAATGCAAACAAATAGCAACATGAGCCCGTCAGTGCTGGAGGTGAAGAATCTGCTGTCTGGTACTCGGCTCCGTGTGGTTCAATCAGATTATAACTTTGCAATCATCTGCTGTGTTCTGAATCCTACATGCACCAGTAAGTGATGCACATGCAGAATATTATGTAGGCTATGTTAGGCTACGATGCATATCTAGCATCTGCATTGCTGAGGTTATTTATTTTTATTTGTCTTTTATTTATTTATCTTTTTATTTATCCTATTTGTTTTATTAATTTTATAGGCCTAGGTATTCTGCTTAATTTATTTTTGTTACATCCATGTATTTTCTTCATCTGTTATCCTGATTTTTGTGGATTTGTTAGATTGTACCTGTTTTATATACTTCAATAAAAAAAAAAAAAAAGTTGGGCTACGATGCATGGCTGAATGTAACATGAGAAGAGAAAATGGAAAATGGACTGCGTCATTCTTATTTACTAGTTTATGAGTTCAGTTTCTGCACTACATTACACACATTCATATTAGTCTTACAGTTACATCGACATTTTTTTTGTTTAAATAATACTTAAATGAGATTAATGTTTATTGTTAATGATTAATTTAGGCCAATGCTCGATTTTGGTTGTTTAAAATACCTAAGGGGTGCTGGGTAAACTAGGTCTCTGACTTGCCTCAGTTGGCCAAAGAGAGCTGTTTTTCCTGATTTCCTTCGCATATTCAAGAACATCATTCGGCTTAGGTGTTTACATTCTCTCCCATCTCTGCTTTCTAGTGGGAGTGAAACTATATAAACATCTGATAAAAACCCGCCGGACTAACGTCAAACCCGCCCAATTTTTGTCAACCAGCCCAAGCCATTTTTTGCCCGCAAAGTAGAATTCAAAACCACCCAATTGGGCGGGAAACCACCCAATCTGGCAACACCGGGAGGGGGGGTTTCTCCCCTTGTGCACGCGGAAAAAAATTTCTGATTGCAGGTCAAATTTCCTCTAACAGAGGTTTCAGATGTCTAAATTGATCAGAATGATAGTATGAATTTTTGCCTTTTTTGGTACCTTTCTGAGTGGGTTATAGGTAATGTTCCGTCGCTTGCTTGACATTTTCGGTCGATTTTGGAAATAACTTAATTGTTTTGATCGGAAATCGGAACAATCAAGGTGTGATAAAGATGCGCATCAGCCCTTTTTTCCTTGATTAATTTGGGGACGCTAATTTGGGCGCATTTAATTTGGGCACACCGTTAAACGGTCTGGCCAAGGTGTAATTTAAAGGCCTGTCCGTCCATCCATACAGTGGTCCGTCCATCCATCCATCCATCCATCATTTCAATAGTCCATCTACCCATCAATACAGTGCTTCATCCATCCATCCATCCATCCATCCATCATTCCAATGGTACATCTACCCATCCATCCATCGGTCCATACAACTATCCCTCCATCCAACCCCCGATCTTTCCAGATAACATTCTATTTCTGTCTTTCATGAAAGCATTACAAGACTATTTCCTCTCTTTCTGTGCTGCTCTGTCTCTCCGTCTGTCTCCCAGTCTTTGTCTTTTTGCCTGCCTCTCTTTGTCTCTCTCTCTGCCTCTCTCAACACCTCTCTCTCCTTCATTTCCTCTCACTCGATGTATCATCTCTTTTTCATGTCTCACACCTTTCTCTTTTGAGCGGTTTCATTTCTAAATTCAATACCTTTTCCTGCCCCCCCCCCATCACCTGCTGTTCTCCACCAGGTACAGGACGATCTTGTCGAGGACTTTTTCGATGAGAGCTGTGCGGATCCAGAGGTGCCGTGCGGCCTGCGACGAGAGGTTGGGGAGTCGTAGGGGTAATTTACGAGCTGTCTCACTGTACGAGCCCATCGGAGCTCTTCTACACACACACACACACACACACAAAGGTTAAAGACAGATATTTATGACCAGTTATGTATGTATGTATGTGTGTGTGTGTGTGTGTGTGTGTGTGTGTGTGTGTGTGTGTGTATGTGTGTGTGTATGTGTGTGTCCTCTCACTTGCTCTCCAGCAGTTGCTCCAGTTCCTGAGCTTTGCGGCAGAGCTGCTCAGCCGGAGCAAAACTCTTCCCCACTTTGGTGAACAAAGCTGCTACTTTGTTGCTGCGCAAAAACCCAGCAGCTCTCCGCTTCAGGCAGTGTAACATACATGCTTCCACAGCAGCTACACACACACACACACACACACACAAGCTGATTACTGTGTAGGAAAAATGTCAGGTGGCATTTCAAAGGAGAAGATCTTAAAGGTGAGTAGTCAACAGCCCCCCCCACCCCACACACACACACACACACACACACACACACACACACAGCATGTATTCGATCTGCATATGGACACACTGAAGCACACACTCAACAAGTGCTACGTGGCAGTGTGTGTGTGTGTGTGTGTGTGTGTGTGTGTGTGTGTGGGGCTGTTGACTCTTGGGTTGGGTTGGGTGGGGGGATGCTGGGTAACCATGGTGACCACCACTGACAAAGTGCACTTAGTGAATCATTTACTTCATCATTGCTCTCCATTTCTGAGTCTCCCTCTCCAGTACGGTGCGTGCGTGTTTATTCATGCCACCTTTATCCCTGTCTGGCTCTTTCTTCCTCCCCTCATCTTCCTCCCCTCATCCTCCTCCATATTTTTCTCACCCCATGCTCCTCCATTTTGTCTCCTCCACTTCCTCCTCCATCCCCCTTTACCTGGTGTTTTTTTTCTGCTCCTCATCACTACATTTTTTATTCAATCTTTTTTCTTCCCTTCATCTCTCTATTTGTCCTCGTCTTCATCCCTCTATCCAGGACCCCACTGTGTTCGGTGGAAAATTGTAAGTGTGTGAAAGGACATTAATACAGTGGAGAACAGAAGTCTCTCTCTCTCACACACACACACACACACCCTGCAGGTGCACAGGGTTGAACACCATCTGTGGCCTCCATAGCACCTGCACACACACACACACACACACAAGCCTGCACATTTGATTCTACAGTAGCTTCTTATTACAGTAGTGTGTGTACGGTGGTGTAGTGGTTAGCACTGTCGCCTCACTATAAGCGGCTACAGATAATGGATGGTGTGTGTGTGAGAAAAATGCCGGGTCTAACAGGTACATTACAGTAATAGAGCGTTCATCTTTGTGTCTCTGTAATTCCACAGTCATCACAGGCTTATTCATAAAACACACACCCAGCCGTTCGTCCTCTAACAGGAGCAAAACCACCCTGCTCTGAGTGGGAGGGGCTAGTGCTCTCTCTCTCTCTCTCTCTCTCTCTCTCTCCTGTCAATCATGGCAGCACTAACCAATTATGTGCTTCTCTGAGCTTGGATGTGGAAGAGGGCTGAATCAGGGAGAGAACAGTGGAGATG
This sequence comes from Neoarius graeffei, assembly GCF_027579695.1. Taxonomy (NCBI): domain Eukaryota; kingdom Metazoa; phylum Chordata; class Actinopteri; order Siluriformes; family Ariidae; genus Neoarius; species Neoarius graeffei. The sequence continues at coordinate 6,860,828 of NC_083592.1, read as the reverse complement.
TGAATATTTTATATCAAAAGACTCAACTAGACTAAACAATAAAGCTGAAAATCTCAAGATTAATATGTGAAGCTGAATTTCAGCAAATTAAGTGACGGTGCGACTTTTCATTAACCTGAGTAGTTTATCACTTTACTTCTTACTGCTGCATGAGCTTGCTTACACACACACACACACACACACACACACACACACACACACACACACACGGTGATAAAGCACCAAACTGAAGGTGAAGGAATCAACATTACTGCAGATGAACGAGAGACAGAGTCAGACAGAACAGAAGAAAAGTAAACAGAGAAGGACAAACAGACAGAAAGTATATAAGAGTGACTGAGAGAGCAGGAAGAGGTAAGATGTAGACAATACGAGAGAGAGAGAGAGAGAACAGAAGGAGTGAAAGGAAACAGAATGACGGAAGTGAAAGCGACAGATCCTTTGACAGCAAATAAAGAAAGAGAGAAAAGAGTAGGAAAAGAAGAAAGAGAGAAGTTAAATTAATACATATGATGGTGGGAGAAAAGGTAACATGTCAAGTACCAGAAAATATGAGTGAACTGAGAGAAGGGGAATAATAAAAGAGAGAGAGAGAGAGAGAGAGAGAGAGAGAGAGAGAGACAGGAAGGTAGTTTAGCAAGACAGAGAAAGCAAAAGCTCATCAGCTGTAATATCAACAGGAATGGGAAATGACTCTGTGTGTGTGTGCGCGCGCGCGCGCATGGGGCTGCTTATTAAAAACACAATACTAATGGCTATCCCGCCCTGTGTAACCGTGGCAACAGAGCTGCACAGCAATGGCAGAAATGGAGAAGATGCTGAATTTCTCTCCGTCTCGCTCTGTGTGTGTGTGTGTGGGGGGGGGGGGGGGGGGGGGGGGTCAGAGACCTTGTCTGCTACTGATGCAGTGTGGGATTCAGAGTGCTCTTAATGTTCAGAAATTGAAAAAAGTACAGAAATTGTGCTTTTATGATTCAGTGTTTTTCTTTTTTTCCCCCAGAAAGACTGGTGGAGATGAAAAAAGATGAAAAGAAGAAGGTTTGAGATAGAATAGTGAAATATAATACAAAGAGGAATAGTGAGGAAATGATAGCATTTTGAATGAAGGAGAAAAAGGAGAGGAAAGGAAGAACAAAATAAGAGGGAAAGAGACGGAAGGAAAAGGTGAGAAGGAAAGAAGGAAGGAAGGGAAGGAAAGGAGGTGTGGGAAGGAAGAAATGAAGGAAAGATAAAGAAAGAAGGAACAAATGAACAAAAGGATGAATAAGGAAAAGTGTGAGAAGAAAGAAAAGAGACAGACGTGATGAGAGAAACAGAAAGAGAGAAGAGGACCAGTGAAGAGTAAACAGGTTGTGAAAACACACACACACACACACACACACACACACACACACACACACACACACACGTGTGTCACATGTTAAAGAAAACTATATCTCCTCAAAAACATCTCTGGGTTAAAGCTGATAAATTCAGCACTGGAAATGAATCCATTTTTTTTTTTTTACACACAAATACATCTGGAGTTATTTTCATGCTCTGTAATCCCCATGCTAATGTGCGTCACACACTCTGACACACACTTCGCACTTCATTTAGACCTGTGTGTGTAGGAGTTAATGTGACATAACACTCGCACTGAAACGCACGTGTCGTGACAGACTCGCTGACAGATTTCTCATTGTACACGTGTCAAGAAGCAGTTATGACCAGGTGTGTGTGTGTGTGTGTGTGTGTGTGTGTGTGTGAGAGAGAGAGAGAGAGAGAAAAACAGAAAGAGAGAATGTGCGTCTCACTGAGAAAACCAGATGTGTAAACCTGCAATTATTTTTGCACACTCTCACTTTTCCTCGGTAATCAATGTGACGGATGCTAATTCACACTTTCCTCCGAAAACCTCTTTCATCACTGGTGGATCCGGTGGGAGGAGAGAGACAGCGAGAGCAAGAACAAGAGAGAGTGAGAGAGAGAGCGAAAGAGAGAGAGAGACATTGTGCTTCTTTTGATCACATCACTCCACTTCCTGAATTCATTATTCCTCTCCAGATCATCAAGCCCTGAGCTCTGGCTGAGACCCAGAAAGTGACTGAAATTTCAAATAGAAAACAGAAATAAAATCCCAAAGATCAGGTGTGATAAAACTTTCTGCAGTCTGTGTCACTGCAGCAGCAATAGTTTTTAATTTGTGTTTCGTGGTCGTGTGCAGAACTCAGCAGTGTGTATTAGAAAAGTCCATTTTTACTGTTGGAATGAAACTCATGGCGTGATGACAACGTGAAAAAGTGTTCGCTCACCGCAGAAGGAGACGATATGACTGCTGTCTTCGTGTACAAACTTCCGCGTGACTGCTTCCTCCATGATCTGCTTTACCTGTGAAGTCAAACACAGTGAGACTTACAGACGTGCCTTGTAGTGGCCTTCAGAAACATGTCCTCGTGCTAGTTCAAATAATCAGGGCCTAAGAACACCATCAAACTAAAGCCCTGTTAGGGGGCGGTTAGCATAGGAACAAACAAAAACACACACATCAAATGATTTTTGGCTCAGCTTTTGGCTGAACCCTATAGGGGCACCTGTCTGTATGCGTATGTTTATCCAAGTTCGAGCGTGTTTAAGAATGTAATTGGTGCACCAACCTCCGGTAGCGAATCCACAGTCATGGTGTGGTGCCACTGCATACTAACTATGCAAGTGCCATGTTGCATAACCTTAGTTTGTGGGTGAGTGGTCTAGCGCACTGTCCAGGAGCAGAACATATTGGCAATGTTGGTCCAAATCCTGGTGTCAATTTTGAGTGGCCTATTTTTTTCTGTTTATGTACCACAGCTTCTATCTTCCAATCAGACAAAGGCTGAGCTCAGACCTGCACAGGTCTCTAGTTAAATAATAAATTAAATCAGTGATGTTTTAAGTGCTTGGTGTAGAGGTAGGTTAGGAGTAAGCGTGAAGATAGCCAAAGTTGTTCAGATAGCCTGGGGAAGTTCATTCCACCAACTGGGTGCCAGGACAAAGAAGAGTCTTGATGTATGTCTTCGTTATACCTTGAGGGATAGTCAGCTCCTCTGTATCCCTTGGTAATGCAGCAATGGTGTAGTGTGGGAGAACTTAGGAATTGTGAAAACAAGACTTGCAATTGCATTCTGGATCGGGGCAAAAGTCAGATGGTGCTTAAGGGGAGCCATAGCAAGCATGAGTTGCAGTTGAACCAGTTTTGAAATGACAAAGGACTGAACACCTGAGTACCTAAGTGGCCTCTGTGGAGCCTCCTGAGGTTATAAAAGAGAAACTGACATGAAAAAGGACAGCTGGTTGTCCAGAACCATAGCAATGTTGCGAGATGGTGTGATTTGAAAGTTGTCAAGGGCTACAAAGTGGTATGGTAACAGATGGTGAGATCTGAAAGTTGTCCATGGGGATCACAAGATATTGATATACATCTCCAGGGATCTCAGTCTTGGTATCTTAATATCTACCATTAGTTTACCATTTAGTAGACATGCTTATCCAGAGCAACAGCAGTGGGCAGCCTGGGGAGCATTTGGGGGTTAGGTGCCTTGCCCCTAAGGTTAGGGCACTTCAGCCATTAACCTTAGGTGTCTTCCCCCTAAAGTTAGGGCACTTCAGCCATTCCTGCTGGTCCAGGGAATCAAATCGGCAACCTTTTGGTCCCAAGGCTGCTTCTCTAACCTTTAGGCCATTGCTTCCCCATTGGCCACCAAGATACGTGCAGTAACATAAGTGTCTGAGGGATGAAAGGGGAGTTGAGTGTCATCAGTATAGCAGTGGTATGAAAACCCATGTGAGGATAACCTCATACATTATATTGCCAAAAGTTTGTGGACAACTGGCCAACATACCCACATGTGGTTCTTCCTCAGACATTTATCACAAAGTTGGAAGCACACAATTGTCTAGAATGTCTTTGTAAGCTGTAGTATTATGATTCCCCATAAATGAAACCAAAGGTCCAAGCCTGCTTCATTACCACAATGCCCTTGTGGACTGTGCACCAGACCTTCTCATATATGGACTTTAGTGCCTGACCTCAATAATGCTTGTGGCTGAATGGACAAATCCCCATAGCCATGCTCCAAAATCTAGTGGAAAGCTTTCCCCAAAGAGTGGAGACTGTTATAGCAGCAACAGGAACAAACTCGTGTTACTTCCCATGGTTTTACAATGGGGTGTGATTATCAGGTGTCCACATGCTTTTCACCATATACTGTATATAAAAGGGATCGAGCACAAAGCCTTGTGGGACACCAGAAGGAAGTCTGCATGGAACAGATATGGATCCCATCCAGGTCACTTGGTATGACCATTCTACCAGATAAGAAGCAAACCACCAACATGCTGAGCTACAAATTCCAAGACTCATGCAGATGGACAGGAGAGTCTTGTGACTGTCGGTGTCAAGGGATGCTGAAAGGTCAAGGAAGGTGAGGATCACTGCCAGGTTGACTGATCGAGAGACATGGAGCTTCTCAGTAACATCCACAAGGGTATTTCTATGGAGTATGCCACTTTGAAGCCAGACTGGTAAGGCACTTGGAGGTTGTTCTGGCGAAGACTGAGAGGCAACTGGATTTATACTACATGTTCAAGAATTTTAAAAAGAACAGAGAGAAGTGACACTGTTTGGTAGTTCCTGATGTCTCAGGTATCAGCTGTGGAGTTTTCCAGGGTAGGTATAACCTTTGCTCTCTTGAAATCAGGTGGTGACTAGATGGAGTTGTTTACAATGGAAGTGATGATGCAAGGTGGGCTGGAGCATTGTAGAAGGGATGGTTATCCAGCTGCAACGGGCAAGAGAATCTGCAGGACTTCTGCTGTAGTAATGGAAGAAGAATGAGTTAAGGAGAAAGATAATGTGTTGGAATAGAAGTAGGAAGAAAATAAAAACCTGGTTCTGCATCTTTGGCCCTCTTAAGCGGCACTACAACGATGAGTGCAATGTGTACATCACCATTACAACATCAACATAGGGTGGCACAGTGGTGTAGTCGTTAGCACTGTCGCCTCACAGCAAGAAGGTTCTGGGTTTGAGCCCAGTGGCTGACAGGGGCCTCTCTGTGTGGAGTTTGCATGTTCTCCCTGTGTCTGCATCGGTTTTCTTTAGGTGCTCTGGTTTTCCCCAAAGACATGGCCCGAGGTTGGGCTGAAGTGCCCTTGAGCAAGGTACCCAACCCCCAACTGCTCCCTGGGTGCTGTAGTGTAGCTGCCCACTGCTCTGGGTATGTGTTCGTGTTCATTTGTGTGTGTGTTTTTTTTTTCACTGCTTCAGATGGGTTAAATGCAGAGGAGGAATTTCACTGGTGTGCTTAACCCTTTAGGATTGAGAGCTTTGCCGGTGGACCTCAACAGGTTTATAATGAATAGGTCATGTATTTAGATAAATATCTTCGTGAGTTTTTAATCATACAAGCATGATAAACATATTGACAGAAACTTTATACTTTCCTATGTGCCCACTGCCAAATAATATTATAGTTTTTAAATTACCTAAATTAGACGAAACGTAAAACTTGGTCACCTTCCTCAGTCACACCAGAGTCGGAGCGCTGAGCTCCCACTTACACATTCATAAAACACTATTCACATGGTAACGCCATGATAATCACCTTCACTCTTTCGGTTTCAATTGGTTTCCCTTTCGCGGTGGGAACACCCACTGTAAACAGGATAAAATCTGCCAGCCATAGTTTAGGCTATTTGGAGGTAAAATTTGTTGCGAGATGGCACACAGATTTTATGCGCTTTGGATGACTCAGGACAGCAAATCGCTTCATGATTCAGGATAGCGATTCGGTTCAATCTTGAGAACTGCGACACTGATGATGAGTGGTGCCTTTTTTTGCTTGTTTGTTTTACACTTCGACTCGATCCAGCCAAAGATCAGCTCGAGTAAGTGTAAATATTTCTTCCATTTCTGATGAGCAGATCAGTTGATGTGTGTGCACTGTAGTGCATGCATAGGAAAAATGACAGCAGTTTTTTCCAGAGTTAAAAGTATTTTCCTCAAAAATAGTGAATTTTGCTCCATTTTGAGTTTAAAGAGTAAAATTTGGAGTGGGAGCAAAATTACAGAGTAATTGTGTAACAGAGTTGGCTGTGGCTCTGAACTGAGTAAAATAGTACAAGAGTTAATTTCAAGGCACACTGAATCGAGTCAAATACCAGATAAATGAAGATGTTGTAAAAATTAGTTTTAGAACTGTGTTGGAATGTGTGAAAAACCACGACCTTACCCATTGGGGCTTGACCTGATGGGACTGAGTTAATCTAATGGGATTAGTTGGCAGTGGGAAGGGTTTTTACTCTTCTCATTGAATGAATGGAAATTTTTTACTCTTCTCATACTCTTCCTCCCACTGCCAACCCTTTATCCCAAAACAACAGGACATACATTTTTTGATGGCCAGTTAATTGTCCAAATCAATGGAGCAGATTTAAGTTTTTGTGCTTGATCCATTCCTCAGCCTGAGCAGAATCACCTCAAGGGACCAAAACGGTTCGACACAATGGGTAAGGTCATGTTTTTTCACACATTCCAACACAGTTCTAAAACTGCTTTTTACACCTTCATTTATCTGTTATTTATTTAAAAGTACAATCATGACATACGTACTACATGGACATTACTGTAGCTGAACTTGTGCTGAATGCAAAAAAAAAAGTCATATGACTTTGAAAATACTTAGATTTGTTGAAATTGACAAAATCAGAGCATACCAAACTCATTAGAGTGCCAGAAAATACCCTCAGACCCCAGAGGGTTGAGTCTGTGCTGCTTCTTCTTCTTCTAAATAGATGCCATCACTGTGATGCATGGTTACAGATGATACCATCTTCACTAGAATGTTCAGCACAGAATCTCGGTGTAGTTTAGATTTTCTGAACTGGTTTAAAGATGCATGGAAGACAGGTAAATCTTCATGCTAGCTGGTTCCCACTAGCTTTCAATTCTTCTGCTTATGCACAAAGTTAAGGGAGAAAGGAAGTTATAAAGCACGCTTTTATTTTCCAAAGACCCGAACTGAGAAACTAATTCAAGGGAAAATACTCTGGGGATTTCTGAGCAAAGGGTGCATTTATTGGTATTTAGAAGTTCGAGACTGGCGATCCTGCTGAGTGTAAAGGTAAACCTCATCGCTCTAAGTGTAGCTCTACTATTACACATAAAAGAGCAGGGATGAGTCACTGCTAGTGTGAAAAGAGAGCACGATGGGAGCTCTGTGTAGGAAGTAGTAGCTCAGTGGTTAAAAATGGTGGCCTACTGATCAGAAGGTCATGAGTTTATATCCCCGCACTGCCAAGGTACCACTTAAGGCTCTTAGCTCAGTTGTATAAAATAAGATATATGTAAGTTGCTTTGGATAAGCTCTGCAAAATGTCACAAATGTAATTTAATGTGTACACCATCACCGATCAAATCTCAACTGCACAAAAGAAACAGATGGATCAATGTGGAGAAGACCATTAAAGCGAGGTTTAAACACAAAAGCTTTAAAGCAAGTCAGTGTGGGGGAACTGACCACTGGATTGATTTTTCCTTCTCGAATCAAAACACTGATTCTGTTCTCGCTACAAAACAGTGAGTAAAACACCCAGTGGTTCTGGGATTGGCTCTGGATCCATCAAGACCCTGAGCAGGACCGGGTGCTTACGGAGTAGTAACAAGAGGACCAATACTGAAGTCCGGAAATAAATCAAAAATTAGTAGACATGATCAAAGGACCACCAAGAAGCAGTCCACAGCTAATGAGAGGACTTATTTAAGATGTCAAGATGAAAGCAAAGGACAAAGATGACACTTGAGCAGGAAGGTGGTCACCGTGGGCAACAAGAGTGAGTCATCACTTGGTTCCCTTCTTTCACATTGTAACGAAAGCATCTAAATTGGTGCTAGTGATGAAGGGGGCTAAAGGGCATTTGACGTAAGACTTTACAAAGGACGGAATCCTGCAGCTCACCAGCAGAGCTGAATAGACACAATGTCCACTTCAACGGTCTCCAGTGGGGTGAATACAAGGCAATATCAATACAGGGGAAAAAAATCAAAGATCTTCCCGTGATGTTCCAGAGGAGGGGTCTGAACACACTTGAAACAAGTGCACAATGATTGCCGGGATCACAATCAATCACCATCAAGTGAACGACACCCAATCTCAGCCTGGATTGCTCATTAGCTCTTGATTGCCTCATTTCAGCTCCGAGCCTGAGACTTGAACATGAGTGTGCTATCGTTTCTGGATCATGAAGAAAGAACTGGAGCCTCATTAATAGCATTAGGCATTTTTAAATACCATTTACTCTCATTTGGAACAGATTTTCTTCCCCAAACACATCTTACAAGTGAGATTAAATCCAGTCCCAGCACGGAGAACGGTACAGTCTTGGCTGCTTGAGTGAGTGTGGTTTGAGTAAACACAGCGCGACATGAAAACATCATCATGCTCTCATTAAACACAGGAGTGTGCGCTTCCACATGAGAGATGGATTTTAAAATGCAAAATTCCCCAGGGGAGTGCAATTTAGACTGTCAAGAGACACACTGTGTGTGTGTAAGGATGTAGGTGTGTAAGGATGTAGTTTTGGGCGGCACGGTGGTGTAGTGGTTAGCGCTGTCGCCTCACAGCAAGAAGGTCCGGGTTCGAGCCCCGTGGCCGGTGAGGGCCTTTCTGTGCGGAGTTTGCATGTTCTCCCCGTGTTTGCGTGGGTTTCCTCTGGGTGCTCCAGTTTCCCCCACAGTCCAAAGACATGCAGGTGAGGTTAATATGGGACGGCCTTGGGCTGAGGTGCCCTTGAGCGAGGCCCCGAACTCCCAACTGCTCCCCGGGCGCTGTTAGCATGTTAGCCACTGCTCTGGGTATGCATGTGTGTGTGCGCATGTGTGTGTTCACTGCTTCAGATGGGTTAAATGCAGAGAGGAAATTTCACAAGTGTGCGATGAATAAAGTTGTGCTTGCTTGTTTCAAAAACTAGGTGTGAAGTAAAGAGTCAAATAAAGTGCAGAAGGATTCTGAATCTCTTACAATGGTCTTCCTCTGACAAGACAAAGCAAAGACAAAATGAGAGAGAGACAGAAAGGCAGAGAGAGAGAGAGAGAGGAGAGAGAGAGAAACAGAGAAAGACAGATACAGAGAGAAACAGAGAGAGAGATGGACAGAAAGAACGACAGAGAGAGAAAGTAACAGATAGAGACTATGAGAGGCAAAGAGACGCAAAGAAAGAGAGCAACAGAAAGAGAGAGATATAGACAGACAAACAAAGAACGACAAAGAGAGAAAGCGCAACAGAGAGAGCAACAGAGAGAGAGAGAGATACAGACAGAGATGGACAGAAAGAATCAGAGAGAGAGTGTAACAGAGATAGAGACAATGAGAAGCAAAGAGACGCAAAGAAAGAGAGCGAGCAACAGAGAGAAAGATAGAGAGAGAGAGAAACAGAGAACGAGATACAGACAGATGGACAGAAAGAACGACACAGAGATAGTGTGTAACACAGAGATAGAGACAATGAGAGGCAAAGAGAGAGAGAGCAACAGAGAGAAACAAAGAGAGCAACAGACAGAGAGCAACAGAGAGAGAGAGAGAGATACAGACAGAGATGGACAGAAAGAACGACACAGAGAAACACAGACAATGAGAGGCAAAGAGATGCAAAGAAAGTGAGAAAGAGAGCGAGCAGCAGAGAAAGACAGATAGAGAGAGAGAAACAAAGAGAGCAACAGAGAGAAAGATACAGATGAAGAGATACAGACAAAGAGATGGACAGAAAGAACGACAGAGAGAATCACACAAAGATAAAGACAAAGAGATGGACAGAAAGAACGACAGAGAGAGACTAACACAGAGATAGTGACAAAGAGAGGCAAAGAGATGCAAAGAAAGCGAGACAGAGAGAGAGACCGATAGAAAGAGAGAAACAGACAAAGACAGCAACAGAGAGAGAGAGATACAGACATAGAGACAAAGCGATATGGACAGAGAGATGGACAGAAAGAACGAAGAGAGAGAGAGCAACAGAGTGAGGCATATGGGCAGAGAGAGAGGGAGAGAGAGAGAGAGAGAGAGACACAGTAACACAGAGACAATGAGAGGCAAAGAGACGCAAAGAAAGCGAGACAAAGAGAGAGAGAGAGAGAAACACACTATAAATCACTACAATCCCCTCAGGCCACTGCTTCAAGCCACAAATGAAATAATCAATAATCAGAGTGAGAGAGAGAGAGAGAGAGAGAGAGAGCGCGAGGGAGAGAGAGCTTGTAGCTGATTTAAGGAACGCTGCCAGCAGATGAATACTCAGCTCTGTGCATGATGCTTATTTACCTTTAACAGAAAAGCTCACTGCTGCAGTTTCTACACCAGATTCGAAGCGCTACAGAGGAAAGACACAATGGAGGGTAATGGGGGCGGAGCCTCAGAATAAACGATGGCGTAGAAAGTGTGTTTCAGACGTGCGCTGATATTAAACTTCATATGACGGTAATTATCTAACCGTAACTCCACATACACACACACCACAGTGCTGTGAATTCCGGATTCTGATTGGTCAGAAGGTGTCGATTCATTTCCACAGGTTTAATGTCAGTGCGCTCGTCCTCATACAGTACGTTATCGTTGCTATAGTAACAGCTCTGGACATTAATACGCTGTAATATAAAGGTTATAAAACTGGGTAATCGCTGAGATGGTTAAAGTGTCCTGGGAGGAGACGCTTATTTAATATTCATGGAAGGAGTCTCCAGTGTCAGAGCTCTGTTACAGCTGTAACCTGTGTGTGTGTGTGTGTGTGTGTGTGTGTGTGTGTGTGTGTGTGTGTAACGATTTTGCTATAAGCTGCTCTTCTTCATCAGTAAAGCAACCAAGCCAGCGAGTCGTGCTTCAGTAACTAATCACTCCATTCTCACACACACTGAGACGAACATCTGCTCACATCTGGCCATTTAAAAATCACTCAAAGAACCAACGACTTTAGTGCATGCTGGGAAATTTCTCGTGTTTAAAGCCTGCAGTCGCACAGCGTTCGGAGGAAGAGGAAAAGAGAGAAGAAGAAATGAAGAAAGAAGACTGATGTAAATATGGTACAGAGATGACATCTGTTTACGTCATCCTTTAGAAACGTGCATGAAGAGATGAATATGTAATATATTTACCACACACACACACACACACACAGCAGATGAGTCACTGAGTACCGGAGTCGGAGACCCTCCAGGTCTTGAAGAACAACTTTTCACCTGAAGGGTCTCCGACTCCGGTACTCAGTGACTCATCTGTTGCATGCGCGTGTGTGTGTGTGTGTGTGTGTGTATGAGAGACCTTTTTGTCTACAGGTGTATAAATCCATAATGAAGGTGGACTATCGAGTATTATTAAAACAATATTTAATTAGTCATTAATTAGTAGTTACTAACATGAGGCATTAATCAGGTATTAGATCTGTAACGATTGGACCAGGGCTTGATCAGACGACAAAGTGAGGCATCACATTAGATATTATTTATCTCCGTGTTTTTTTTTAGAATATCTATTGAGCAGATCAGCGAAAAACAAAACTAACGACTAGTCAGACCCAGTATTTATTATACCAGGCATTAAGATCAGACAAGCTGGTGATTAGATTTGATTAGACTCAATTAGGTGATCAGTGTTGAGAATTTACAGTATATTGAGTAGAACCGCTATGAACTAGCCCGATGTTTGATTAGACCCTGCACTGATTATAGCACAGACTGAGATTAGATCAGCTTTAGATCAAATCAGATTAGATTATCCTTTTAGGGTTCATGCTGATGAAAAACTATATTGCATTATGCAGCTATAAACTAGACTGATGAAATTGATCAAGCATTGAGATTAGACCTGCTGATTAGATTAGACAGTATTCGTTGAGGGTAGGTGCTGATTAGAATATTTGAGAAGGCAAGTGGTAAAGTAGACTCAATAGACTAATAACTGATTAGAACCAGCAATGATTATACCAGGCACTGAAAGTAGACTAGTTACTGATAAGGTTAGATCAGATTAGATTAGATTAATTATCAATGTAGGGTAAGCACTGATGACCATGTGTATTGAGTAGAACAGTTATAAATTAGAATAACAGCTAATCAGATCCAGTATTGTTTATACCAGACACTGACATTAGATTGATCAGATTAGACTGGTTATTAGAATATATACCGAGTATAGTAGTTACACTAACAAATGATTAGATCCAGTATTGGTTACACCAGTCACTGAGAATAGACCAGTCCATTGATTATGTAAGATTAGAGATCAGATTAGAGTAAGTGCTGAATAGAATATGTATTGAGTAAAGCAGCTATAAACTAAACTGACGACTCACTGATGATACTGGTTACCCCAGGCACTGAGATTAGACTCAATTGATTAGATTAGACTGGTTATTAGACTATATACTAAGTATAGCAGTTACACTAGACCGTATCTGTCTCGTTTTCTTCGCGGATGCACTGTCCGTTTACATTAAACCACCTGGAAACGCCGGGAAACGGGAATCCGCCAGCGTCCACGTATTCAATCCAGATCGTATCTGGTCCAGTGCTGTGTAAACATTGAGATACGCGAATACGCTGTGCTGAGCTCTAGCTGGCGTCCTCATTGGACAACGTCACTGTGACATCCACCTTCCTGATTCGCTGGCGTTGGTCATGTGACGCGACTGCTGAAAAACGGTGTGGACTTCTGCCTTGTATCACCTTTCATTAAAGAGTATAAAAGTATGAAAATACTGCAAATACTGATGCAAATACTGCCCATTGTGTAGTTATGATTGTCTTTAGGCTTGCCATCCTTCCACTTGCAAGTGTTAAGTGATATGCGCTGGGATCACACACACAGCGGCTCAGTCCCGAAAACACTGCTAGTGTGCTTCACTCGCGCGCTCTGTGAGCTGCGCAGGGCCGGAGTGCGCTCCCTCCAGAGGGCACTCGCTGTTCAGGGTGGAGTGATTTGGAGAGCAGGATGCCTGCGGAGCCGAGCGTATCCGCGTATTGGTATTGTTGTGTGCACGCGAATCGTGTATTGGCGTTGCTGTGTGCACACTAATCGTTTTAAAAACGTTAATCTGATGATCCGCTGATACGGTCTAAGGTAAACATGGGCTAAGGGTAGTAGCTCACTGGGCTGCGACAGCCCACGACTAGTTGGAGACACAACAATTGCGATAAAATATGCGAATTAGCAACAATTTTCACTTGGAATCACACCGAATTGATATTCACATATTTTACCGCAGTTGTTGTGTCTCCAACTAGTCACAGGCTGTCACAGCCCGGCTTTCCCTCAGCAGGCAGGGGAGTAGAGGAAGCGTCACGGAAACTGACTTGAGAAGGGTGCACAACGGCTTTGCGACACATTTGCGGCTATTTTGAGAGAAATTTTGTCGCACGGAATTTTGAACATGTTCGAAATTTCGAACATGTTCGAAATTTCCCCGACGAAGGAGCGACACTTTGCGACTCGTGCAAGGAGATTGACAAGCCCCGCGAATGTTTCAAGACACTTTTGAAACTCTCTCACGAATGATCTTCGCAAGCTGTCGCAGCCCAGTGAGATACTGGCTTAACAAATGATGAGATCCAGTATTGGTTACGCCAGTCACTGAGAATAGACCAGTCTATTGTACCCTGTCCACACTAGAGATTTTGTACCCATACGATACTACTTTCGTACCGCAACACCTGTCCACACTAGCAACTATACCGGTACTGTAGCGGTATAACTGTATCAGTACGAAACCCACAAATGTATGGGTTTCGTGCCAGTACAGTATCGGTACTGTAGCGCTTTGCTGTAGTGTGGACAGATGAAGCGGTTCTGTCTTGATACAAATATAATGCACATGCGCAATGAACCATTCCTACTTCTTCCGGGTTAGTCATACAATACAATATGCACGTGCTTTCCAGCTGTAAATAAAACGTCAAAATGGTTCAAAACGACTGTGGAGCTACATGGAGCAAAGACGAAGTTATGTGTTTGTTGGAGCTTTGGGGAGACGAGCGATGCCAGGAACAGTTGGAACAGGAGATTCGTTTTCTTTGGCCCACTTTACACGGGGACGGTCTGAAACAAAAATGCAAAAGTCCGTTTTCGTTCTCACTTTTTTCCGCGTCTACACGACCGTTTTCAAGGAGGAAATCTGCGTCTATACGGTGACACATAAATGTGTGGAATTCAATTGGATGTACATGCCAGGCGGCTAGGTGGTGCTGTGAAAGACCTCCGCTATGTCTGCACGCATGCGCAACGTCTTCCGTCTTGTCTGATCTGCACCGCGAAAACTTTGACTACTCTGGCTATGGCAAGTAAGAAAGTAAGTAAAAAAGTAAGAGCATACTATACCCACCTCTGTTCATTAACGGTATATGTGCAGATTCGGTATAGATGTTCGAAGGACTCCTGGACGTTTATTAAAGCTGCCAGAGCAGCTTGAAGGTCCGTTGGATCGATGTAATCAGACATGTTCTTACTTTTTTACTTACTTTCTTACTTCCCGGGCTGGCATGTACAGTATATGACATATGTATGACGTAAACGCGTACCCGACGTGAGCGGATCCGAGCAGAGTTTCGCGTATTGGGTAGTTTAGACGGATATGCAACGGGGGCTGTTTTTAACTTATCCACTCTGGAAGGCGTTTTCAAATTTTTCCGTTTTTCAGCCTCGGAAACGCCGTCCCCGTGTAGACGAAAGGCACTTCCGATAAAATATTTAGTCGTTTTTACCCGACAGCGTCCTCGTGTAAACGGGCTCGCTCTTTCTTTCTTTCTCAACTGCCTCGCGCGTTTTATACGATTCGACTGAATAAATGACCACCAGAAATACAGACTGTGCATTGACAACAAAAAGCACACACACGTTGTTTCATCCGCCATATTCTCGGAAAGAAGTTACTCGGTAACCACGGAAACATTTTGCGCGCACGCGCATTTCAACTACCGTGAAAGAAAACCGCAAACATTTCTCGCTAGTGTGGACAGATGCACTAAGCTGTACCGGTATACGTTGTATCGATACAGTTATACCACTATCGTACCGGTATATATGTGAACACAGCTTTGGATTAGAGATCAAATTATAGAAAGCACTGAATATGTATTGAGTAAAGCAGCTATAAACTAAACTGACGACTCACTGACGATACTGGTTACCCCAGGCACTGAGATTAGACTCAATTGATTAGATTAGACTGGTTATGAATTGAGGCTCTGTGGAAAAGGATTGAAAAGACCAGCGAATGAACAGTTCCGGTATTGATTAGACTATTGATTACAAGAGCTGATCAGACCAGGTATTAATTATATAAGCTGCGTGTTTGGACAGTGGATTAGGATCGGATTCGATCACTGATTAGACATCAGGCAGAGGAGCACATTCACTGTGGTGTGTTTATAGCTCAGACAGAGTGAAGGTACATTTCATCCTGCAGTGTGTGTGTGTGTGTGTGTAGGAAACAGGTTGTAAAAGGCACCAGTGCTCCCAGTCTGTAGTGTTTGTGTGGTCAGTGATTGATTTGACCCTCCAGTGTGTTGCAGTGCCAGAGCCGCAGCCCATCTGCTTCCCTACAGGACACTCAGTGCACTACAGAAGGTGCGACCCGCTCCACACCCTGAGCAACACGGTCACACTGACTCCCCGTGTGCTGGGGCCCTTTACTCATTTGTTTACTCATTTGTTTACTCATTTATTTACTGATTTGTTTACTGATTTGTTTTATTTTTCATTTATGCGCGCGCACTCACTCACCTCCTTCTTGACGTTGCGCAGCAGCTTCTGTCGCGTCTCGGCTTCTGAAAACCGTTGTAATGACATCACGCTAATTAATTAACAGCAATTAAACTGAGGAGAAACACAAAAGCGCAGTTTCCACTGAAAGCTCAAACTCTGCTGCTCACACACACGCCACTTCCTCCTCACCTGCCGTCGCGGTTGCCATGGCTCCCGTGGCTCGAGCCCAGCTGCGCTCGCGACTCCCGGATATTCCGAAAGGATAGAACAGGAGGCGCACGCGGGGCTCTGGGGCGTCTGAGATAAGCCACGCCTTTTAAAGACAAAGGCGCCTTGAGGGTTCTAATTAAAAACAAATTAAAAATGAGTGGGTGTTTTTTCTCCTTTCTTTTTTCTTTGCATGTTCTCCCCGTGTCCGTGGGTTTCTTCCGGGTGCTCCGGTTTCTCCCACAGTCCAAAGACATGCAGGTTAGGTTAACTGGTGACTCTAAATTGACCGTAGGTGTGAATGTGAGTGTGAATGGTTGTCTGTGTCTATGAGTGCGTTTACATGCACATAGAGAAAATCGAATTTCTGCCGTTGCTCGACTGAAATCAAAGTTCTAATGCCGCTTTTCCACTACAAACGCGGCTGAGTCGGGCTGAGCCGTGCCGTGCTGAGTCGTGCTGAGTCGAGCTGAGCGGGGCTGTTGGAGTTGCATTTCGACTACAACCGCGCTGAACCGTGCTGGCTGGAAGTGGGTGGACACATTGGGTGGAGTTAGCGAAAGTGGGTGGACGTTACGTGATGTCTAAGCAGTGCAAACAGTGACATCAGTGATCTTTTAAGCGGTAGTCTCACGACCCGAATAGTAAACAATAAACATGGAGGACATGGAGTCGTTAGTGTTGCTGGTCTTGGTGCTGTGGCTTGTTGTCACCGACAACGCCAACAGATACTGGCAAGAGCGTATAGATGAGGCGAGGTGCATAAGGCTTCAGAAATTCTCGTAATTCGTAATTCTTCTTCTTCCGGGTTTACGGTGTTTACAGATCCCAGCGTGCTCGCGGGGCGTGTGTGGGCATGTGAGGACACTCCTCCTCACCAATCAGTGCACAGGGGAGTGTCTGCTCACGCCCCCAGCCTCACTCGGCACGGTTTGGCTCGCTTCAGCCCCACTCCAAAACGGTGCGAGTTTTAGGGGCTAAGCAGGGCTGAAGCGAGCTGAGTCGTGCTGTTTTTTGGTAGTCGAAACGCGAGCCGTGTCGGGCTGAAGCGAGCTGAAGTGAGCTGAAAAAGGGTAGTGGAAAAGGGCCATAAGGTGGTGTTTACATTAGACCGTATCAGCGGATCATCAGATTAACGTTTTTAAAACGATTCGCGTGCACACAGCAACGCCAATACACGATTCGCGTGCACACAGCAACGCCAATACACGGATACGCCCGGCTCCGCAGGGATCCTGCGCTCCAAATCACTCCGCCCTGAACAGCGAGTGCCCTCTGGAGGGTGCGCACTCCGGCCCTGCGCAGCTCACAGAGCGCGCGAGTGAAGCGCACGAGCAGTGATTCGGGACAAATAGCAGGAAGTGAAAGTCCGCGCCGTTTTTCAGCAGTCGCGTCACATGACCAACGTGGCATGACCAACGCCAGCGAATCAGGAAGGTGGATGTCACAGTGACGTTGTCCAATGACGACGTCAGCTAGAGCTCAGCACTGCGTTTCCTCGTTCCTCAATGTTTACACAGCACCGGATCAGATACGAACTGGGTTGAATACGTGGGCCCTGGCGGATTCAAGTTGTTCCGCCTGTGGAGTCGTTTCCCGGCGTTTTAATGTGCACGGACAGTGCATCCGCGACGAAAACAAGACGGATACAGTCTAATGTAAACACCACCTTAATGGCATGGAAACACCTTAGCTAGGCTGAAATTGAACCGAACTTGATTTCTCGTAATCGAGCTACACGACCTAGATTATGCGATTTTTGCCGAGCTACTTAGTGCATGTAAACCCTATCGAGCATAGTCGAGCTACTTACTTCAGCACTGCCCCTTCCGGAAGTGACGAGTGACGAGACCACAAGCGGGAAACACGACAGCCTCGGTCGGCATGACAGCAGTAGTAGCGAGCAGCAGAAGAGGTCAGGAGGAACAAACGAAGAAGAGAAAATGGCGAGCAGAAACGTGTACTTCTGGAGCAATGAGGAAACAGAGTTCATGCTCATTCAGCTTAAGGAGTTGAATATATTAAAATTCATGGACGGGAGAAAAACGCGCAATGGAGAACACGGAACTGATAACTTTGTTTACACTCTTGAATAGCTCTTCTTCATGACGACAACCGGAAGTGTACCAACACGATGGGGCGTGTAGCGCCACCTGTGGCTCGGGTGCACAATGTACCTCACACAATAGCTCGATTTCCTTGTGTGCATGTAGGATTGGATTTCTCTGGCACCCCTGCTGGGACCCTTTGCTCGATTATCGACAGCAGCTCGATTTGGATGTGCATGTAAACGTACTGTATGTCTCAGCCCTGTGATGACCTGGCGACTTGTCCAGGGTGTACCCCGCCTTTCGCCCGTAGTCAGCTGGGATAGGCTCCAGCTTGCCTGCGACCCTGTAGAACAGGATAAAGCGGCTACAGATGATGAGATGAGATGAGATGAGATGAGATGAGATGAGATGTCTAGTTTGAAAATCTCAATCCGACAGCCATTTCATCATCAGCCTGAATTATAAAATGTTCAGCACTAAGTAGAGCAGTGGCTACAATTATCGACACCTTAAGCCAGTATCTCACTGGGCTGCGTCAGCCTGCGACACAACAATTGCGATAACATATGTGAATTAGCGACAATTTTCACTTGGAATCATACTGAATTGATATTCGGATATTTTGGGCGGCACGGTGGTGTAGTGGTTAGCACAGTCACCTCACAGCAGGAAGGTTCTGGGTTCAAACCCTTTCTGTGTAGAGTTTGCATGTTCTCCCTGTGTCTGCGTGGGTTTCCTCTGGGTGCTCCGGTTTCCCCCAAAGACATTCGGTTAGGTTAATATGGGACGGCCTTGGGCTGAGGTGCCGTTGAGCGAGGCCCCTAACTCCTGACTGCTCCCCGGGTGCTGTTAGCATGGCTGCCCACTGCTCTGGGTATGTGTGTGTGCTCATTGCTCATGTGTGTGTTCACTGCTTCAGATGGGTTAAGTACAGAGAGGAAATGTCACAAGTGTGTGATGAATAAAGTTGTGCTTTCTTTCTTTCTTTCTTTCTTTCTTTCTTTCTTTCTTTCTTTCTTTCTTTCTTTCTTTTACCACAATTGTTGTGTCTCCAACTAGTCGCAGGCTGTTGCGGCTATTTTCAGAGAAATTTTGTCACACAAATTTTTTGAACATGTTCAAAATTTCAGTGACGAAGGAACGACACTTTGCGACTCATGCGAGGAAATTGAGAAGCCCCGCGAATGTTTCAAGACACTTTTGAAACTCGCTCGCGAATGACCTTCGCAATTTGTCGCAAGCTGTCGCAGCCCAGTGAGATACCGGCTTTAATGATCTTTTGGCTGTTTCAGAAGTAGAAAAGACTTTCAATACGTAAACTGTGCATGAAAAATTACTCAAACTTCCACTGGAAAAAAAAACGAGTTGATTCCTGATTACTGAGCACATCAGATCACATGACACCGTTCCACAATTATCAATACCTTTGTCCACAGTTATCGACACCATTCCACAATTATCAACATTCAGATGAATATTTATTTTTAAAAAATCGGTATGTGGTATTAAGTTAACAAAACAGTTTTTATTTCAAATTTGTTTTACATAGACTTATATTTAGTACAAAATATATTTTTTATGTCAATGTCAGTGTTTACGTAAATGAGGAAGCAATTCTAATGTTTGTAAACAAATGAACTGATAATGTTTAACCTGCGTCAGAAAATCTTTTTGTTCCACTTTTTAAGTATTTTCATAGATCACATTTTGTTAATAATTTGTTGTTGTTTGTATTAATTTCTAGTTTTGTAGTTTACCAATAAATGTCAACAGGCGATTGACACGGTAACTACATGAAAATCCAGGTCAAAGGTCGCATGTCATTCCTTGAACCAAAATATAAAATTGTAATATGTGGTCGATATTTATAACAAACTGCAAAAAAAAAAAATTCTGAATGGAATAGAAAAATCTGAATATTTCAAGCGTGTAATTTTTTATATGCTAGGAAGTTAATTCTGGTCTAATTCTATTTATTGCAATCGGATTCCAAATACTCTATAAACATTCCATTCTGTTATCAATCAGAAAAAAAGTTATTATAAATCACAGCAATTTTATTTTTTTAAAGTACTCTATCTACTTCAACAGTGTTACACAAAGATCGATCCATAACAGTTGTAAATGTCCCTTAATTCCACAGGATGTCGATAATGGTGGACACCGGTGAAAGTGATCACTATTATCGACACCTCGCGTGACTTCTCAAACACGCGTTTAGATACAAAATGATTTCATACATGTCAAGTTATACGGTTTCCCCGTATTTTGTACGGGAAAATGCAATTTTTTTGGCTAATACGGCGCACACTGATTTTCATACGGGAAAATTACTTTTTGTATCAGATATTTTTTCCGTTACTCCGAGAAAATTTTCTTAGCATCCACCATTTATTTTTTCAAACACGCATGCCCAATGAAATGGAACTATTTTCGATTTATGTGGTTTTATAGTTGCACATGGTTTTCTCGGTCATTTGTAGTTGAGCAGTCCTTGTGTGCACATCAAATTTGACAAGTTTTATCTTTTAAAAATGGCATCTGGAAACGCAATGGCAAAGAGAAAATGTGCTGGAACTGAAAAACATCTGAAGGAATGGGAAACTCTAGATGGAGAGTACAAAGGATGGATCCAGGCGTCTTCGATTGGCCCCCAATATTCGCTGTGTCCCGTGCAGAAAACACATTAAAGTGGCAGCTTCAGGTTTTTACGACCTGAAATTGCATTTCCAAACCAAGGCACATAAAGACTGCGTCATTAAATGCAGGACCTTCAAGTCTATGGAGCAGCATTTTGGCACAAGTCCATCAGCTCGGACTGCCCAGACTTCTGTGATGGCTGCAGAAGTTATGTTCTGTCAATTTCTCATGGAACGCAACATCCCCCTGACAGTGGCAGACCATTTTTCACAGCTAGCGAAAAAAATGTTTCCCGATTCAAAGACTGCACAGGTAAGCATTTGTGGGTTTCTTTTTAAGTTTTTACTGTTTGCATGTACTGTAGGAAAGCTTCCTCCATTATCATGATAGTTTAGGGAGGCGATACTGGGAGTCGCCGTTTATACAACGGCAACTGGAGTTACCCGGCAATTTCTGGTTTCGCTTCCCTAAACATTTTAATTGCTTATAGACAATTGGCAAAAAAGTACCAATAGATGTATATTGGGGAAAGGTCTTGGATGTAAAAGCTGCTCTGGGTGTTGCCAGGTTTCCAATGCTGAAACAACTTTTTACTGCTTTGCTGTGCCTCCCACATAGTAATGCAGATAGTGAGAGGGCTTTTTCATCGGTTAGGAAAATTCATCCTGAGTCCAGAAAAAATATGGCTGCAGACACATTAACTGCATATCTGCAAATTAAAATGAAGTGTGATGAGGAGCTACAGTACAACTGCGACCCAAGCAGTGATATTATAGCTCGTGCCAAATCTGCAACATCTTTGTACAACAAAGAACACTCCAAAAAGGAATAAGATTTAAATTCTTGTTATAAATTACTGGGAAGATTTTCAGTTTAACTTCATAATTTATTAATATTTTCACTTATCCTTGTTTACATAATATACTTGATGTGGTTCAGTCATCTTTAGTTGGATCGAACACTGCTTGTGGTGTCGACACTTTTTTCTCAAATGGAACTTTTACTAACTTTCATTTACTGTTTGACATGATTATATATAATTTATTACATGTAACCTACTATTTTAATTAACATACTGACTTAGTGCTGCTGTTCTATTTCAAGTAATTTTCTTTGGTGGAGTGTAATATTGTCGGTGATGTCAACACTTGTCAAATAGAACTTTGTGTAATTTTTATGAACTAATATTAATACGTTTTATTTGCAAAATTTACATCAATAATTCTGGTATTACTGATACAATGTATGTTAAATAATTAAGTTTATAGTTCAGTCATTCTCTTTAGTAGATAATTGTTTACTTGACTGGACATATAGTCCTTTTTAATTCAGTTGTTTTCTCTGGGATCTAAAATTTCTTTTTATTTAGTCCATGCTTATTTGATCCCTTTAACTTGATGCAGTGTGATAAATATGCCTATTACAATAGGAGTGTATAATGTGGAATAAAACAATCGGTGCTTTGGATTATATATTGGAATTTTTTCTCGTGTATAAGGGCTCATGGGTGTATGTAAGGGAAAAGTACAGATTTTGTAAGGGCATGGGTAACTAAAGGTTGACATGTATGGAAATGGTGACTGTCAAATGAAAGAGTACGAAACGAAGTAGGTTTCGACGAGGAGATCATGAAATATCGGTGAATTTGATCAGTAAAAACAAACATGTCCATGATCTTTCCACCATGCTTACCTGCGATGATAACATCCAGGTTTAACTGAAATTGCTGATTGTACTGAAAAAAATTCCATCTCGGGTAACGAGTTGTGTCATCAGACGGCAAGATCAAAGGGCAGGGGGGTCTTCCGGTTGATTAATTAACCAATAATAACTGTTGGAACAGAAACTCACCTTTGCATATTTGTTTTTATCAGTAAATTTGAAAAGGTGTCAATAATTATCAAAAAGTCCTTCCCACGCCATGTGGCACATAGGGCAGCGCCAATCTCCATAGCCCTCGGCCTCTCACATAGCTAGGGTTACAGTGGGGGGTTAGTCCTCTGGTAACCACGAGAGTTTGACTCCCCACTCGCACCTGTATTGCCAGACGGTACCATTTTTATGATGGTCTTTGGTACGACCCAACCGTGACTAGAACTCACGATCTCCTGATTGAGAGGTGAACACGCTAACCACTAGGCCAACTCACGGTCAAGGGCAGGTGTGTGTGTCTTCCAGTTGATTAATTAACCAGTAATAACTGTTGGAACTGAAACTCATCTTTGTAAAATTGTTTTTTTTTTAATCAGTAAATTTGAAAAGGTGTCAATAATTATGGACTGTCTATAATTGTAGCCGCTCTATATACAATAGCTTATAATCCTTCAAGCCCCAGCACCTCCAAGCTGCCACTATTGGGCCCTTGGGCAAGGCCCTTAGCCCACTCTGCTCCTGGAGTGCCATATCACAGCTAACCCCACTCCAGCTTCCTAAGGATAGTATCTCACTGGGCTGCGACAGCCCAT
Source organism: Neoarius graeffei (assembly GCF_027579695.1). Classification (NCBI taxonomy): domain Eukaryota; kingdom Metazoa; phylum Chordata; class Actinopteri; order Siluriformes; family Ariidae; genus Neoarius; species Neoarius graeffei. The sequence continues at coordinate 6,837,704 of NC_083592.1, read as the reverse complement.
GACTAGTTGGAGACACAACAATTGCGATAAAATATGCGAATTAGTGACAACTTTCACTTGGAATCACACTGAATTGATATTCGCATATTTTAACGCAATTGTTGCGTCTCTGACTAGTCGCAGGCTGCCGCAGCCCGGCTTTCCCTCGGCAGGCAGGGAAGTAGAGGAAGCCTCATGGAAACTGACTTGAGAAGGGTGCACGACGGCTTTGCGACACCAGCGACGCATTTGCGGCTATTTTGAGAGAAATTTTGTCGCACGAATTTTTTGAACATGTTCAAAATTTCAGCGATGAAGGAGTGACACTTTGCGACTCATGCGAGGAAATTGAGAAGCCCCGCGAATGTTTCAAGACACTTTTGAAACTCGCTTGCGAATGACGTTCGCAATTTGTCGCAAGCTGTCGCAGCCCAGTGAGATACTGGCTTAAGAAAAGTATTTCACTGTGCTGGAATGAATGTGTAACAAATAAAGCCTTCTTCTTCTTCAGTACACTGTGTGTATCCTGTTCACCACACTGCATCTTTAAATCTGAGTGTTAAAAAACCTGACACTGTTCGAATCCGTGTGTGTGCTGTACGCGTCCCAGTGTATGCGCTCTTACTGTAGAAACATGACGTATTCAAACGAGTGCACTAATATACACTAAACCTGTGATTGGCAGCTGCACTACTTTCAGAGCTGCAGTTAAAGAAAATGAATCAACACCTTCTGATCAATCACAATCCAGTAGTGCTCTGGGATAACTATCGGGATCTTACAGTTAGTGTCTGCAGTAGTGTGGCTGTACGGTACATACAGTTTGCATTGCTCCATCCAGCAGTCAGCGTGAATGGTTTACTTGGGCACACTTTCATATGTGGAACTGACCTACAGCTAGTCTGGCGATGACTCCTGAGCACCAAAACTGCCATAAATTTGGACTCTAGAGACGTTCAGGAGTCTGTGGTTCACCAGCGGTTTGACGTTATGAAGTTATCATGGCTCCCACAAGACCTTAAAATTGTTTTCTGGTGGAAACGGTGTGAATAATGAGATGGTTTCTGGAGTCATAAACGCATCGTTTGTGACCTGAGAGTGTCCTCATATTGGGCTTCTGAAAATTGTGTCTGTATGTGCTGTGCTTTAAAATATACTCGCGCTAGGAAAGGAATAAAGGCGAGAGCATGTTAATCTTCTCCATCAGTGTGCTGGATTTCATCACCCCTGAGCTGAACCATAAGAGCAAAACCATTAAAGCAATACGGTTCACATGAATCAAGGCACAAAGACGTGAAGTCTAATGTGAAGCACCACATCATCTCCACTGACTGTAGGTTAAGTCGGTGTGAGGACTGGATATTTCAGCAGCCTTCTGTATATGAAGTTCACCTCACTGAATGATGTCTGAAGCCTTTTCCATCAAGTGCTTTGCATCTAAATGTTAAAGTCAGCGGATTTCACAGCCTTCAGCGCAGGTCGACAGAATGAAGAGGTTTATTGATTATTACAGCACTGATCTGAAGTGGTCTGATTAGAAGGGATTATTCGAGCCTGGCATGACTGATGATAAAGGTCATGACCATTCCATGGACGTCCAGTAATTACCTCCGCCAAGGAGGTTATGTTTTCGGTAGTGTTTGTTTGTTTGTCGGTTTGTCTGTTAGCAACATTACGGAAAAAGTTATGAATGGATTGCTCTGAAATTTTTTCCAGAGGTGTGACTGGGCACAAGTAACAATCCAATAAATTTTGGCGGTGATCCGGATCACCTTCTGGATCCCGGATTTTTTTAAAGGATTCTTTATCATTGCGAGATGAGCTGCTTGGCGGAGGTCTGCGCCCTCCGAGTGCTCATTTATCTCATCTCATTATCTCTAGCCGCTTTATCCTGTTCTACAGGGTCGCAGGCGAGCTGGAGCCTATCCCAGCTGACTACGGGCGAAAGGCGGGGTACACCCTGGACAAGTCGCCAGGTCATCACAGGGCTGACACATAGACACAGACAACCATTCACACTCATGGTCAATTTAGAGTCACCAGTTAACCTAACCTGCATGTCTTTGGACTGTGGGGGAAACCGGAGCACCCGGAGGAAACCCACGTGGACACGGGGAGAACATGCAAACTCCACACAGAAAGGCCCTCGCCGGCCACGGGGCTCGAACCCGGACCTTCTTGCTGTGAGGCGACAGCGCTAACCACTACACCACCGTGCTGCCCCCTCCGAGTGCTTTTCTAATAAATGTTAATGGATTCAGGTTAAGCATACAGTAGGGTGTAGAAGCTGTTAGTTTATATTTTCTTTCTCGCTCTCTCTCTCTAGTAAAATGGAGTAAAACATACTCTATGCAATGCTTCATATGAAGGTTGTCAAAAAAATGGTATCAAAAGTAAAAGCCTTTTGTATTTGCTTCTTTTTCATTATTATTATTATTATTATTATTATTATTCATGGGGCGGCACGGTGGTGTAGTGGTTAGCGCTGTCGCCTCACAGCAAGAAGGTCCGGGTTCGAGCCCCGTGGCCGGCGAGGGCCTTTCTGTGCAGAGTTTGCATGTTCTCCCCGTGTCTGCATGGGTTTCCTCCGGGTGCTCCGGTTTCCCCCACAGTCCAAAGACATGCAGGTTAGGTTAACTGGTGACTCTAAATTGAGCGTAGGTGTGAGTGTGAATGGTTGTCTGTGTCTATGTGTCAGCCCTGTGATGACCTGGCGACTTGTCCAGGGTGTACCCCGCCTTTCGCCCGTAGTCAGCTGGGATAGGCTCCAGCTTGCCTGCGACCCTGTAGAACAGGATAAAGTGGCTACAGATAATGAAATGAGATGAGATCTTATTATATTTGAAAACCTTTTCAAGAAGCGCCATCTAGTGGTAAATCTCAACACTACAAGTTATATTTGAAAGGTTTACTTTGTAGGATTTATTTGGATCTTTGAACAGAAATAGAGTATAGTATTCATAAGTACAGTTGCGGTCAGAAGTTTACATACAGTGACATGAATGTCATCTTGGATATGAATGTCATGGCAATATTTGGGCTTTCACTAATTTCTCTGAACTGTTCTTTTTCTGTGGCAGAATGATTGTACAGCATACAGCTTTAATTAAAAAAAAAACCACTAGAATTTGGTGCACAAGTTTTAATTTTCTTTGGGTTTTCTGAAATCAACACAGGGTCAAAAATATACATACACGGTCAAAAATTTACATATGCTTACTTAGATTATTAATTCAGGGTTCTGAAACTTCCAAAATGTCTCTTATCTTGCCAAGGCCGAGGTCTCTTAACTTCCTGTGAGTGATTATGATTGACTACAGCTGGTAGCTTCTCTGTGCCTTCATAAAAAGGGTTTGTTTACAGCACTCATTGGATTAACCAACACACAGTAAAATGGGAAAGTCCAAGGAGCTCAGTGCAGATCTGAGAAAGACAATCGTGGATGTACACAACTCCAGAATGTCTCTTGGAGCCATTTCTAAATAACTGCAAATTCCAAGATCAGTTCAAACAATTGTATACAAGTGATTGTGAGGTGTAGTCACTTTGCCAGCCACTCTGCTTCAAGAAAACCCAAACTGTCACCCTCAGATGAAAGGAAATTGGTTTCGATGGTCAGGAACAATCTGGGAACCACCATGGCACAGCCCTGCCATGAACTGGAAGCTGATGGATCACTGTCTACAGTTCAGATCACCATGGACTAAGAGGCTGCTATTCAAGAAATAAGCCCCTGCTCCAAAATTGACACCTTCAAGTTTAACTAAAGTTTGAAGCTGACCACACGGACAAAGAAAAAGCCTTCTGGAGGAAAGCTGTATGGTCAGATGAGACAAAGATTGAGTTGTTTGGCCACAATAACCACCATGTACAGAGGAACACTGTACCAGCTGGTGGTGGTGGTAGGATCATCATGCTCTGGGGCTGTTTTGCTGCCAGTGGAACTAGTTCATTGTACAAAGTGGATGTAATAATGAAGAAGGAGGACTACCTCAGAATTCTTCAGCGTAAATCATCAGAAACTTGAACACAACTTGGGACTTGGGAGTGACAACAGGACAATGAACCCAAACACGCATCAGAGCTGGTTGTGGAGGATAAAACAGGCTAACATTAAGCTTTAAACAAGTCCTGACTTCAACCCTATTGAAAATATACGGACCGTGCTTATAAGTAGAGTCCATGCCAAACAAACAAACAAACAAACAAACTTAATTGAACTCTACCAGTTCTACCATGAAGAGTCATGAAATATCCAACCAGAATTCTGCCAGAAGCTTGTTCATGGTAAACAAAAATGTTTTTTCAAGATTAATCTTGCGAAGAGACATTTTACCCAAATATTAGGTGTTCTGTATGTATATTTTTGACTCTGTATGTATAATTTTGACCCTCTGTTGGTTTCAGAAAACCCAAAGAAAATTAAAATTTGTGCACCAAATTCTAGTGTTTTTTTTATTAAAGATGTATGCTGTACAATCATTCTGCCACAGAAAAAGAACAGTTCAAAGAAATTACTGAAAGCCCAAATATTGCCATGACATTCATGTCACTGTATGTAAACTTCTGACCACAACTGTATGTTTTTTCCTTAGTGTATAAATACCTGTAACTACATATAGTTGTGTTTTCGTAAGTGTAGAGTGAGCCCTTTATATCTACACCGAGCGTGGATCCACTTCCACTGAGCTGCCATGTTGCGCCGCTACACTAGCCCAGAAACCTCTAGTTCAGTAGTTTAAGAAGCCGTTAATAGTTTCAGTAGGAGTCACTACAAACCTGTAGTTCAGTGTTTGGGTAAATCATTCGACCAACCTGTCTGTTTGCGGATAACAAACACCGATACAAATCAAGTACAGTTCACAGAGAATGTAGAGGCCTGTTCAGTCAGGATCTCTTTTAGGATTCCGACATGGAAGAGTGTCTCCACAACACTCCGTGTGGAAATCGCATTCCAGGTATCACATTGCATAGCCCACAAGAATGAACACAAAGATTAGATTGGACTGCCCTTGTGCAGTCCAATCTAATGGCTTGATGAGGTCCATGTCAGTTCTCTCAAAGGGGACCTCCCTCGATCAACGGTAGTGCTTTTGGAGTGGCCAGTGGAGCTGACATTTGCAACATGTTACATCTTGTGAATACTGCCATGAGTGCTTGGCCAATAGAAGTGGGCCATGAGTTGATTTAGTGTTTTGTTTAGTATCCTAACTTCCCTGGATTATAGTGAGCAGGCTGGAACAACAATTCCTGATGGTTCTTTGGCATTGGGTCATGTCCTGTCTGGTTTGAGTGTCCCATATCACATGACACAACCTGTCTTTGATGATTGTAACATATGGGTCGGTTAGTGCAACATCAGGCTGAATTTCCAGGGAACCCATCTGTCCCAGAAAACACCACCAAGTGGTGCTCTGTCAGCTAGAGCGCCTCGTTTAGGAACACCAGATGGTGGCACTGGCTCCTTTCCATTGTTCCTACTGGTAGCCAGGTGATGAACTGCTCCAGCACCATCACGTTGATGATGCCATCAGCAGGGGCGCAGATAGGATTTTTGAACTGGGGGGGACTGAGCTGTCAGCAAATGATTCCATTTTGTGTAAATGCATATATATATATATATATATATATATATATATATATATATATATATATATATATATATATGTTTGTGTGTGTGTGTGTGTGTGTGTGTGTGTGTGTGTGTGTACTGAAGCTTCAATATACATTCGAATTGTGAGTTTTCTAACTGAATGAACATTGGTATACAAAGGCCTACCTGGTCAACATTGCTCGGTTTTTGAAAAAAACGCTGTAATTGTTTTTTGTTTTTTCATTGTTGACCCCACCAGGGATTGCCTGCAGGCCAGGAGGACAATGTTAACATCTTGAATCTCATAATTTCAGTTAACAGTTGCTGCTTACTAAAATAACATTATACATAAAAATAACAACATTAAAAGATATTCACCTACAGCCTAGAATGCTGTTATTTTACATTTAGCCTACTTCAGGTAAGTCCAAATTCCTTCTTATTATTATCAGACTAGCTACTCAACATTACAAAACAAGTATTTATCACATCTGGGAAAGGCAACAGGCAACAGGCATAGGATATTTACATCTTTTGGTTCTTGAAATAAATGCTGTGATTTTTTTCCCCCCTCTTCTCTGGCTTAATGTGACAGAAAGATCACCAGCTCTGTCATTAGACAGTTGTTTATGATCACTATGGTTACCGCGACAGGCAAAGTCCCCAGCTCCCCTTAGGACCCCAGGGTCGAGATGGTGCGTTACATTTACATTGGAAGTCGGAACTTGGAGCTCCAAACAACATAACCTCAGAACTGAGCGCTTCCCAGTTTAAAAACGGGGACATCATGGAACATGGAATTCGAAAAAAAAATGGCCAGTTAATGAAATGAAACGAAAACCCCAACGTTTATGCTCGGAGATGCTGGATTTCAATGCTTTTCCGACTTCAAACTTCCAACTTACGAGTACAACTGAACGCACCATTAGTCGCAGCAGAAACACTGCTGCTATCAAATGGATGAGCTGTGCAGTGTTATTAACCAAGAATTATGTAGAAAATGAACACCTTGCTTTCCCAACTCTGCAAGGATCTGCTCCAGCCTACACCGATTCAAGAAGGGGAAAATGTGGATTGATCACTGACAAGGCTGCTGCTGCTGCCATTTCAACTTTGTGCTGCAGTGTAAGTTAGTCTAACTAACGGAACATTAATCCTCACTTTTTCTACCTATGTGTGGCGCGTTACGTAGGGACAGTGGGTGGGGGGGACAGATGGGGGTCACTATAAATCTGGGGGGGACATGTCCCCCCCGTCCCCCATGCTATCTGCGCCCTTGGGCCCATCAGCATCATATTGTTCAGCTGAGCAAAAGTGAACAGATGACCAAGTTCACCAAGTCTAAGCAAGCAGAAGTGCTGACTGTGGTGTTCTAGAGTGTTACTGCTCCACATCATAGTTAGAGTGATATGAGGCATACCCATGGTAATAGACTGCTGATCCTCTTCCTGGGCCTGGAGCAGCACTTGGACCCTCTGTTCCTGCTTCATATGCATTGTGACGAGGGCCTGGCATTGAGTCTGGTTGACACTGGCGAGGGAATGGATGAGCTCCATGATTCCATGACAGTGATTCACTCCTGGGTTTTGGCACCAGTGTGGAATGTGTGGGTTAGAGGGGTAATGAAGAGGAGACCAAACGCAAATGGGCTGTGTTTATTAGAGTGTTTTGGCTTTTCATTTTTTTCCCCTCATAGGTGTAAATCCTTCCCACTCACCTCTCCCAGCTTCACTCTCCATTCACAAACTGGTGCTCGACCACGCCCTTGCTTCTACACATGATTGTTGTTTTTATCAAGCTTATGGATTTATGTTTGTAACTTGTTTGTAGGTGGCATGGTGGTGTGGTGGTTAGCGCTGTTGCCTCACAGCAAGAAGGTCCGGGTTCAAGCCCGTGGCCGGTGAGGACCTTTCTGTGTGGAGTCTGCGTGGGTTTGCTCCGGTTTCCCCCACAGTCCAAAGACATGCAGGTTAGGCTAACTGGTGACTCTAAATTGACCGTAGGTGTGAATGGTTGTCTGTGTCAGCCCTGTGATGACCTGGCGACTTGTCCAGGGTGTACCCCGCTTTTTGCCCGTAGTCAGCTGGGATAGGATCCAGCTTGCCTCTGACCCTGTAGAACAGGATAAAGTGGCTAGAGATAATGAGATGAGATGAGAAATTGTTTGTAAGAGTGTTTACACAAGAAAATTGGTAATCGTGAAAACTTAAACTCTGAAAAAAAAAAGTTTGTATCTGGGTGATATGGTAGTGTAGTGGTTCGTACTGTTGCCTCACAGCAAGAAGGTTCTGGGTTCAAGCCCAGCAGCTGATGGGGGTCTTTCTGTGTGGAGTTTGCATGTTCTCCTCATGTCTGCGTGGGTTTCCTCTGGGTGCTCCGGTTTCCCCCACAGTCCAAAGACATGCAGGTTAGGTTAACTGGTGACTCTAAATTGACCGTAGGTGTGAATGTGAGTGTGAATGGTTGTCTGTCTCTATGTGTCAGCCCTGCAATGATCTGGTGACTTGTCTAGGGTGTACCCCACCTCTCACCCCTAGTCAGCTGGGATAGGCTCCAGCTCGCCTGCGACCCTGTACAGGATAACAGATGGATGGATGTTTGCATCCTATTCATATGATTGCTCATGTAAGTGTGTGTAAGTTTACACACTAACTAACGTAAACCTTGACCACAAATCATATCATTTGCTGCATGTGTGTGAGTGTCCACTAGGGGGCAACTTTGACATACTGAATGCATACAAAACAAACATGATTGTGGATGGAGAGATGAATGAATGAACAGATTAATTGATAGATGGTAGACAGAAAATATTGAAATAAATATATAGTTTACACTTTACCCAGTTTCAGGGCTTACTGTTCAAAAGGCATCCTGGTTTTTTTTTTAGTATACATATTGTTATAGATGTTTATTTCCATTTCACAGAGTTTATATAAGAAATGGGTTTAGATTAAGGAAACTCTTCCATGTGTGTGATGGAGGATGGTGTGTTGTGCAGAAGAAGAACCCATACAGGTCTGAAAGACAGAGTGGTGAAGTCCACCTGATTTGATAAAAGCCCTCGGCTTTCTGCTGGAGAACATTAGGAAGGCTGATTGACAGCTTGCTCGGCATTATGGGTAGGAAATGTGGGTATGATGATTGACAGGTCTGATTGGTCAGCTATGGCTTTGGCCTAAGGAAAGAGCTGTCAAGTGGATGAACGAGTGAAGGAGCAGGAAGGTAATCGAGATGGACACTGTGCAGCGGTGAGAATACACATGCCACTCAAATTCTCTAAAAGGGATGAGAAAACACACCATCTCAGAGCTGGATGCCATCTGACACCCATTCGGCATCTGACAATAGAATGTGTTCAGGAAGAAGATGGAACTGAGCACATGCTTCTCGCAAATCTACACAGAAAATCAATACACTGGGAAAGCAAGAGATTGTAGTGGATTTTATTTTCTTTACTGTATGATATCAGGCACAGGGTTTTAACAAGAACTTTAAAAAATAAGATACTAGCATTGGTAATATTGAAGCTAGTTTAACCCCGATTCCAAAAAAGTTGGGACAAAGTACAAATTGTAAATAAAAACGGAATGCAATAATTTACAAATCTCAAAAACTGATATTGTATTCACAATAGAACATAGACAACATATCAAATGTTGAAAGTGAGACTTTTTGAAATTTCATGCCAAATATTGGCTCATTTGAAATTTCATGACAGCAACACATCTCAAAAAAGTTGGGACAGGGGCAATAAGAGGCTGGAAAAGTTAAAGGTACAAAAAAGGAACAGCTGGAGGACCAAATTGCAACTCATTAGGTCAATTGGCAATAGGTCATTAACATGACTGGGTATAAAAAGAGCATCTTGGAGTGGCAGCGGCTCTCAGAAGTAAAGATGGGAAGAGGATCACCAATCCCCCTAATTCTGCGCCAAGAAATAGTGGAGCAATATCAGAAAGGAGTTCGCCAGTGTAAAATTGCAAAGAGTTTGAACATATCATCATCTACAGTGCATAATATCATCAAAAGATTCAGAGAATCTGGAAGAATCTCTGTGCGTAAGGGTCAAGGCCGGAAACCCATACTGGGTGCCCATGATCTTCGGGCCCTTAGACGGCACTGCATCACATACAGGCATGCTTCTGTATTGGAAATCACAAAATGGGCTCAGGAATATTTCCAGAGAACATTATCTGTGAACACAATTCACTGTGCCATCCGCCGTTGCCAGCTAAAACTCTATAGTTCAAAGAAGAAGCCATATCTAAACATGATCCAGAAGCGCAGACGTCTTCTCTGGGCCAAGGCTCATTTAAAATGGACTGTGGCAAAGTGGAAAACTGTTCTGTGGTCAGGCGAATCAAAATTTGAAGTTCTTTATGGAAATCAGGGACGCTGTGTCATTCGGACTAAAGAGAAGAAGGACGACCCAAGTTATTATCAGTGCTCAGTTCAGAAGTCTGCATCTCTGATTGTATGGGGTTGCATTAGTGCTTGTGGCATGGGCAGCTTACACATCTGGAAAGACACCATCAATGCTGAAAGGTATATCCAGGTTCTCGAGCAACATATGCTTCCATCCAGACGACATCTCTTTCAGGGAAGACCTTGCATTTTCCAACATGACAATGCTAAACCACATACTGCATCAATTACAGCATCATGGCTGCATAGAAGAAGGGTCCGGGTACTGAACTGGCAAGCCTGCAGTCCAGATCTTTCACCCATAGAAAACATTTGGCGCATCATAAAATGGAAGATACGACAAAAAAGACCTAAGACAGTTGAGCAACTAGAATCCTACATTAGACAAGAATGGGTTAACATTCCTATCCCTAAACTTGAACAACTTGTCTCCTCAGTCCCCAGATGTTTACAGACTGTTGTAAAGAGAAAAGGGTATGTCTCACAGTGGTAAACATGGCCTTGTCCCAACTTTTTTGAGATGTGTTGTTGTCATGAAATTTAAAATCACCTATTTTTTCTCTTTAAATAATACATTTTCTCAATTTAAACATTTGATATGTCATCTATGTTCTATTCTGAATAAAATATGGAATTTTGAAACTTCCACATCATTGCATTCCATTTTTATTTACAATTTGTACTTTGTCCCAACTTTTTTGGAATCGGGGATGTAGATTATATATGTAGAAAAGACCACATGATTTACCTCATACATGCGAGTTCACTTAAAAGAGTTGATTCAAAGAGTCCATTCTCTTCTTCTTCTTCTTCTTTAATTAGCAGATTCATGAAGTCATAGGATGTTGAAGCTGGTCCTCCTGATCCTGGAGAACCTCCTGTATTCATGCTTTCACACATGTAATTCAAAGCATGAAGGAATGGTAATTCTTGCTGAATTTTGGTGCAAAAATAAGAAGAAAGTGTGACAGTCAAAATCTCCAGAAGAACTGCTACTGATTCCGTAAGATGCTCATTAAAACTTACAGGGGGTGTCTCAGACGCTCGCTGGTTGTGCTGTGAAAAATGTTCATGCAGACACTCATCTAAGTTTCCAAACCTGTCATTGCTTAACTCATGAATATTTTCTATCGTGAATATTCTCATTAAAAAGCTTATAATCTCTGCTTTCCAAAGAAATGTATCTGGTTAAGATCTGTTCAGTACTTTGGGAGTAATGGCAGGTTGAAGTCGCTACAACAGAGTAAAAACTCTGCTCATGTGACGTCAGGAAACTGCCGGTGCTTTTCTTTTTGAGTCATGGGAAAGCGGTCAGGCTCTCTCTCTCTCTCTCTCTCTCTTCTGATCAGTTTCCCACTGGATTACTTGTCAATATCAATCAGATCACTTTTATAGGGATGTTCTCTTGCTCTCACTCTTTCTGATGAAGGATTCAGCAACATTTTCCCTCAGCTAGTTTTGATGTTCTGATTCATGGGAGACTTTGAAGTGAGTTTTCGTAGCTTTACCTACTTATTTTTTCAAATCAAACTGATTCACGTAAATAAATAACTATTTTAGAATATAACCGGAGTTGTTTTGATGAAAAATGCTGAGATTTTAGTGGTTGGAATGAGATTTAAAAAAAACAGAAGTCAGAAACACGAGTGTCAATTTCAGTTGAGTTAATGTGAATTGTTTATTGGATGTGGATCAGACAGTTTTTTCGAGGTTCGCCTTGAAGGCTGTGAATATTAATCATAATAATCATTTATATTCTTTCATATAAACACTAGTAGGCCTTACTGAGAAATACAAAGGCCTACAGAGCACAAAGTGGGGATTAGAAATAATATTTTATTACTTTTTTATTGAATGTACCAAATTAATGCTTTTACCAAATTAGCATAATTAATACTAATTAAACACCCTCCATCAATCCATTATATGTAGCCACTTCTCCTGTTCTACAGGGTTGCAGGCAAGCTGGAGCCTATCCCATCTGACTATGGGCGAGAGGCGGGGTACACCCTGGACAAGTCGCCAGGTCATCACAGGGCTGAAATGCCTAAGGCCAAACCACTCTGACAATACCTGCCTAATTAAACAACAATTTGCATAATTGGTTATTACTAATTTTTTATGATGATGATGATGATGATGCCCTTTATTGTCACTAGTCACATGTACCAGCGAAATTAGCCGTCAACCTGTCCGTACATATACAACATACAATTAACATAGGGTAGACAGGACAGGAAGACAGGGATGAAGATAAAAAGGAAACACCACATGAGGAGAGATAAGGAAAAAAGAACACCCACCCCCACTATGCTCCTGTCAGGAGTACAGTGTGGGAACATTTAAAAAAACCTTTGCACATAAGCACACAACACAAGTACACTTTAAACACGGGACTTAAGGGGGGGAATCAGGGGTAGGGGGGTAAGGGGGGGAGGGGGGAGGGGAGGAGGTAATCCAGCGCAAGCAAGCAGCCATCCGCTCCTGCAGCCATGAAGGCACTGGTCACGCACCCTCTTGTCACACTGGGGGTAAAAATGGAGACCGCGGAAAGTTAGAGAAGGAATGCGAGGAATGCGAGAGTGTCTCCCGGCAATGACCTTCGGGGGAAATGTTGTCTCAGCAACGGCCTGAACCAAGGCCGGTGCTGTCTCAGGGAGCCAAATGTCGATAAGATATAAATTGTTTGGTCTTTCCAGACGCAGTCTTTGCACGTCCACATTAAACGTTAAACATTGTATTCAGTATTCAACCATCTATGTTCCTGCCAATTTCCATGTAAATAGTTTGATAGATAGATAGATAGATAGATAGATAGATAGATAGATAGATAGATAGATAGATACTTTATTAATTACAGCAGTTTTATAACATTACACCATTTTTTCAATCTTTGATTTGTAATATCTCAAGAATGGATAAACATATTTTAATTCTGTAAAAAGTCTGTTGTTCTGCATTCAATTCTGAATTCAATGAGAGCAGTTTCAAGCAATTTGGATTGAATTTGAATTTTCACCTGATATGCCTATTTACATCATTTCTTGAACCTTAAAGGGGAACTGAAGGCACATGTTTTATGGTCAAAATTCTATTTATCTCATTTTATTAAATATCGGAATGCATTTTTGATCACTATTTTGTCATTGCTATAGCAAGTTATGAGTGTTTGAAATATGCTCTGTAATATATCAGTCCATATGTCAAAGCAATGGCCGTAAACGAGATTCGTTGAGACCTGTGCGAGACATCGTAGGACGGAAGTAAAACGTACAGCGGAAATCAAAGTGACCAACATCTGTCAACGTTGTCAAAAGATGCGCGCGCCCTCTTTCGAATGCTGATGTAATCAAGCCGGAAGTTTTGTTTGTTTTGATAGCAATCAGGAAAGTTTGAAAAAAAGTAGGCAGTAATCGTCATTTAAACTCGTTTTTGTGCAATATTTCGTTTCAGTTTTCAAAATGGCGGCAGTGACACCTGGCTGACGCTTCACGTTTCAAAGTCTTGCACAAGTCTCTTGAAGATCTTGCGGATAACCGACGCCTGCTGTGGACCAAACAAACTAAATTCAACACTGCTAAAAACTGAATAGGCTGATAAGTATAATATTTAATTGCAATTAGTTGCCAATACAAGTCATGATATAAGGTTACTAAAACCGAAAACGTAATTGAATAACACGTTCATTAAGAAATAAAGAAAGTTTAAAAATGACTTCAGTTCTCCTTTAAACTACTGTAATTTCTTTCAAAGCAAAGCTTCGTCATGTCTAACTCACATCTCAATCACATTTCTTTCATTTATTACAGTTTACTGATCTTTATCGTACAGTATTTTGCAAGTATAAATGTTTTTGAAGGCATCTTTGCTCTAAATAATTTAATTACACGTCCCTAAGACTTTTGTACAGTACTGTATATATGAGACGCTTTTTTCTTTTCCCTTTTCGTAGACGCAGGTAATAGTGTTACTCTTGCTGTGTAATGTAATCAAAAAACCCACAATGCTTCAGCTGAAAAACATCTGAACTGTTCACACTACACTGTTGGAGTGAATCGTGAAACATCACAACTAATGTATGTCGAGTGTTTGACTCTCGGCTCTGTGGAGTCGATAAATCAGTGTGACATCAAGTGTGTTAATAATTATAGTTTCAGTCATAATTAGGGAAAGATATCAACCAACACTCACCGGTTCAGAAATAATGGCAATGAATCATTTGAGAACCGAAAGAGTGTATTCTTATTGGTGAGCTGAGTCAAATGACCTCAAAAGAATCAGATTTCTCACTATTACCATTAAAAACATCACAACTAATGTATGTCAGTTGACGTGATGTATAAATATTAGCAGATGCCTGGCATTTCTGAGGTGAATGTTCCTTTAACAATGACCAGAAGCTCCACTGAGGACGGTTTCTCGACTCCTCTCCTCCATCATTAGTCAGTAAAGACACTAGTGGCCTGATATGGCCGTATTTCCTTTCACAAATGCAATTGTGAGTAGAGAGCCGTTATCAAGTGGTGGATACGCAGATGAATAAATACCACTTAGCAAACCTATGGTGTAAATGTGAGCGGGAGAGGATGACACTCCTGCAGCTTTCTCATGGCTTCTGTGAAGAAGAAGAGCTCTCTGATGATGATGATGATGATGATGATGATGATGATGATGTCACATCCACTGTTACTAAAATGCTACATGATATGGACGTCAATGAGATTAGAAACCATAAACAGCTGCTTGTGGTTAAAACGTAGCCGCAAAATCAATAAGACACAAATATCACAAGTCTGAAACATTTTGGCTGTTGATCCAATAATCACATCTGATTCTCCGGTATATTTAATATCGCAGGGTTTTCCGATGACAGTCTTCATTCTGGAGTGTTTGGGATCAGATTTTGGTGGTTAGAGGCTGTCTATGGAATTGAAACTGGAACTGAACAGATCTGATTTCATGCAGTTTGAGAACGTTTTATCCATTTTGTGATAAACTGCCCTCATGAGGAACAGGCTCGAAATGATTTCTCTGTTTTTTTTTTCTGCATTAGTGTGTATGACAGACAGTGTGATGTGTCTGTGCGATGCCAAATTTGTAGGAATTCTCAGAAAAGTGTATTCAATAAAAATTTGGAATCTAGTTACATAAATTCCTTGTTTAGAAAGTTCATTAGTGATTCCTTTACGGTGATAAATTCAAGACTTTAACGTCCTTATATTTAAACATTCTATTTTCATCAACAATGTTGTTTGATGTAACATGAGACAAGAAAGAATCATTTAAAAAAAAAAAAAATCCTGCAACTCTTTCTTTCCAAAGCTAATGTCTCTAGCCCTGTCGCTAGTCTCTGATCTGATGCCTTCAGCTACATCATTTACGGGAGATCACGTGACCCATCGACAGCGATGTCTGCGTAGTTTTTAGCTCTGCTCTCAAAGTCTAATTTTTTCAATAATCCTATCATATATCTCGAATACTTCGACAACATTTTCATCATGAATCCTTCCCCAAGCAAAGAAGCACGGAAAAGGGAGAATGAACAGTCACCTATAAAGAAAAAATTCAAGGATTCTGCCATCTCTAAGGATGAACTCGATGTAGCTATAGCTAATGGCATAAAGCTAGCCCTCCAAGAGCAACAATGTGGCCTAGATGTGGCGGTAGCCTCTGCTGTCAGAGAAGCGGTGGACTCTATCCTTGTCCCAGCACTATGTGATTTACGAACAGAAATCCAAAAGACTAATGAAACTGTGAAAGAAATTAGTAGGGAACTTGAAAATGTAGTCAAATCTACTAAAAGGACCCAAGACCGTGTGGACTCTGTCCAGGCAGCTGCACGAGGGGATAGGCGATCGTCTATCGAGCTAAGAACACAGCTAGAGCAGCTCACCACAAAGTTGACGTATCTGGAGGACTGGGGACGAAGAAATAACGTAAGGCTGGTTGGCTTACCAGAAGCAGTGGAGAGTTCAGATGCAATCGGTTACCTCAAAGATAACCTCCCCAAGTGGTTCACTTCATTGGTGGACCGAGACATTGACATAGAGCAGGCTCATCGTGTGTATGATGGAGGAGAGGCTAACTCCAACAAGCCACGCACCCTCATCTTCAGATTACTGCATTGGCAAGACAGATCGGCTATCCTCAACAAGGCAAGTCAAGTTTATCCAGTTAAGTAAGCGTCCAATGAAGTTACCCACTGGTCTCCGTGTGATTCGGCATCAACAGCTAGCGTGCTCCTGTTCTTCCCTGACTACAGTCCAGCGACTGCAGCAAGGAAAAAGAGCTTCAGTTCTGTCATAAAGAAAGCTAAAGGCATGGGCCTGGAGCCATTCCTCATCTACCCAGCGTGGATCAAGCTGCAGCATAAAGGTGAAAAGAAGATGTTCGACTCCCCCGAAGCCGCCAAAGATTTCATCAACTCTCTTCCACGGAGGTCCACCACCACAGCGGTATGGCGCGATGGTGGAGCTACTGCCACTGCAGCCTCTAATCCGAGCATCAGGGCTCCTCCACACGTAGAAGGCAACTTAGTGGATATGAAGGAATGAACTTTCATAATTTAACGTGCACAAGTTATGTAGCAATGGACAGTCTCAGGATCCTTACAAGGTATTTGGAATGTTTTGAAATGTGAGATTAACTAGGCTATGTCTTCTGATAGTTGTTTCCAGTACGATTTAACATTAGCATGCTAAATTGGCCTAGTTTCACCAGTTCGAGAGGTGATTTTTTTTTTTTTTGTTCAGGTTATGACTGTGTGGGCTTATCTGTTACCACAGCCATGCGGTGGTGTGGATTGGTCATGAATCAGACAATGCATATGTTTTTACAGACCTACGGATTCATGTCTGTGTGGTCTGCGTTTGTTTTTGTATATAGTTTTACCCACCCCTTCCCCATTACAGACATATTCATACTCTTTGTTAGGATATCAGCAATTGGGCATTTGTACAGTATTTGGCAGGACGATCGCATGCATATTCTCTATCTTATATTAACACTCTTATACTTTAAGGAAGATCTTAGCCGTATAATATGTCGACACAGTCATTGAATATATTATCACTCAACGTGAATGGCCTAAACTCCGCTATCAAACGAACTCATGTTCTTGAGTATCTCCATCATAAAAAGGTGGACATTGCCCTGATCCAAGAAACGCACCTAAAACAATGTGACTTGGCACACTTTCAAAACAAACATTACAGATTAATGGTATCATCGTGCACCCTAAATAAGACCAAGGAGGTATGCATCCTTATTAACCGGAAACTATCTTGCGATATAAATGGCACTGGTAATGATGAGAATGGAAGACTTGCTTTTGCCCGTGTTAGCATACATAATCAGAAATTGGTGTTCACATCCATATACTGGGGGCGGCACGGTGGTGTAGTGGGTAGCGCTGTCGCCTCACAGCAAGAAGGTCTGGGTTCGAGCCCCGTGGCCGGTGAGGGCCTTTCTGTGCGGAGTTTGCATGTTCTCCCCGTGTCCGCGTGGGTTTCCTCCGGGTGCTCCGGTTTCCCCCACAGTCCAAAGACATGCAGGTTAGGTTAACTGGTGACTCTAAATTGACCGTAGGTGTGAATGTGAGTGTGAATGGTTGTCTGTGTCTATGTGTCAGCCCTGTGATGACCTGGCGACTTGTCCAGGGTGTACCCCACCTTTCGCCCGTAGTCAGCTGGGATAGGCTCCAGCTTGCCTGCGACCCTGTAGAACAGGATAAAGCGGCTACAGATAATGAGATGAGATGAGATCCATATACTGCCCAAATGAGCCTGACAGCGACTTCTTTTCTTATATTGGAAACACATTATTAGAACAAAATGGCTGTTCTTTAGTGGTGGGGGGTGATTTCAATGCAGTCTTTAACCCATCTCTTGATAAATCTAATTCAGATGCAATAGCTAATCCTTCATCTACCCTATTGAATACACTTATCAAAGATTTAAATCTGGTTGATATTTGGCGTATGCAGAATGCTACTGTAACACCCGTCCCATGTAGCTAATTGGATATATCTAGTGTTGTAGTACTATGGGCGGGGTCCTGGGTACATATATCTGTGGTTTAATATGAAAGGAACAAATGAAATGAACTTACCAGTTTTTTTAAATGGTTAACTTGATAATGAAATGATTAATTATTTGGCGGTGCCTCCACTTAGCAGAAAAATACAGTAAGTTTTCACCTATTTTGAATCCCACTAAGAATTATGTTAACTTATTACCCTTTTTACTCAAACACCCCTTCATCAAATATACACATGACACACACACTACACTTTAAATCCAAATTGTGAATTTAGTTAGCACAAAGGTAAATAATAATATCAATAACAACAATTAAAGATAGTACAAAAATGTTGAATAGGCCTGAATGAATTTACCTTTAGGATTTCTCAGAAATTATTATTCTTGTTAATTTACCACTTTTTACACCTTTAGTCTTACCTAACAGGCCCACACTCACACGCACACTCTGCAACAAAATAAAATAATGTCTCTCTTTGGAAAAAAAAACAAAAAATAAAAACCCGTTGCAGGCCTGAGTCGTTGCTTGGGAGCGTGGAGACCTAAAACAAATGGCCACTTCACTTGTACAACACAAGTAAAAGAAAATAGCAGTGCACTGATCAATAGTTAGTTACTCACAAGTCTTGGAGAGGACAAAGGGCAAAAGAGGGCTGAAACTGGCTAGATGATGAGAGAGGGGGGAACGATGATACCGGGGGTACTGGCAACACAGTTCACTAAGGCAAACCTGGCGCGAAGCACATCTACCCATCCAAAAGGGTCCAAGGATGACTTCTTGGTCCACAGTCTTCGGCAAGCGATATGATGTCTGATACAGATTGATGAGACTCTGCATCCATCCACGTATAAACACCACACTGCCACCACGTTTCCACTGTCTTCTACAGCTTGTCTGTTTACCTCTGACTGAGCCCTGTTATTCACAGTACGAGGTTTCCTCTATATCCCGCCTCTATGCACCTCTTACTGGCTAATCAACGAATAAACAACTAGTGTGATTGAATAACCCCAAGATTGTCAGCCTTATACTCTGCAAGGCTGGGTTGTACCTAACACGCTTTCTATGTGCACATCAAACAAACTTTCTCCAGTGACATGAATTACATCAAACAATATGACAAAGATGAATCAATCGGCTTATAATGATTTTAATTATTTAACTGTATTTAACTGTTTTACTGAACTTGTTTTTTATCAGAGTGACTTTTTAAACATTAAAGCTTATTTATTTAATTATTTACACATTTCTTTGTCTCTGTCTTAACTGAAATCTTTTAAGACCGGGCTACACCACTGCCAGAGATTGCACGTTTTTCTCCAATAGGCATAAGACATTTTCCCGGATAGATTATATTTTTCTTAGCCCAACATTAATTGCTGGACATATATCCATTACCATTTTAGCAATTCTACTATCTGATCATTCTGCAGTATTATGCAACATTGATCTGCCCAACATTAAGACAAAGGCCCCCAGGTGGCATTTAAACACATCTTTACTAACTAACTCTAGTTTTATTAGTTCACTCAAAAGTCAATTAAAAGATTTTTTAGATATTAACACAAAGGAATGCTCCAATCCGCAAATTTTATGGGTGGCCACAGAGTGCTTTATTCGTGGTTTCTGTATTTCATTCTCCTCAACTTGAGCTAAAACCAAAGCTTCCCAGATCACAAATCTTGAAAACAAAATAGAATCGTTAGAGAACTTACAAAAACATAGCTTCTCAGATGAGCAGTCTAAACTGCTGAGATCTTTGAAAAATGAACACAAGATGCTGTCTGTATTAAAGGCGGAATTTATGCTGCATAGAACTAGACAAAAGTACTACTTTGATTCAGAGAGACCTAGTCACCTGCTGGCTCTTATGCTTAAGGAATGTGAAACAAAAGCTCACATCCCAGCAATAAATAAGCCTGATGGCAAAATTACAACCAATCCGCAGGCCATCAATAATACTTTTTCAACATTTTATGAAAATCTATACAAATCAGAGCTTGCTCATGACGATGCTACTTGTAAACATTTTCTTGACAAATTGGAACTTCCCCAACCAGTTTGCCCAACCAGTCCACATGTGCTTTGTGGATCTGGAGAAGGCATTCGACCGTGTCCCTCGTGGTATTCTGTGGGGGGTGCTTCGGGAGTATGGGGTTCGGGGCTCTTTGCTAAGGGCTGTCCGGTCCCTGTACGAACGGAGCAGGAGTCTGGTTCGCATTGCCGGCAGTAAGTCAAACCTGTTCCCAGTGCATGTTGGACTCCGGCAGGGCTGCCCTTTGTCACCGGTTCTGTTCATAATTTTTATGGACAGAATTTCTAGGCGCAGCCAGGGGCCGGAAGGAATCCTGTTTGGGAACCGCAGGATTTCATCTCTGCTTTTTGCGGATGATGTTGTCCTATTGGCTTCTTCAAACCAGGACCTTCAGCATGCACTGGGGCGGTTTGCAGTGGAGTGTGAAGCGGCTGGGATGAGAATCAGCACCTCCAAGTCCGAGGCCATGGTTCTCGACCGGAAAAAGGTGGCTTGCCCTCTCCAGGTTGGTGGAGAAGTCCTGCCTCAAGTGGAGGAGTTTAAGTATCTCGGGATCTTGTTCACAAGTGAGAGAAGGATAGAGCATGAGATTGACAGGTGGATCAGTGCAGCCTCTGCAGTGATGCGGTCGCTTTACCGGTCCGTCGTGGTGAAAAAGGAGCTGAGCCAAAAGGCGAAGCTCTCGATTTACTGGTCGATCTATGTTCCGACTCTCACCTATGGTCATGAGCTTTGGGTAATGACCGAAAGAACAAGATCGCGGATACAAGCGGCCGAAATGAGTTTCCTTCGTAGGGTGGCTGGGCGCTCCCTTAGAGATAGGGTGAGAAGCACAGTCACTCGGGAGGAGATCAGAGTAGAGCCGCTGCTCCTCCACATCGAGAGGAATCAGCTGAGGTGGCTCAGGCATCTCTTTCGGATGCCTCCTGGACGCCTCCCTGGGGAGGTGTTCCAGGCATGTCCCCCTGGGAGGAGGCCCCGGGGAAGACCCAGGACACGCTGGAGGGACTCTGTCTCTCGGCTGGCCTGGGAACGCCTCGGTGTTCTTCCCGAGGAGCTGGCCGAGGTGTCTGGGGAAAGGGAAGTTTGGGCTTCCATGCTCAGACTGCTGCCTCCGCGACCCGGCCCCAGATAAAGCGGATGAAGATGAGACGAGACGAACTGGAACTTCCTTGCCTTGAACAAACAGACCAAGATGATCTGGAAGCTGCGTTGAATCTGGATGAACTACACAGAGCTTTGAAATGTCTCAATAAAGGCAAATCACCTGGTTTGGATGGCCTCCCACCAGAGCTTTATGTAGAACTTTGGGACATGGTGGGCACACTCATACTTGATTCATTTAATTTTGCAAATCAAGCGTGGGACCTTTCATAGAGACCAAAAAACAGCACTCCACCTTAATCTTGAAAAAGGGAAAAGATCCATTGGAATGCTCTAGTTTTAGACCAATATCCTTACTTACAAGTGATCTTAAGACATATGCCAAAGTTCTTGCTCTGCGCCTGGAAAAGGTTATTCAATCTCTAGTCAATGAAGACCAAACAGGCTTTATCAAGGGACGCTATGCATCTGACAACATGAGAAGGCTGCTACACATTATAGATGTGGCAGAGACACACCCAAATCCTTGTGCCGTATTTTCTCTTGACGCAGAGAAAGCCTTTGATAGGATAGAGTGGAAATATATGTGGGCAGTATTACAACGTTTTGGTTTCAGACATAATTTTATAGCAATGATCAAGGCACTATACCACTCACCTTTAGCAAGTGTTCTAACAGGGGACATAATCTCTTCTCCTTTTACCCTGCAGCGTGGAACGAGACAGGGGTGTCCACTTTTGCCACTTTTATTTTGTCTTTCTCTGGAACCTCTGGCACAAGCCATTAGGCAAGCTACAGCTTCTCCTATGAAAATTGGTCATCATAACCATATTATATCTCTGTATGCGGATGATATAATTTTGTTCTTAGATAACTTTGACACCTCTATTCACCCAGTCATTAAGGAATTCAGTCATTTCAGCAGCCTGTCAGGCTACAAAATTAATTGGACAAAATCTGCCCTTATGCATCTAAATAATACACACACAAACGCTCCTATTCCTAACTATATTCAGACCAAAAGCTCTTTTACATATCTGGGCATTACAATCTATAAACACATACATAAATTTAACAGAGACAACTTTAACACTATGCTAAGCAAAATAAAATCAGACATCCATAGATGGAGGAATCTAAAGACTTCTCTTCAAGGTAGAATTAGCACAGTGAAAATGAATATATTGCCCCGTCTCAACTTCCTTTTCTTTATGCTACCACTCTGCCCCCCTCCAAACTATTTTAAAGACATTAACACCATGGTTTCACATTTTATTTGGGATGGGAGACGGCCTAGGATCCGTTTGACTACACTGCAACGACCCAAACTGCTGGGGGGTTTGGCAATACCAAACTTTGAACTTTATTATTGGGCTTTTCAGATCAAAGCAGGGCAGCACGGTGGTGTAGTGGTTAGCGCTGTCGCCTCACAGCAAGAAGGCCCGGGTTCGAGCCCCGTGGCCGGCGAGGGCCTTTCTGTGCGGAGTTTGCATGTTCTCCCCGTGTCCGCATGGGTTTCCTCCGGGTGCTCCGGTTTCCCCCACAGTCCAAAGACATGCAGGTTAGGTTAACTGGTGACTCTAAATTGACCGTAGGTGTGAATGTGAGTGTGAATGGTTGTCTGTGTCTATGTGTCAGCCCTGTGATGACCTGGCGACTTGTCCAGGGTGTACCCCACCTTTCGCCCGTAGTCAGCTGGGATAGGCTCCAGCTTGCCTGCGACCCTGTAGAACAGGATAAAGTGGCTAGAGATAATGAGATGAGATGAGATCAAAGCACTCAGCACATGGGTTGACCCACAGTCTACCACTTCATGGAAATCGATTGAATCTGCTAAAATATTACCACACAAGCTGCAAGACATTCTATTCTCTAATGCAACAAGCAAAACAATTAAAAATAATTTTGGGCCCATCATTGCGAATTCTATACAGGTGTGGAAGAAAGCAGAACATTGGATGGGCGCACCCTCTAAATTCTGTCAGAACACACCACTATGGCATAACCCGAGGTTATTATGCAGTAATAAGCCATTTCATCAACCATCTTGGTCATCTCTTGGAGTAAATACGTTAGGTGATATATACGACATTCAAGGTCTTTGTTCCATACAAGACTTAAGAACACACTTCTCTCTTCCTGTGTCCTCTTATTTTGTTTACTTTCAACTAAGATCTGCCCTAAAAATGTATGGAGTTCCCTGGGATTCTCCTCTCCCCTCACATCCCATGTTACAATGGATTGCACCATTACTGGGCAGATCATCTGTCTCTTTAATATATAGTTCACTGATACAGCACAAGGCCAAGGCTTTACCAATTGAATCCATATGGAACAGGGAGCTGGGGAGTTTGAATATAGACTTAGATTGGGAGAGAATATGGTGTAATTTAAGGATGACTTCTAAGAACCTCGCTTACCAACTAATTCACTTCAAAACCATACACAGAGCCTACATCACACCCTATAAGAGATTCCGGATGAAATTGCAAGTTACTTATAACTGTCATATATGTAACACTGCTTCACCAGGAACATTCTTACACATGTTTTGGGATTGTCCAGTTATCTCTAAGTTCTGGTCTCATGTAAACTCAGTGTTAGCGGATATACTTAACATTGTGTATATTCCTAATCCTGGTTTTTGTCTCCTGAATGACAATTCTGATATCAATCTAAAACAAATTCAGTTCAAAATGGTATTCGCAAGGTTTACCTCTGCAAAGAAAACAATTCTGAAAAACTGGTTTACTCCGGGGCGGCACGGTGGTGTAGTGGTTAGCACTGTCGCCTCACAGCAAGAAGGTCCGGGTTTGAGCCCCATGGCTGGCGAGGGCCTTTCTGTGTTTGCATGTTCTCCCCGTGTCCGTGTGGGTTTCCTCCGGGTGCTCCGGTTTCCCCCACAGTCCAAAGACATGCAGGTTAGGTTAACTGGTGACTCTAAATTGAGCGTAGGTGTGAATGTGAGTGTGAATGGTTGTCTGTGTCTATGTGTCAGCCCTGTGATGACCTGGCGACTTGTCCAGGGTGTACCCCGCCTTTCGCCCGTAGTCAGCTGGGATAGGCTCCAGCTTGCCTGCAACCCTGTAGAACAGGATAAAGCGGCTAGAGATAATGAGATGAGATGAGATGGTTTACTCCGGATTTGTGTATGAAATCATTCTGGATTCGTAGCCTTGTCAACATTGTCAACCTTGAACATACAACTGCGCGACTTAATAAGGCGCGGCCAGTGACTGTTCAAGCTTGGAACTCTTTCTCATCCAAGATAATCTCTTGGGCTAAGGACAACAACAATTAGACAATCTGCTCTTGCGATCTACCTGCTGAAAAGGTCTGTAATGTATGTACTGTCTTACCAACCTGATATTTTTTCTTTCTTTTTTCTCATTTAACATGTGCCTTTTGATATGTCTGTAACCCCCCCCCCCTTTTTTTTGAATAAGCAATAAAATGTTGATCAACAACAAAAAAAAGCTACATCATTTACATAAAACAGCACATGACTGGCTGGAACAGAGAACCTTCCACACTGTCAGACATAGTGGTACAGTAGGAGTCCATTCTGTCCCCCAAGGTACAAGCTACACTAATGTACCCCCATAGGGCACATTATTGGACCTCAAGGTAACTTTTTAGGTCCAAAACGGTATTTATATGTTCCCTTGCAGTATATAAAGGGTAAAAATAAGTCCCTTAGAGGGTACTGATCCAGTAACAAGCTGTTATACTGCGAAAGGCACAATAATTTTCTGAGAGTGTACAGCACGTTCATATTTACTAAACTCCACCCATATTTCCATGTTTATCATTTCATCTATATTTAATTCTCCAAGAACTTGGTTCAATCCACTGAAACACTTTGCTGGGTCAAAACCCAGATCACTTTTCTCCAGTATCCCAATATTTTTGGGATTTTACCCCAGTGGAGTCATAACCAGGGGACTAAGTGGTAGGAAGGAACAAGTTTGACATCAATGAATCATCAATCAACAATCTCTACACAAAGAAATGCCATTATACTTCACATACTTCTTCTAATATCTGTTTTGACTGTATGTTTTGGTTTGCTGTAGCGCCACCATGTCACCAATCAGGTTATTTTTTCCATCCTGGGTAGTGGGTGGGTATAGAACCCTACCTGCCAAGTTTGGTTGCTCTGACATCTACAGAATCTGTAAAAAATCATGCTTCCTGACCAGGGCAGGAATTTCACGAGGGCCATGAGGGCCATGGCCCTCGTGCCCTCTCAATTTGGCCTTGTGCCGTTGGAAAAAAATATTTGCCGTAAGGCCACAGTGGCCTTGATGCCCTGCAGTTTTGCGGTTTTGTAGTCTGCCTCGTGACTGCCAATAGGCTTTAACATCACCTGCGTCTATTGAGAAAAAAATACGTCTTTTGATGACATTCTGGATTCTTATTGGGCAACTCATCAGTGGTGGATCGGACTCGAGCCTGGCATGAACCGCTCCGACGTGCTATAATGACACCAATCTATCACCAGCCAATCAGGAGACTTAATCAAATGCATCCCCCGCCCACTTGTGTCCGCGTCTGAGATGTTGAATTTTCACAGAAGGAGGGAAGAAGTTGACTGAGGTAAGACTGTGTGATAGATTAACGAACGAATAAGATAGAAATTTCAACATATAGGGCTTAAGTTTGTTACCGTTAAATAAGCATTGCTTGTACAGTAACGTTATGTCGTTACAACGTTGACCCACTTTTAACGTGCCGAGTACCGACTGTAGCCGCTAACAAATGCTAATTAGCTTGCTGTCAAGTTTTTCCTTTGTCGAGCTTTAAGCGTAAGGTCATGGATGTTACTACTGCTTGTTCCTGCCGTAATATGATACGTGATGTGTGCTGTTGTCTGTTCATAGCCACTTTTTTAATCTATGCAGTTAGCGTTTGTGGCAGCGGGGGCGTGGTCAAGCGTCGGTCTGTGACAGGAGGGCGGAGTCAGGGAAGGTAAGTGGCAGAATCACTACACCTGATGTCTGTTAATCTGTGTTTGTGTGTCTTCCCCAGTGACCGCACCCTATATAAGGAGAGAGAGAGCAGCAGAAGGAAGCTCTCTCCCCAACCAGACGACTGATGTGTGTGTGCATGTCTGTGTGACTGGGAGTTTGTTAAAAGCTGCAAATAAAGAGTTTTTTGTGGAACTCAGTTCTGGCCTGCCGTACTTCTGTGCTCCACCCACCCACTCAAAGTGTTACAGCATTGTTTTGTTACTGTCTGTTTCTTTTAGCTGTTTAACCGAAGTGTAACTGCTGCCATCTTGACAAGATCACCATCGCAAGAGATTTTATCTCATTGTTAAAAACAGAAAAATGCAGGCATATTGTCCAAGGAGCATGCAAAGTGCAAAGACCTTAAATTGCTCTGTGTAAATTAGAAAATGGCGCAACTTCCTCTGTAGCCGTCAACGGACAAGCACAGACTTGTCTTGAGTTTTGAGCCGATCACAACAGGGCAGCACTGTGGCCTGAGGTAAAACATGATAGTTTACGTTTGTTTAAATTACAAAAATGAGTAACCCAATGACTGTCTCATATACTCTTCATTTACTCGTACTGTTTAAGTAATGCAATAAAACTAATCTTTAAAAGTGGTATTTACTCAAACTGTTTGCATAGAATGAACTTTCAGGTTAACAGTGTAATAGTGTCGCAGTGTTCTGCAAATTTGCAATTTAATATTTCAGATCTTGAGACATGAAAGTGCTATTTTAAAAAATGAAAGGTCAGAAATGTTTTCCTTGTCATCTATTTAGTTCATTTTATTTCCTCAATAATTTTCCTTGATTGAGAAATCGGTCTGGGCTCTTATGGGTTAATCAGTAGCCTGCATGCTAGTATATGTTCCATTTACAGTCAAACATTCTGATGTACTCCAGGCTCAATTTTGATTAATCAAAAATCTGTGTAGTAGTACAGTCTGAAGATGCTCTTGCACATTCGGTGTCAATTGAACAAAAATTATGGGAGGATATAGGTTTAATAAGTTTTACAATTTTTGAAGTGAGTGATGGATTGATAAGTTTAGATGTGTTCAATATTTTCTTATCTTCAGACATAATAGTGTAGGAGACGTTTCTTTACCTGCTTGATAGTTTCGACTGAGACTCCAATCTTCCTCAGAAGAGTCATTAGTCCTTAAATTAAATTCATTATAGACATAAACTTAAAATGGGTGGCACGGTGGTGTAGTGGTTAGCGCTGTCGCCTCACAGCAAGAAGGTCCGGGTTCGAGCCCCGTGGCTGGCGAGGGCCTTTCTGTGCGGAGTTTGCATGTTCTCCCCGTGACCGCGTGGGTTTCCTCCGGGTGCTCCGGTTTCCCCCACAGTCCAAAGACATGCAGGTTAGGTTAACTGGTGACTCTAAATTGAGCGTAGGTGTGAATGTGAGTGTGAATGGTTGTCTGTGTCTATGTGTCAGCCCTGTGATGACCTGGCGACTTGTCCAGGGTGTACCCCGCCTTTCGCCCGTAGTCAGCTGGGATAGGCTCCAGCTCGCCTGCGACCCTGTAGAACAGGATAAAGCGGCTAGAGATAATGAGATGAGATGAACTTAAAATCATCGTTTTATTTTATGGCCTTGGTGCCCTGGCTTTTGGCCTTCGTGCCCTCAAAAAATTGACAGCACAAAAGGCCAAGTGGCCTTGCCCCTAAAATGACGAAATTCCAGGCCTCTTCCTGACTAACCCCTGGTACTGACTCAGACAATCTCCAGGCGTTGATCATCTTCACAGCTTCCAGGAAAAAATGGATGAAAAATTATGTTTCTAAATTATGTCCTTGTCACTGGACTCAGAGACCGCATGCTGAAAACCGACCACTCATTCTTCCCTCCACTACCACTCACCTGAAAGTAACTCACAGTTACCTCCAAACACTCGAGAGGAAAAGTTCATGCCCTTTCTATCCTTCACTACACCCTGGAGTTTGGGGCATCTCAGGAAGGTGATTACACACCCAGCGAAGAGGTTCATTACGTTAGCGTGCTAATTGACCGGCGATGGAGGATTTGAGGATCGGCTTTAAAATCTTTCATTCTGCTACTTGC
The DNA here is from genome assembly GCF_027579695.1 of Neoarius graeffei. Classification (NCBI taxonomy): domain Eukaryota; kingdom Metazoa; phylum Chordata; class Actinopteri; order Siluriformes; family Ariidae; genus Neoarius; species Neoarius graeffei. The sequence goes on along the minus strand of NC_083592.1, from coordinate 6,809,458 downwards.
ACACACACAGACCTGGGCCCTGTACTACGAAGCGGGTTTTCTGGCTTACCAGGGTAACTTCGAGAGTAACTTGATCACGTGCAGCGTAACTTCCCGATTAACCCATACTACGAAAGTTGGCTATGTTCAAACCGAGGTATGCTGCCATGGCAACTTACGCTGCATCTCAAACCTGCTCGTCTCAGGTTATGTTCTTGGTTAACCCGAGGTTTCCGATTAACCACACCCTTTTTAAACACCACCTCTCCACCGACATTTCCTCTAGAGGCAATGCCAGTGTACCTGGATGACCCGTGCGATATCGGAGCGCAGATTAGAGATGGGATTTATGGCTCTTTGATGGGATCCGCATCTTTGTGATCTGTTCTTTGAAAAGAGCCGTTCAAAAGACTGGCTCATTTGGCTCTTTTTAAATATTTATTCAGTTTTAAGAAGACAGCGTCTAAAGAAGCCAGATCCCTCTGCTTAGACAGTGACAATATTTCTGGACATACCTTTTATATAAAGCAACCTAGACTTACATTATTGTAACCCCTAAACGCTCATAAATAACCATTAAAAAACAATGAGGGCTTCAATGAATGTCCATGCAGAACGGCTTTTCTGTAAAAAAAAAAAAAGAACCCACTCAAGAACATAGTTATCAAGAACGCAAGAATATTTTATAGAAAAACACTTGTTTTACAAAAATATTTAAGTCTGAGATATAAAATAGATACAACTACAATAAATATAACAAGAACATTTTAATAGAAAAAAAACTTATATTAAAAATATTGAAATTGTAACAAAAATAGATACAACTAAACAGTCAGATAAATAGATAAAGTTATAACAAGAACAAGATTATTTTAATAGGAAAAAACAATTAATGCAAAAAATACATTAGAAAAATAGATACAACTAGACAAACAGATAAATAAAATACACAAAAATAGAACAAACAAAATGACGATAGAATAAATTAAATTTTATCCGTGTGAAGTAGTTTTCCCACAATATTATAATTAATATCACAAAACATTATAAACTATATACAAAACAATTTGAACTATTAGGCAAACAGATAAAACTTGAATAAATAAAAGGCAAATGAATGCTTGCTTGCACGCGCACACACACCATTATGAATGATGTTTTTATATTTCATTTTCACCTGTTGCCAGGTGCGTTTGGCACTGCTGTTGCCTCTGAAATGTTCACAGGACATACACCAACTTAGTCAAAGGGACTGAACAGTCAGTCATCCTAATTCATGTGACTCTGTGCACAGATCAGCTTAAGTAGGCTACTCCATGAATTTACCATACCAAATTTTATTCAGGATTTTTCGGACATTAAACAAGCTATATATGACTGGGGCCACGTCGAAGGACCATTTTCTGTGACCTGTGATTGATCATGAAGCTTTCTCTCATCCTATACTTCTGTTCTGGAACATGTAGAAGGGAGAATGTACTTGCGCATTTACCCGATCGGCAATTCGTTGCCAACATGCTTGCCGCTCCTTATTGGCAGCCGCTGTGTTAGATTTTGCTCTTAATGTTGTTTTGAACTCCTCGTAGCTTTGCATTATGACAGCGCATTCTTCCTCCGTGAAGTACGGCGACCGTGCCATTGTGAACAGTGGGGATTTGCGCTGATAACCTCCCCTTTAACGTGAACGCGCATTAACCCTGATTAGGTTAAACCAGGTTCAACAAATCAACTTCATAACTGGCGTCATAGTACCGTTTAACCCCAAACAAGATAACCAAGTTTTGTCAACCCCGGTTTAGCGGGGGAACCCTGGGTTACTTCTAGGTAGGTTAACCTCCGTTCGTAGTACAGGGCCCTGTAGAGTGAGGAGGCATTTACTCTTTCCTTCTTTATTATTATTTACATCTTATTTATTTATTTGTTTGTTCAGTTACTTATACTGAATGTGTGAGAATATGAAGAATTCTATTTTAATCTACATTTTTGTGTCTTTGGTTTCAGTTTATCTGAACAGAAAGAAGCTTCATTTCAAGCTCTATTTTTTGAAAATTTGTTCTATCATTTTTTGTTTGTTTGTTTGTTTACACAGAATAATGAATTCTATTTCAAGCTCTACTATGAGGACTTGCTCGTTTCTTTGTTATGGCCCTTTTCCACTACCCTTTTTCAGCTCACTTTAGCTCGCTTCAGCTCACTTCAGCCCGACACGGCTCGCGTTTCGACTACCAAAAAACAGCACGACTCAGCTCGCTTCAGCCCTGCTTAGCCCCTAAAACTCGCACGGTTTTGGAGTGGGGCTGAAGCGAGCCAAAGCGAGCCAAGTGAGGCTGGGGGCGTGAGGAGACACTCCCCTGTGCACTGATTGGTGAGGAGGAGTGTCCTCACATGCCCACACACACCCCGCGAGCGCGCTGGGATCTGTAAACACCGCAAACCCGGAAGAAGGAGAATTACGAATTACGAGAATTTCTGAAGCCTTATGCGCCTCGCCTCATCTATACGCTCTTGCCAGTATCTGTTGGCGTTGTCGGTGACAACAAGCCACAGCACCAAGACCAGCAACACTAACGACTCCATGTCCTCCATGTTTATTGTTTACTATCCGGGTCGTGAGACTACCGCTTAAAAGCTCACTGATGTCACTGTTTGCGCTGCTTAACGACATCACGTGACGTCCACCCACTTTCGCTAACTCCACCCAAAGTGTCCACCCACTTCCAGCCAGCACGGTTCAGCGCGGTTGTAGTCGAAATGCAACTCCAACAGCCCCGCTCAGCTCGACTCAGCTCGACTCAGCACGGCACGGCTCAGCCGCGTTTGTAGTGGAAAAGCGGCATTAGTTTCCACATGAATGGATGATTCAATGTCACTGATTATAATAATAATAATAATAATAATAATAATATAATGCAATATATGCACACTCTATGGCACTTTACCATTCAAAAGATGCAAACAAAGTATAATTATACTTCACGTCTAAAATCACGACAGGATAAAAATAAATTAAAAAGTCATTAGTTTTCAGTAAACAAGTCAGAATCTAATAAACATAAGCTGATTTAGGAACGTTTTCAGTTGTTTCTTGAAATTGTTAAAGGAGAACTGAAGTAATTTTTAAACTTGCGTTATTTCTTAACGTGTTCAATTACGTTTTTGGTTTTAGTAACCTTATATCATGACTTGTATTGGCAAATAATTGCAATTAAATATTATACTTATTGGCCTATTCGGTTTTTAGCCACGTTGAATTTAGTCCGTTTGGTCCACGGCAGGCGTCGCTTAGACTTGTGCGAGACTTCGAAACCTGAAGTGTCAGCCAGGTGTCAGTGCCGCCATTTTGAAAACTGTTTTCCAAATGAAATATTGCACAAAAACGAGTTTAAATGACGATTACTGCCTACTTTTTTCAAACTTTCCTGATTGCTATCGAAACAAACAAAACTTCCGGCTTGATTACATCAGCATTCGAAAGAGGGCGTGCACGTCTTTTGATGACCCCTGTGTCCGAAATCGCTCCCTACTCACATATAGTGAGGACGCCATTTTGTAGTGCTGTCTGAAACCTTAGTGAGGATTATTTACACCCTATATAGTGCACTCATAGTATCACACAATGCATCACAAAAAGTAGTGTACAACCGATGGCCACTAACCAAAGCAATATATCCCATCATGCATTGCAGTCGCTCTGAAAGAAATCAAACTAAAAGTCTCAAATTTGATTTAATAAAAGGCAGCGGCAAAGAAGAAAGTATTTAGCCTTGATTTAAAAAAAATGAAAGATGCAGGTACTTTGTACTGATTAATGTGGGAAATGCGCTCAGTATAATATGGATTTATCACAAAAATACATGCATGTGTTTATTATTTTGAAACCCACCAGCCGACTGATCTGGCACGGTTTACTTGTTCGACAGTAATGATGTAAATACCAGCATGATGGACTTGTCCATATGTTGCTCTCATACATGTCAACCTATACGGAATGTCCGTATTTTATATGGATTTGATTCAATAAACGTAGTATACGGGCGTACAAATAAAGTTATACGGATTCTTTAAAAAAACTTCAATATTTATTTAGAGCTATAATCAATTCCCACGATGATAAAAGAGCACATAACATTTACAAACGTACTGTACACCACAGACAGCCAGTAAAGAGCCTTATGAAATCGCACGTTATCTTGTGGTAGCGAGACTTCGTTCCACTTTTGATCATGCGCACACCGCATTGCGAGAATCCCGCCAACCGGGAAGTAACATTTTGTTTGAAACGCGTATTTCCACCTGAGCGACTTTCACTAGCAACTGAAAAGATTCTGAATGGGCACTCCGGCAAGATCAACACAGACACTTGCTGTGACATGCAGCCTCGTGAGGTATTGGTGCAGAGTGCTAAAAAAGCTGTCATTGAGTACAATTCAGAACATTAGAGTGACACTTTGTGTTTTTGTCAAACATTGGAGCTTTGTATTCATTCTGAAGGTTTATTGTTATTAATATTGAATAAAAAGTAACTTGGATATATCATTGTTAATTATCATTCAAATTTTATGTAAATTATTTTAATTTGCATCTTATACGGATTTTGGAGGTTGGTTATACAGGTTTGATTGACCAAAGGTTGACATGTATATGCTCTGAAAGAACGACATAGAACGACAAAGAGCGTTTTTTCATTTTACCAATGAGCTCACTATGTAGTCCTCTATATAGTAATTTCCTATATAGGGAGTAGGGAGTAGTGAACGAGTGAGCGATTTTGGACACGGAACGTTGGCAGATGTTGGTCACTTTGATTTATGCTGTACGCTTTACTTCCGTCCTACGATGTCTCACACAGGTTTCAAAGAATCTCGTTTACAGCCATTGCTTTAACATATGGACTGATATATTACATAGCATATTTCAAACGCTCGTAACTTTCTATATTAGTGACAAAATAGCTATCAAAAATGCATTCCTATATTTAATAACATGAGATAAATAGAATTTTGATAATAAAAAAATTGCGGGCGGCACGGTGGTGTAGTGGTTAGCGCTGTCGCCTCACAGCAAGAAGGTCCGGGTTCGAGCCCCGTGGCCGGCGAGGGCCTTTCTGTGCGGAGTTTGCATGTTCTCCCCGTGTCCGCGTGGGTTTCCGCCGGGTGCTCCGGTTTCCCCCACAGTCCAAAGACATGCAGGTTAGGTTAACTGGTGACTCTAAATTGAGCGTAGGTGTGAATGTGAGTGTGAATGGTTGTTTGTGTCTATGTGTCAGCCCTGTGATGACCTGGCGACTTGTCCGGGGTGTACCCCGCCTTTCGCCCATGGTCAGCTGGGATAGGCTCCAGCTTGCCTGCGACCCTGTAGAAGGATAATGCGGCTAGAGATAATGAGAGGAGATGAGATGAAAAAAATTGCCTTCAGTACTCCTTTAATGTTTACACATGACTTGAGTTCTCTCTGTACAGCGTTCCATAACTCGTGACCTGTGTAAGCTAATGTTCTTCCACCAAATGAACTTCTCTTGATCCTAGGAACCACCAAATCATTGTTGCTCTCTGCTCCAGTTCTTTTTAGGGGAGAAGTTCTTCAAGGTGTGGAGTTGTTTCATGACAGATGTTATGTGCTCATATTTGCCACGGTGTGAAATGAAACACAACATCTTCTGTACCCTGGAGAGGTGCTTTAGAGGACACTCTGGTAAGCCATAAAGGATAACGGTGCAGTGCCTGGACATCGCCGTTATGTGAATCATTGCCTTGGCTGCTGCTTCATCAATACACTGTCTGATCATAAACATAAAAGATCTTCAGCATAAAAAAGCAGTTTTTATCAACACTGCAGACACGACCTTTAAGAGTCATGTTATTGTCAAGATCTACACCAAGAATACGAACAGACTTGGAAACAGGAATCACATCATTACCAAGGCTTACTGGTGAGAAGTCAATAGGATTGCGATGAAGGCCATCTAATGTGATGATCTCGGTTTTCTCATCATTTAATTTCAACATGTTTGTCACCATCCATTGTCTAATCTCAATGAGTAAATGTTCCAGCTTGGTCTTAACCATGGAAGCATTCACTCTCGAGAATCTGATGTACAGTTGACAATCATCGGCGTAGATATGGAAGTCACTGACTTTGCAATGCATCATTCAGCTATGTTTACATCCACGAAACAATAAAAAAAATGAATCAACACCTTCCGACCAATCAGAATCCAGGATTCAGCAGCACTGTGGTGTAATACTGGGTGTAACTCGTTATCGAAGGAACTTGTGCAAAAAGTTTGCTCACACTGATACTGTAATTGTGATGATATGAATGATCAGAATGCTTAATTTCCATGAAGACCACACCTACTCCACCTGGCAGCGTATCATTCCTCCATCCCTCTGTCCTCCTGCGTTACAGCAGCCATCAATTTCTCTTTATAATCAGAGTCGACGTACACAAGACTTCCTGAAAGACTTCCTGTCAAAATGATGTTCTTTTATCCGTACACGTCGAAACACAGGGCCATGATCTGTGCATGGCTTCCAGGGAAATCTCATGCTGTTGAGCATGAAGTGAACAAGAAAGGTCTGAAAAACAAAAGGATTGTGGGAATTCTTCATCTTCACAATGAAGATGCTTGTAATAGATGAGTCTATATTAATTAATGACCGATATTTAAACTTTTTTAGATGTTTTGATTGCTGTATTTTGGGTGGTTTGGGTTTTGCAGGATGATGGATACAGACTGAAGAATTCATCATCGATGACGAAATCACATCCTGAGGATCTAAATGTCTCCGGTTCTTCCTCAGTTTGACCAAACAAAAGCCTTGTACACTGATTTACCCACATGTGAGGCTTCATGGGTATTATTTCACCCTCAGTGGTTTCTGGTCTTTCCTCTTGACTTGCTGTTGCATTTGTGTTTCCGTCTCATAGAAATAAAACATGTCAGCATGTTGTCCAGGGCTCTACATTAACTTTTGAAACCACTTGTCCTGTCGGGCAAGTTGAAAGGAAATTTACTTGTCCGAATGTGAAGTTGACTTGTCCGAAGAAATATTTGAGAAAAAAAAACACAAATAAACTATTTGTAACCCAACAATCTTTATTGCATTTGTTTCCGAATTCACAACATATGCAATAATATCTATGAATCAAAAGTAATCAATATTTGATATACTGAGGAAAAAGTTCAAAAATATAGTAAAACAGACTGATTGATACCATCTCATCTCATCTCATTATCTCTAGCCGCTTTATCCTGTTCTACAGGGTCGCAGGCAAGCTGGAGCCTATCCCAGCTGACTACGGGCGAAAGGTGGGGTACACCCTGGACAAGTCGCCAGGTCACCACAGGGCTGACACATAGACAGACAACCATTCACACTCACATTCACACCTACGCTCAATTTAGAGTCACCAGTTAACTTAACCTGCATGTCTTTGAACTGTGGGGGAAACCGGAGCACCTGGAGGAAACCCACGCGGACACGGGGAGAACATGCAAACTCCGCACAGAAAGGCCTTCGCCGGCCACAGGGCTCGAACCCGGACCTTCTTGCTGTGAGGCGATAGCGCTAACCACTATACCACCGTGCCGCCCCTTGATCCAATCAATATTTAATTTGCATATTTTTGTTAGTAGGCTATTTGTTAGTAGGCTATTTGTTAGTAAGCGGACAAGCGTTAATGTCGAGCCCTGTTGTATTGTGAATAAATCTGTCTGAATTCTTCACGAGTTGTTAATTAACATCATTAGTGGTTGTTATCTTTTAATACTTTGGCATGGTTGATAGAACAGTTAGTTGAGATGTACTGAAAGTGCTGGAGGAGATTTTGTTCCTAAACTTGACTCAGAAGTGGACAAAATTAGTCTTACAAGCAGATACATTCATAGTTGCCTGGTGAACATTTTGGAAGAATATCCGGAGAACAAAAAAACTCCTTACTTCCTGTTGCCTTTCACATTACAATTTGTAATGAGTTTCATGGTGGTGCGATTCACCTCAACTCTGTAAGTAAAACACAGGCTCTTTGTTCTGAATCTCACCACCCGCTGCACTACACACATCTGCCAAAGAGATCTGGCTTTTGGTGGAGAAACAAAATAACTTAAAAAAAAAAACTGAAAAAAGTGCAGTTCATTGTGGGACTACAGTACAGTGGAGAGGTCAGGTAGGTATTGTCTAGTGTACTTAAAGCTAGACTGCCTTTCAGATTTTTCAAGTGTAGATCATAAAAAGAATTTTCCCCGACACCCAGTTATTTTTGTTTAGTGACTGAAAGCTACTGAATTCAAATCAAAGACTTCCAATTTTATTAGTTTTTTTTAAATAGAACAATTAATGACTTTAAGGCTACATGGCCTAAATTCTCCACTATTTTTTCCTGCTTCACCATGATCCAATTCAAGATGCTACATCATGCATGACATCACATGATGGGCTTTCCCTGTTTGCGCAAGGCATTGTGGGATACAAATTTGAAACAGGAGAGAAAAATGGAGGACGTGAGTGTATGAATGAAACATGAAAGACCGACTACAGTAACGGAAAGCAAGAAGAAAAGATGTTATGTTATATATGAAGGAAAGGAAATGCAGGACCAAATTAATAAATATTGGCGCTCAGCGAGCACCTCGGTGTGATCAGCTGTTCGTTTAGCGACAGAATGATGGAACTGTCAGTGCACGCTCAAAGGTAAACCTGTAGATGGCAGTAATGCAACACTGTGGATGCCAGCTGCCATAAAACCCAAAAGAAGAAGAAGAAAGTAAACCTGTGCATGTGCACACGGACTTCCTCTGTCTGCTTGACTGCGCGAAGCGAGCGATTTCATGCACATTATTTGCTTTAATCCCCTCAAATTACAGTATATAACCTCCCAGCCACAGAATGGCCTGATATTTTGTAAGATATTACAGAAATAAACATATATCACAATAACCACATTTCAGAGGGAACTAAATTTCACCGGTTTGATGAAATCGAAAGGCTGTCTCACTTTAACTATTCCCAGCAACCGTCTCAATTTGCTGATTTTTAAATGTGTCTATTGTTGTAATAGCTGTAACCCTTTCTGGACTTGTGATAATGCCATCCTTGGTTACTTCCTATCTCTGGAAATGTTGCTCTGGTTGGCTTATGGGACAGTTGTCCTTATTAAGCATTAATCTTGAGGCTTGTATGGTCACCCTTGTGAGTCTCAGGTCATGTATTTCCTGTATTTCACCAAACTCAAGGATGTTGTCCAGAAAACACAACTGTTCCATCAAGTCCTTGTAGCAGCTCTGACATTTTTCATCTGAAAATTCTGGGTGCTGACGTAATGCCAAACAACAAATCTTTACAATAATATCTACCCATAAAAATTTTCAGCAGCGGCACAGTGGTGTAGTGGTTAGCGCTGTCACCTCACAGCAAGAAGGTCTGGGTTCGAGCCCTGTGGCCGGCGAGGGCCTTTCTGTGCGGAGTTTGCATGTTCTCCCCGTGTCTGTGTGGGTCTCCTCTGGGTGCTCCGGTTTCCTCCACAGTCCAAAGACATGCAGGTTGGGTTAACTGGTGGCTCTAAATTGACCGTAGGTGTGAATGTGAGTGTGAATGGTTGTCTGTGTCTATGTGTCAGCCCTGTGATGACCTGGCGACTTGTCCAGGGTGTACCCCGCCTTTTGCCCGTAGTCAGCTGGGATAGGCTCCAGCTTGCCTGCGACCCTGTAGAACAGGATAAAGCAGCTACAGATAATGAGATGAGATGAGAAAAATGTTCAGCCGAGTGCTGTTCTCCTTCATCTGTGAAAATCCACTTCCTGCATCTAAGCAGGTGCAGAAATGTGTATATGGACAATTATGTGGACATGGAGTGAATACACTCCATATAAATCCCCACAGAACTCATTTCATATGACAGTAACCGAAACCAATGATTTGCGTTTGACTTTGTGAAGCTGCAAACTGCTTTGTGTGTCTTACAGCTATTAATGTGCTTAACTAGCTAACTAGCTCACAGTATGTTATTAAATTATGCTAGCTAGGACATTTTAGCTTCATCAATCACATTTCCAGGCATGAGACGGGGTATCGCACTGCAGCCCTGTGGGTCAGATAACAGAGTTATAAATTGTCCACCCTTGTTTCGTTCAGAACAATCTGGAGGCCACGCAGAAAAATAGTGACTAAAATCTGAAACAGAACCGAGCTACAAGAATTTCTCCAACTGCATTCATTCGTCATCCTACACTACAGCAAGGCTCTTAACCTTATTGTCGTGTCAATTGGCCATTTTGCGAGTCACTCAGGGGAGTGTATAATCTAAGTGTCCTGATATTGAGCGCCAGTGGAGATATGGGTGCAGACACACAGTCTGTGGCGCTGGATTTGGAGCTGTACTGATTTCACATGTATATGCTTAGCTGCATCTTGGAGGTCTAACCTCATTTGGTTTTGTGCTCTGCACTCGCCACAGTTTCCCTATCCACTTTATGACTCCTTCAGTCTCGCCCAGGCTAAAAGCAGCTGATTCGATTTCAGACTCGCATTTTATTAAGTTTAGCTAACGAGGCCCGTTCAGTGCTATTTCAGTACATGCCAGGTGGAGAGCACAGGGTGAGAAATTTCTCCGATGGACCATGTTGAACATGATTTGGATCCTGAAAAAGTAGAAAAACAAGAATTCTATGCCAACAGTGTCAGTGGAGATGCTTCCACCCCAAAAATGTCTACTCCTTCTTGTTGCTAATTTGTTTGACAGACTTCAGCTAGGATAGAAGCCTTGCTGTGACCATGACCCCATCTGGATGAATTCCAAAATCTGATCAGTTGATCTGCTGAATTATATACAAAAATAATTCCATATACAGTAAATCATACAAACATTTGATAACCAGTTCTTGAGAACTCACGCTAATGAGAATGATGGACAGATGGACAATCTGAAAAAATGATGCCTCCATCACCAAGTGACAGAGAGAAATCAGAATCGAACATCAGCATGATCTTGAATTTTGCTGCAGACTTTATACAAACTCCAAGCATTTGGAAAATGATCTTAATATGGAATTTATAAACAAAAAGCACATTATTGTTGCAATTATTAATTCAGTACTAGTAATAATTCAGAACTCAAGTGTAAACTCAGAACTAAAGTGTAAATTCAGCACTAGTGTTAATTCAGTACTAGTGTAAATTCAGAACTCAAGTGGTAATTCAATACTAAAGTGTTAATACAGAACTAAAGTATAAATTCAGTACTAAAGTGTTAATTCAGCACTAGTTTTAATTCAGTACGAGTGTAAATTCAGAACTAAAGTGTGTAAATTCAGAACTCAAGTGTTAATTCAGTACTAAAGTGTAAATTCAGAACTAAAGTGTAAATTCAGCACTAGTGTAAATTCAGAACTGAAGTGTTAATTCAGAACTCAAGTGTTCATTCAGTACTAAAGTGCCCTGATGCATCTAGAAAACAATATACAAAAAAATCCTTTGAAAAATATTCTTCATTTCACTGTAATTTTATTATTTTTTTGTAATTTCTGAGAAAATAATCACATTTTTTATCACTCATCCTGCATGTATTGACGTCATCCAATTAAATTCTCTCCAGAGTTTACTGTTTATACAGCACACACACACACACACACACACACACACACACACACACACACACACACACAAGTATAAGTTGTGTCCCCAAGGATGTGTCTTACTCTTCAATCGCACTTTGTTCGCAGTAAAAACTAAATAAATAATAATTTTTTTAAAAAAGGAAAAAAAAACAGTTTTTTTTCCGGAATAAGGATAAAGAGATAACGGCGTGTGATCAGGAAAGTTAAAGTTTAAACCTTGTTTCTTGAGACTGAACACTTTCTGCTAATTTAATAATAAAGGTGTTGATGAATCCCTGCCCCTCTTTGTGTGTGTGTTCATCCGGGAGTGTGTGTGTAATTATTTATAAATGTAACACTGTTAGTGTAAATTCCACCCAAAGTCAGTCAGTCAGTCAGTGTGTTAAAGTGACAGTGAAAGATTTCATCCAGAATTGAAATAAATCGCCAGTGATGGTGTGAACAGACTGGGGAAAGTTAATGCTGCTGTTCATGTTGAGAACATCTTCATCCAGGTCTACAGGAGAGAACATGAGAAATCCATGAATGGCACGTGCGCTCGAGTTTGACAGGAGCATCTACTTTACCTTAACCTCATCCTCCTGTGCGCGAGCGTGTATGAGGTGGGTGAGAGAGGGAGACAGAGAGGGAGGGAGAGAGGGAGGGAGGGAGAGAGAGGTGCGTTTTGCGTTTCATCCAACGCAGGTCTTTTTACCTCACGCGCTCCAACCCGCAGCATGCCTCTTCCTCTCCGCGCGCGCACCTGAACCTCACCTGTTGTCTCTGCTGCACAACTTTTCTTTACCTCCCGGAGCTTCTTGGAGTTTTTTTCTGTCTTTTCTGTTCTTTTCTTTTCCACAGCGACATGCACCATCACGAGTTGGCGGCGACCGTGAACACCGGTCCGGTTCCGGTAATCCTGCAGACGGATTCGCGCGACAAGTGGGGCAAAAAGGTCGACTTCCTGCTGTCTGTGATCGGCTTTGCTGTGGATCTGGGGAACGTGTGGCGATTTCCTTACATCTGCTACCAAAACGGCGGAGGTAAAGGACTTTGTTTGTTTGTATTTTTTATCATCACACTGAACAGTGCTGATTATTTTTCTTTCCTTTGAAAGAGGAAATAAAATTTATAATGCATTTGCTAACATTAGTGCATGAATCGGAACAAAACTATTCAAACAATCAAAATACTGTTAATAATAAATCAAATGCATATATAAGTTCAGTAAATACGTTATGAATCAGATAACTTAATTTATAGTCATATTTTAACCTCCTTCTTTATGGTATTTTTAAAAAATATTTTACGCAAAAAAAGGATTAAAAAATGAACAGAGAAGCGCTGCCGCTGTCCGTGGTGCTGAATGGCTTTGTTTGGTTTGGTTGGGGGCAAAACTCAAGGGAATAAACTATTCCTGGATCTGAATTTAAGATTATATTTTATCAGTAACAATATCATTGTTTACTACAGGATATTAACCAATTATTCTTCACAAAATACATCTTCAAATAAAAAAAAAAAAAATACACCGGCAGTTTCTAACTAATGAATGTAAACTTAAGCATGCTTAAATTAACTATGCTATGAATTTCAGAAATGTACATAAATATAGGTTTCATCTCCTTAAAATAGTCTTTAAATCAAACACATTTTCATGGAAGGTGAAATGAAGTGATCTTCTGTAACGGGAACGTTTTCTACTCATAATGTTAAATAAAAATGAAAAAAGAATCCAATTCACAAGTACAACAAGTTATGTCTAATATTTTTCCTCATTTGGCCACAATAATCGGTTCAACAAAATCTGAAATTTTTGAAAAAAATTATTTAAGTAAAATATCTAGCAATGCACAAGTGTTCGTTCAACACCTTCCTTTCATTACATAACCTTATATATTTGAGGAGGAAACAAATCAATAAATAATAAGACACAACCAGATTTTATTTACGGTTTATAATATTTATTGTGGTTAATTGGTGCTCAGTAGCTCAGTGTGTATACAGACACCAAAGATAAGGTTGAGTTATAGGCTAATAGATCAGCATCTTCTTCATCCCCTGATGAGACAGACAGACAGACAGACAGACAGACAGACAGACAGACAGACAGACAGACAGACAGATCTTGTTGGTATGGTGTCATTATTTTCTTCTCAACCTCTTAATCTTCACAGACAGGCAGCAATGATGGACAGCTTCCAAACTCTGAACAACACCATGCATTCTATAGGAGAGAGTTTTGACTCAGAGATATTATGGGATGTTCCTAGTCTCCTGTAACAGAACCACTGAATTCCATGTCAGTGTTATGAAGCACTGAAAGAATGTTCAAATTAGGACCAGATGAAGCACTGACCCTAGTGTTGGTGCCTTCCAACACCTGGGTCCAGCCCCTGAAACACCTTCCAGAAGTGTTCAGAGCACCTTGTCAAGTAGACACTAATGTCATCCAGATAGGCTGGAACATAGCATTGGCAAAACCCCAGCATAATATGTGATAGCTAAGAGGTTAAGACATTGGGTCACTGATTGAAGTGCCATAAGTTCAAATTCTAGCATTGCCAAGTTGCCACTGTTATGCCCCCTTAATGGATCCTGGCTCAATTATAAGTCACCTTAAGCAGATGTATTGGTAACTTGCATTCTCAGATCTATAGTGGAAACATATTTCATCTCATCTCATTATCTCTAGCCGCTTTATGCTGTTCTACAGGGTTGCAGACAAGCTGGAGCCTATCCCAGCTGACTACGGGCAAAAGGCAGGGTACACCCTGGACAAGTCGCCAGGTCATCACAGGGCTGACACATAGACACAGACAACCATTCACACTCACATTCACACCTACGCTCAATTTAGAGTCACCAGTTAACCTAACCTGCATGTCTTTGGACTGTGGGGGAAACCGGAGCACCCAGAGGAAACCCACGCGGACACGGGGAGAACATGCAAACTCCACACAGAAGGGCCCTTGCCGGCCATGGGGCTCGAACCCGGCCCTTCTTGCTGTGAGGCGACAGCGCTAACCACTACACCACCGTGCTGCCATGGAAACATATATAGTCACAAATTCACCTGTCTTTTGCCCACATTTGTCCAAATATGCCACTTGTGAATTGCCTCCAGAAGTTGTTGCAGAACCTCATCAATTTGTTTGGGTTGTTTGACCATCTCCCCTACTGACTCCTCAACTTGTCAGAATTTGGTAGGACATGGTGTCATGGTATGGTCATGGTATCATTACTTCTGGAAGGTTGCAGATGTCAGGTGGTTTGATAGTTCCTAGTGCTGGCTGGTGAAGAGCTTGGGGCCCAGCTCATCCTGAGAATTAGCCACAGCTGATAAAGCTGGCACAGGCTCAGTCAGAGTGATGTAGTAAACCTGATGGTGCGTGGGCATTTATAGCTTGCACTAGGAGTCTCTTGGATGTACTCCTCCACTATGAGATTTGTCTTTTCTCTGTTGCTGCATGTTAAATTACTGTGCAAATCAGAGATAGCCGAAGATTTCAAACCACAATATAGTAACCCTCTGGACCTTTGGTTAAAACAGCTTGAAAAGGAAAAAAAACATTTTAGGCCTTGGGGATTGTGTGGAAAGCGGCATGGTGGTGTAGTGGTTAGCACTGTCACTTCACAGCAAGAAGGTTCCAGGTTCCAACCTCATGGCCAATAGGAGCCTTTCTGTGTGGAGTTTGTATGTTCTCCCCGTATCTGTGTGGGTTTCCTCTGGGTACTCCAGTTTCCCCCACACTTCAAAGACATGCAGATTAGGTAAAATACCCAGCCACTGGGGTTGCACAAGGCAGTGCATACTTAGTGCTGGTCGCAAGCTCGGATAGCTAGGGGAGAGTTGCATCAGGAAGGGCATCCGGTGTAAAACCTATGTCAAATCAAATATGCAGAACAGATTTACTGTAGTGATCCCTAATGGGAGCAGCCAAAAGAAGAAGAAGAAGAAGAAGAAGAAGAAGAATCAGAACACTGGGATGCTGGAGATCCCATTTGCATGTGTTCACAGCCACCACCTTCCAAAGGAGGCATTTAAAGGATCCAATTAAAACATTCTACCAATCCATCCACTTTGTGGTAGATTCAGGTACCAAGTTGCACCATTTAGCTGTTAGTGGTTTTAGACATGAAGCATGTGTGTTGGTCTGTAAGTCATCAGTTGTCCATTGCTAGTGATGATGACTGCTTCATTAGGATGTGCAGAAATGCAGATGGGCCATGAGGCCCACACCAGAGTGACAAAGTCGCCCTCAGAGGCAGCACAAACAGCCTGGCTGAGCTGCCACAGAATGTCTGGCCTTGGAGCTCTCGCATACTATTCTCCTCTCCTAATGAAGTGCCTTGCACAGTAAGGTAAGACAAACAATGTTGTGCCCTCATTGTGTTGTCTCTCTAGACCTCCAGACCTGATATCAAGTGGTGCACAAAAGTGCCACAGACCTGACGGGTATGGAAGTTGCCCCGCAGTGACAATTGACTTGCTGAGTGATGCCATTTGTTGGCCATTTGAGTGGCTCTTCTACATGCTATCTGGTGGTGTGCCGTTGACCCTGTTGGGTTCATCTGCCACATCACACCGAAAAGCACCCTGTTGCCAACACCTTATTGGTGATGTACTATTTAACCCATAGCTGGAACCCAGGCTCTGGGTCAGAGCGGACCTGGGAGCAATGGTGATTAAGGGGTAACTCCACTTTCTCCAATACTGAAGTCCTCCTGGACCTGAGACTCACCACCAGTTGTAGTTTAAAGTCATACCCAGAACTACAGTCTATGGTCTGTAAGTATCATTCTGGGGATAACCATACAGTATATATCTGTCAAGTAGGGTCAGGTTCTGGGTTGAATGTCCATTGAGATGGCATGACCCTACTGTGTTAGTAATTACCAAGATGGATTCATTGCCCTGGGTTGAATATGGCAGAAGTTCTACCAGATACTTGACAGGTACATTGGAAGTGGTGCAAGGGGTACAAGTGGTACTGCTCAGTCCCAGATCAGCAAGATGCTAGCTTACTCCATGAGGCTGCTCAGAAGGAGTGCTCATGAACACAGGAAGCTTGTTAAAGACCTCCTTGACACCTAAGACCTGGAAGACTAACCTGAATTAGGAAGCCTTAAGTGCTTGAGCAAGTGCTTGAACAAGAATCCCCTCCCCCGTAATTATACATTTTGGATTCTCCACTGCCTTACCTTAAAGTCCAAATCACCCATATATCACATAAAAGCAGCACCATATAATAAATCCAGCACATAAAAAGCACACTGTGTAGCAATGATGTGTGGTTTGGGAATGGTCCACCTGATATAGTGTACTTCCTGCCAGTAATTGTTTTTTGTCTAATTTAGGAGCCTTCCTCATCCCCTACATCCTCATGGCAATATTTGGGGGTGTGCCGCTCTTCTACATGGAGTTGGCTCTGGGTCAGTTCCACCGCACAGGTGCCATCTCCATATGGAAACACATTTGTCCTATATTCAAAGGTAAAAAAACAAAAGAACAAAAAAAAACTTCTATCTTCCATGTTCAGTGTTTCTTCCAAGGTCTAAACAAGACAAATATTGTAATCAGTAGAAGTGGAAGTGTGTAATAAAATGACAGTGTGATAACTGGACAACCAATATTGGGACTCTTGTAGCAGATTCCAGGCAACATGCATGAAAGGTTTATAAAGACTAAAATTCGCCTGTCACTGAGATGAGCAAACACACACAGTCCAGCTCACGTCATGCTGGTGGACCAAGTCGTTTCCTTTGGTTTTTCTCAGGCATCGGTTTTGCCATCTGCATCATCGCCTTGTATGTCTCCTTCTACTACAACACCATCATCGCGTGGGCCTTGTTCTACTTCTACTCATCGTTCAGCAGCACTCTTCCATGGACGAGCTGCGATAATGAATGGAACACAGAAAACTGCACCAACTACTTTGGGAAGGACAATGTGACGTGGACGAATTACTCACGCTCACCAGCTGAGGAGTTTTACACGTAAGTGCATGTAAGTGGCAAACAATGAGAAGATACACAAGAGAGGAGGGGAGGCGCTTTTTATCGGAAACTCTTCCACAACTTTACACTGAACACATTCTGATCCAGCTGGGTTTTAGTTTCTGCTCCTTATTAATCAGTCATGATAAAAAGGAGAAATCTATAGAAATATACAGAATGAATAAAAACAAATTTATACACCACATACAGAAGAGGCATGCTTATTTTCACTAATTAAAACTAATATTGAATTACAGTATGAAGGGAATAAAACACACTATGTGAACTCAAGCTGTGATGGGAAAATAATCAATGACAAGTCAGTGTGATGAGGCTGAGTTAATCCTCCAGCCTGAAGTTGATTACTTTTCTATCCCAGCATACCCTGAAGTGTTTTATTCTTGTAATTAAACAGGACTTATTAAAATGTTCTATTCAAGAAAGAATGTCATGGCATACTTTTTATCTATTTATAGTTACATTTGATGTCGTGATACGTCCATGAAACAAGGCAGTTTCTATTCTCACTGACATAATAGCAGCTCTAAACATGATAAAGGTGATATGATGGAGGAGTGAATGAAGGTGTTGATGTTGCAAGTGAGCGCTCGTTCTGTGTGAGCAGGAGGAACGTGTTGGAGCTACACGAGTCGGACGGTTTGGAGAACGTTGGCGTGATCCGCTGGCAGCTGATGCTCTGCCTTTTCCTCATCTTCACCATCGTCTACTTCAGCCTGTGGAAAGGAGTCAAAACATCGGGCAAGGTACACACACACACCAAACACTTACATCTGAGTCATAGTGTAAAGGAGTTTTAAATGATATTTACACCATCACTGTGGCACAAACCTCTCTCTCTCTCTCTCTCTCTCTCTCTCTCAGGTGGTTTGGGTCACAGCCACTCTTCCCTATGCGGTGTTGTTCATTTTGTTAATTCGAGGTGCAACATTACCTGGAGCCTGGAGGGGTGTCGTCTTCTACCTGCAGCCCAAATGGGAGAAACTTAAGGACACAAGTGTGAGTCTCTCTCTCTCTCTCTCTCTCTCTCTCTGACCCATCAGGAACACGATAAAACCTTCATGATGCACTATTGTTTTTTCCAACATGATTTTTGCCTTCAAATCTGGAAACATTATGATTATGAAAGAATTTTCCCCGACACCCAATTATTTTTTTTTAGTGGATCAAAAGCTACTGAATTCAAATCAAAGACTTCCAATTTTATTATTTTTAAAAATAGAACAATTAATTAATTTATCTCCACATGGCCCTAAATTCTCTGCTATTTTTTCCTGCTTCACCATGACCCAATTCAAGATACTACGTCACGCATCACATCACATGGTGGGCTTCCCCCGTTCGCACAAGGCATTGTGGGATACAAATTTGAAACAGGAGAGAAAAACGGAGGATGCGAGTGTACTAATAAAATGTGAAAGACAGTAACGGAAAGTGAGAAGAAAAGACGTTATGTTATATACGAAGGAAAGGAAACGCAGGACCAAACTAATAAATATCGGCGGTCAGCGAGCACCTTGGTGTGATCAGCTGTTCGTTTAGCGACAGAATGATGGAACTGTCAGTGCACACTCAAAGGGAAACCTGTAGATGGCAGTAATGCAACACTGTAGATGCCAGCTGTCGTAAAACCCAAAAGAAGAATATGAAGGTAAACCTGCACATGCGCACACACGTTTGCTTGACTGCACGAAGTGAGAGATTTCAGTTCATGCACATTATTTGCTTTAATCCCCTCAAATTAAATAACTTCCCAGCGACAGAAATAAACAGATCACAATGACCACATTTCAGAGAGAACAAAATTTCACTGGTTTTATGAAATCGAAACGCTGTCTAGCTTTAAACAAACAAATTAGTTCAGAATTAATTTGGGGTTCACAGGTGTAATGTAACTATCCATCCATCCATCCATCCATTACCTGTAGCCGCTTATCTTGTTCTACAGGGTCGCAGGCAAGCTGGAGCCTATCCCAGCTGACTACGGGCGAAAGGCGGGGTACACCCTGGACAAGTTGCCAGGTCATCACAGGGCTGACACATAGACACAGACAACCATTCACACTCACATTCACACCTACGGTCAATTTAGAGTCACCAGTTAACCTAACCTGCATGTCTTTGGACTGTGGGGGAAACCGGAGCACCCGGAGGAAACCCACGTGGACACGGGGAGAACATGCAAACTCCGTACAGAAAGGCCCTTGCCGGCCACAGGGCTCGAACCCAGGACCTTCTTGCTGTGAGGCAACAGCGCTAACCACTACACCACCGTGCCGCCCATAATGTAACTAGTAAAGGATTTAAAAAAAAAAATGACACCTCACTCTTTAATAAATAAAAACGTAGTCCTTATCAAATAACTGTTCTGTAAGAGGTATAAAACACATGTCAAAATCTTCATCACACCACCCCATGTGTGATTATTTTCCTATAAGAGCACAGCACACAATGTTTTATTCCTGAAGCTGAACAGATCATTAATGAACCCATAAAGTACTGCTGCCTGTTCTTCATAGAGAATCTATCCATCCATCCATTATCTGTAGCCGCTTATCCTGTCTTACAGAGTCGCAGGCAAGCTGGAGCCTATCCCAGCTGACTACGGGCGAAAGGCGGGGTACACCCTGGACAAGTCGCCAGGTCATCACAGGGCTGACACATAGACACAGACAACCATTCACACTCACATTCACACCTACGGTCAATTTAGAGTCACCAATTAGCCTTACCTGCATCTAATGGTTAGAAAAACTATTTCCATTAATGAAATTCTCTTTGTATATCTGATTCAGTGGATATGGTTGTATGTATGTATGTACAGTATGTATGTATTTATATATTTATAGCTGAATCTTCTTGTGATGAAGTGGGAACAGGGTGGGCGGAATGATGGTCCACATTAACTATAAACAGGTAAAAACCATGAAAAATCTCAGGTGTATAAATACTGAGAGTATTTAACCTTGTTTTGTAGGTTTGGGTGGACGCAGCAGCTCAGATCTTCTTCTCACTCGGCCCGGGGTTCGGTGTTCTGCTTGCTCTGTCAAGCTACAACTCCTTCAATAATAACTGCTACAGGTATGAAGAACTTCTCCGCATTTTCTCCTGACTTCTGTTCGCAAACAAACAAGGAAACAATATATATATATATATATATATATATATATATATATATATATATATATATATATATATATATACAAATATCATCTTTTGTCTGTTTCTGTTTTGGCAGAGATGCCATTGTGACGAGTTTGGTGAACTGCCTGACCAGCTTCATGTCCGGGTTTGTGATTTTTACCGTTCTGGGCTACATGGCCGAGCAGAGACACGTTAACGTGGAAGACGTCGCCAGAAACAAGGGTAAGAACAAACTAACTGCATGCTGATCCAGGAAACCAGGCATCATAAAGACAAAGTCCTTATTTTGATCAGAATTATTAACATATTAAAATATAATATTCTATAATATTAAGCAGGAAAAACAGATATCGTTTTTTGCCCCATTAAAGGCCCGAGTCTTCTGTTCATCACTTACCCAGAAGCCATTGCCAACATGATGGGCTCTACATTTTTCGCCATCATCTTCTTTGCGATGATGATCACACTGGGATTGGACAGCACGGTGTGTTTACACACACACTTTTTTTTTCAAATATTGCTGTACAGTATTTGTAGATATAAACTGTGTGTGTTTGTCCAGTTTGGAGGTCTAGAAGCCATCATCACTGCCGTCATGGATGAGTACCCAGACTTTCTGTCCCACAGGAGGGAGGTGTTCGTGCTGGGCCTCGTGACCGTGTGCTTTTTGGGCTCTCTGAGCACTCTTACCAAAGTGAGTTCCTAATAATGTGTACACTCCTCTCAGTTGAGTCCAAATCAAATTGAAACTGATCATTTTGGTTTGTTTGGTCTTTGTTTGGGCTCAGTTTTACACCACCAAACCAACTAAATGTTAAGCACATTGCCCAGGTTTGAAGGGACTCCGGCATTTTCTTTGCCTTTTGAGGAGCCACCATGTCATACTCAGGACCTCAGACAGGTTTCTTCAGGTGCTTTCACCAATCCAGTGCTGAGTCCATTTGATTCGAACTCCTGTGTGTTCTTCCACAGTGATTCTACTCTGAAGTGTCTTATCTGCAGGGAGTGAATTCAAGTGAGAAAGTGTTTTGACTCTGAATCAACTCGTGCAAGAAGGGATCTCTCATGAGAAAGTAACTCGAGTCTGAATCGACTCACCTGCAGGGAGTGAACTCTAGTGAAAAAATGATTCATTTCTGAATCGACTCACCAGCAGGGAGTGAATGCTAGTAACGAAGTGATTCATCTCTGAATTGACTCACTTGCAGGAAGTGAACTCTACTGAGAAAATGATTCATTTCTGAATCGACACACCTGCAGGGAGTGAACTCTAGTGAGAAAATGATTCATATCTGAATCGACTCACCTGCAGGGAGTGAACTCTAGTGAGAAAATTATTCATTTCTGAATCGACTCACCTGCAGGGAGTGAACTCTAGTGAGAAAATTATTCATTTCTGAATCGACTCACCTGCAGGGAGTGAACTCTAGTGAGAAAATTATTCATTTCTGAATCGACTCACCAGCAGGGAGTGAATGCTAGTAACGAAGTGATTCATCTCTGAATTGACTCACTTGCAGGAAGTGAACTCTACTGAGAAAATGATTCATTTCTGAATCGACACACCTGCAGGGAGTGAACTCTAGTGAGAAAATGATTCATATCTGAATCGACTCACCTGCAGGGAGTGAACTCTAGTGAGAAAATTATTCATTTCTGAATCGACTCACCTGCAGGGAGTGAACTCTAGTGAGAAAATTATTCATTTCTGAATCGACTCACCTGCAGGGAGTGAACTCTAGTGAGAAAATTATTCATTTCTGAATCGACTCACCTGCAGGGAGTGAACTCTATTGAGAAAATGATTCATATCTGAACCGACTCACCTGCAGGGAATGAACACTAGTGAGAAAATGATTCATTTCTGAATCGACTCACCTGCAGGACGTGAACTCTAGTGAAAAAAATGATTCATATTTGAATCGACTCACCTGCAGGAAGTGAACTCTAGTGAAAAAAATGATTCATATTTGAATCGACTCACCTGCAGGAAGTGAATCAAACATGCTGTGCATGTTCTGGAGATGTGGACTGATGAAGAAAATAAAAAAAAAAACAAAATAAACACAGGATGTGACACCCAAAATGTTTTAAATTCATTACTTATATAATTATCAAGTCAATCATTTCGTACCAGCTCCCAGTTCTCCATGTTCGGGTGATATTTGTGATTTCTACACACACTTGGTTTGTTTGTTTCTGTCACATGTTTCAGAGCAATAAATGAAAGAGTTTAATAAAGAACTTCAACAAACAAATCAAAAGAATCAATTTCACTCTGATTCAGAGTCAACAAGCAGACTCATAGGTGTGAAGGCATTGTATAACACACTTCCTAGTGTTTTTCCACACACTCTGAAATGAAGCCTTCTGTAGAGAAACAGCTCTGTGTCTGAGATGTGAACAAAGATTCATTTTGCAGGTCAGAAAAATGTGACGCAGCAAAGATTCACTCTGTGCATTCGGAAACGAATTATAAAGGTGTAAAAGAGTTTGTTGGGTTTTTTTAATTATATTTATTCATTATTTTGTGGTAGATACACAGATGTGAGCAGTGGAATGTTTCTCAGTCTCTCTCTCTTTTTTTTTTTTAAACTTGATAACCATCCAGTTATGGGCACAGACTCCACCCCGCTGCCAAAGTGACTGAACCTAAGGGCATTTTCTTTATTAAGGTCAATCCAAGAGAGTTTAAAAAAGTCAAGATGAATGGTCTGCTTTTATCACCTTGAAGAACTCAGGAGCTTCATAACTGAGTGAACTGAACTTCCATGAACTGTTTGGTTACAGGGTGGAGCGTATGTAGTAAAACTACTTGAAGAGTTTGGAGTCGGATCCTCCATAATAGCCATCGTGTTCTTGGAAGCCACCGCTGTCTCCTGGTTCTATGGTAAGAAAACAGTAAAGTGTGAGTTCAGTACAAATGAAAAGCATCCATGAGTTAACCATCTTGCAGCAAAATATTATATTTTTAATTTTTTGTAATATTATCATTTATTATATAATAGTATAGAATAACATTAATGGTATCATTATATTACATAATCGCAATGTCTAGTGTCACCCAGATGAGGTTCCCTTTTGGAGTCTGGTTCCTCTTATGGTTTCTTCCTCATGACTTCTCAGGGAGTTTTTCTTTGTTACTGTCACCTCTGGCTGCTCATTAGGGATCAATTTTTAAATGTAATATGTATACAGTATACATCTGTCCATTGTTTAAAATACTATACAAATAGAATAGAATTAATTCTATTATCCCAATGCTAGTCATACTTTATGCAAAGCACAGGATCAGATTTTGGGTTTCATATCTTTATTATCACCTCAAACTTGTAAAAATGAGGAGCACTTTTTCTGTGACACTTAAAAAAACCACGATTAATGTGCGCAATCTTTCTCATTTCCTCTCAGGCATTAACAGATTCAGCAACGATGTTAAAGCCATGCTGGGATACACACCTGGAATCTTCTGGAGGTTTTGCTGGGTAGCCATCAGCCCGACTTTCCTCGCGGTGAATAAAAACACTCCTTTTATTTCCTGACATTATGAATTTTGAAGTGCGAGAACCTTCTAGAAGTCTAAAGTCTAATGGCTACAGAAGGTCAAGCGTTAGTGCCTTATTATTTTCTCATTTAGAAATGTAGAAGTTGTTTCCTTCCCTCCATTCCTTAAAGACACTTTAATCCCATTTTTGATCACCGCCTCACTTTTGAAACTTCTGCGTTCCAAATGTCAATCTCATTCACCCCGCTAACACAATCATGCATTCCAGAGCTGACATTCACCCCTCCTCCACATTACACTTCTTATTTCTTTCATATTTGCCCCCGAGCATGATAAACGACCATCTCCATCTCTGCCACAGGTGCCCAGAGATTATTTGAAGCATCAGACATTTGTCACTGTCGTCACACACCAAAAAAAGTACCATTTTATGCTTAGAAACTTTTTGATTGGGAAATGCAACAGTATAGGTTTGGAACAATGAGGAACAATCTCTATTAAATAATTAATTAAGGCCTATGAATACATGGATGGATGGATGGATGGATGGGTGTTTATAGCTTTACTAAACACTGTAAAGTTCTGAGTGACTCTCTTCATGTCCAAATCTCAATATTAGATCTCGGTGTCTAGACTTGGATGTAAAATCTTTTGTAATCAAAAAATATAGTTTGTGTCACATTCTAAATATTATATATATATATACACTGACTACGACGCAGGAGATCGGGGTTCGAATCCCGGTCGGGGCAAAACATCATCCAGTAAGGGTCCTTAGGCAAAACCCCTCATGATATATCAGCCTACCTCAGGAATGAGTGAAAACATAACTGATAGAGTCATACCGGCTCAGACGTCGCCCGGGTCAACAAGGTCTGCGTCAGTTGCTAGGGAACCAGGGCAAACTGATGAGAAATGGGCTACTGGAACAAGACATCGATGGACGAGGACAGAAAATACGGATTTGCTGGAATGCTACTATACAAGCAATCCCAGAGAGAGGGGATACATGCAGAGAATGTGGGACCACTGGATACTTTGAAACCCACAATCAAGGCTAACAAAGAAACAGCTATTAGCCCAGTGTTCCAACATCCATAATCGAAATCTGCTATCACAACTAGAGATTAATGAAATACAACAACGATGCTACGGCAAGGGGGAGCCAGGAAGACAGGTCAGCGGGGAGATGTCATCATCCCCACAACCAGAGATTGGGTACCAAGCCCCAACAGCTAACAGCCTCAACACAAGAGCTGCTGACCTGAGAAGGAAGATCATGACCCAACTGGAAACCTGGAGCCCCCGACGAATACCGAAGCTGAGTTGCCAAGTACCTTCAGAAGATCTACTAGTAGATGTGAATGCTGCTCTGAAGACAATCTCCACAAGAACCATCACTGAGACCAACAAGCTGATACACAGTACAGCAACAGTAATCATGGAGATGCTTGGACACAAGGTGGGCTCGGGACATAACAAACAGTATCCACCATGGAAGAGACGATTAGAGGCCAAGATAAAGGCAGCAAGGAGAGAAGTTAGCCAGCTAGCTGAACTACAGAAAGGGAACATGGTGAATAAAGGGGCGCCCAGGAAGTACAACTCACTCTCCATACCAGAGGCACTCGAAACTGCCAAACAGCGACTAACAGCTCTGGCCACCCGGTTGAGGAGATACACCAAGGAAGGAGAGGCCAGGAGAATAAACAAGCTGTTCTCCACTGAACCAGCCAAGGTGTACCAAGGTGTACTCTCAATGGCAGGGGAACAACAACCGGTCAGACCCACCAAGAGCTGAGGTGGAAAAATACTGGAAAGACATATGGGAAAGAAAGGCATCACACAACACCGATGCCCAATGGTTAGTGGACCTAAGAGCTGACCACAGCAACCTCCCAGAACAAGAACCAGTAACCATCTCAATGGCAGACGTCCAAGAAAGAGTGTCAAAGATGAAGAGCTGGACAGCACCAGGCCCCGATATGATCCATACGTACTGGCTGAAGAAGCTAACTGCACTCCATGAACGCCTAGCAGCACAGATGAACCAGCTGCTGAGGGATGGAACCCACCCAGAATGGCTAACCCAAGGCAGGACAGTCCTAATCATGAAGGACCCCCAGAAGGGACCCATCCCATCCAACTACCGGCCAATTACCTGTCTCTGCACAACATGGAAGGCCCTGTCAGGCATCATTGCGGCAAAAATGAGTAAGCATGTGGCTCAATACATGAGCGAGGCACAGAAAGGAATTGGCAGTAACACCAGAGGAGCCAAGCACCAGCTACTGGCCGATAGAACAGTCGCCCGAGACTGTAAGAAGAGACAGACCAACCTGTGCACTGCCTGGATTGACTACAAGAAAGCCTACGACTCAATGCCACACACATGGATACTGGAATGTCTGGAACTGTATAAGATCAACAGGAACCTAAGGACCTTCATACAGAACTCAATGGAAATGTGGAAGACAACCCTAGAGGCCAACTCAAAACCCATTGCCCAAGTCAACATCAAGTGCGGCATATACCAAGGAGATGCGCTATCACCACTGCTGTTCTGCATAGGCCTGAACCCCCTCAGTCAGATCATCACGAAGAGTGGCTACGGGTACCGATTCCGTAGTGGGGCAACAATCAGCCACCTGCTCTACATGGATGACATCAAGCTGTATGCCAGGAATGAGCGAGAAATAGACTCGCTGATCCACACCACCCGGATCTACAGCGATGACATAGGGATGTCATTCGGATTGGACAAGTGTGGCCGGATGGTCTCAAAGAGAGGCAAGATGATCCAGACTGAAGGGATTGACCTACCAGAGGGCAACATAGGTGATATCCAAGACAGCTACAAGTACCTTGGCATCCCACAGGCTAATGGAAACCATGAAGAGGCCACAAGGAAGTCAACCACAGCCAAATACCTCCAGAGAGTAAGGCAGGTCCTGAAAAGTCAGCTGAATGGTAAGAACAAGGTCCGAGCCATCAACATGTATGCACTACCAGTCATCAGATACCCCGCTGGTATCATAAACTGGCCAAAGGAGGAGATAGAAGCCACAGATATCAAGACTAGAAAGCTCCTCACCATGCATGGAGGGTTCCACCCCAAGTCCAGCACCCTGAGACTATACACTAAGCGGAAAGAGGGAGGCCGAGGGCTAGTGAGCGTCAAGACCACGGTCCAGGATGAAACATCGAAAATCCGAGAATACATAAGAAAGATGGCCCCAAAGGATGAACTGCTAAGTGAATGTCTCAGGCAGCAGAACCCTGATGAGAGTGCAGAGGAGGAGGAGGAACAGACAACCTGGAGAGACAAACCCCTACATGGCATGTACCACCGTCAGATAGAGGAAGTGGCTGATATCAAGAAATCCTACCAGTGGCTGGATAATGCAGGACTGACAGACAGCACAGAGGCACTAATCATGGCAGCACAAGAACAGGCCATAAGCACAAGAGCCATAGAGGCCAGGATCTACCAGAGTAGATCAGACCCAAGATGCAGACTGTGCAAAGAAGCCCCTGAAACAGTCCAGCACATAGTAGCAGGGTGTAAGATGCTAGCTGGATCAGCGTACATGGAGAGGCACAACCAAGTGGCTGGGATAGTATACAGGAACATCTGCAACCAGTATGGAATAGAAATACCCAAGTCCCAATGGGCCATACCACAGAAGGTGGCTGAGAACAACAGGGCCAAGATTCTGTGGGACTTCAGCTTCCAGACTGACAAACAGATCCTGGCTAACCAACCGGACATAGTGGTGGTGGACAAAGAGCAGAAGAGGGTGGTGGTGATAGATGTGGCGATCCCAGCTGACGCCAACATCAGGAAGAAGGAACATGAGAAACTTGAGAAGTATCAAGGGTTGAAAGAGCAGCTGGAACGGATGTGGAAGGTCAAGGGTTGCGTGGTCCCCGTGGTAGTGGGGGCACTTGGGGCAGTAACCCCCAAACTGGGAGAGTGGCTCCAGCAAATCCCAGGAACAACATCTGAAGCCTCAGTCCAGAAGAGCGCAGTCCTAGGAACATCGAAGATACTGCGCAGAACCCTCAAACTCCCAGGCCTCTGGTAGAGGACCCGAGCTTGAGGATGACATGGATACCACCCCCCCACCGGGGGTGAGAAGGAGATTTATATATATATATATTTATACAGCTCCAAACAAGCACCAAAGCTTCTGTACATCCACCGAATGAGAAATGTACCACTACAATCTGAATTTTATTTGAATTTATAAGTGAAGCTTTGTAGCTTTGAATGACATCAAACTAAAATTGTCATCCATGAATTTCTATGCAAAGGTTCGAATGAAGTTTTTGTTCAAATTACATTTATTTTCTCTTACAAATTCACTGAACTGGATAAACAAATTAATCTGAATTTGAAATCGGATTGTTCCACTAAAAACTGAATTTGAATTTTCGTACATGAACTGATAGGCGACGAGGCATGTAGCACCGAGCTGTCTAGAAGTCGTGTACGGCGAGATTGAGTGGAATAACTGTTTTATTCTATACACATTCACTGGATTTTGAGAAACAGAGCATTTTTATTTTTAGCAAATTCGATAAATAACTTTATACAAAATGTCCGACAAAATAATTTTTGCTTAGAATGTAAACAAACAGGTGAAATGACAGGAGCAATTTGTGAAAAATGATAATAATAATAATAATAATTATTATTATTATTGAAAAGTAAAAAAGATACATTCTTACCATCAAATACTTTTATTCCATATTTTGTTCCCTTTTTTGTATTTTTGGGGGTTTTGTTTTCGAGTAGAGTTTTTATTTTGTCCTCGGTTGCTTCAGTAACACTCTCTGCCATTTTGTTTTTCTTCTTTTTCTTTGGGGTGTTTTAGCAGTTGGCCAAAGTTTGCAAACCAGCTTAAAGGTGCATTACTGCCACCAGCTGGACTGGAGTGTGGAACAGGAGATTTTTTTTTGGGGGGGTGGGGGACTATATATTTAGCTATTTCTGTTTTTTTTTTAAATACTTGATAACGAAGTGATATATCTGACTTGATGTGCTCTGCCATCTTGTTTTTCTCTACTCACGGTATATGAGCTGATATCCTAGTAGTCAAGTAGCCAATCAGAGCACGAGATTGATCATATCCAGTGAAAGTAAACAGAATAAAACAGTTATTCCACTCAATCTTGTCATACACAGATCATAGACAACTCAGTGCTACACGCCTCGTCGGCTCTCAGCTCATGTACGACTCAATTTCATGGAATAACTGTTTTATATTTGAAAGATGGAACTTTGATAATGTGCAATTCAACTACAAAACATTTATGAATTAAAATGAAGGCATAAATTCATGTAGTAGCACATTTTCACCTTTCTTATTCTATAGAATTCATACTGAGAAAAAAATTATTAGAATTAAAATACACACTTGCTTTGTGTGCTAAATTAATTCATGTAAACATGCAGCTAAAACCCAAAGTGTATATTTGACTCACTTTACTGGTTCAAATTTAATTAATAAAGTAATGTTTATGAATATTTAAGTAAGGGGTGTGGCTTTGTACCCAATTTGCATACGAGCTTCTTGTTTTGTAGAAGGCTGTTCTTTTATGAAATGTTTTGAAAGGTCAAGTTTCCAGTAACGTTTTTTTTCCCTACTTCACCCACCTTTCATGTATTAAAGTTAAATTTACTCATCTCATCTCATTATCTCTAGCCGCTTTATCCTGTTCTACAGGGTCGCAGGCAAGCTGGAGCCTATCCCAGCTGACTACGGGCGAAAGGCGGGGTACACCCTGGACAAGTCGCCAGGTCATCACAGGGCTGACACATAGACACAGACAACCATTCACACTCACATTCACACCTACGCTCAATTTAGAGTCACCAGTTAACCTAACCTGCATGTCTTTGGACTGTGGGGGAAACCGGAGCACCCGGAGGAAACCCGCGCGGACACGGGGAGAACATACAAACTCCGCACAGAAAGGCCCTCACCGGCCACGGGGCTCGAACCCAGACCTTCTTGCTGTGAGGCGACAGTGCTAACCACTACACCACTGTGACACCCCTTAAATTTACTTATTTTAAAAAAAGAAAAGAAAAATGCAGATTAAATTGACTTACATTATTTAAATGAGAGTAATCCTCAATGCCATGTAAACTGTACGTAAATTCTGATTATGTACAAATACACAACCAGATTCTAGCATTCGTGGCTCATATAAAAAAAAAGCACGAAAAGTGTGTTGTTATTGAGTGAAAGCAGGAAGGATACGATCTCAGACATCCATTTGTAACAGAAATGTAATATTCAGATATAATTTCTGAAAAAAAGTGGATTCATGTCAGTGTGTATTAGCATCAGTTTTGACCCCATGAGTGTGTTTTCTTGTTCAGTACATCATCATAAGCTCTCTGCTGAATCCGGCTCCGCTGATGATGTTCGATTACAAATTCCCCGACTGGAGCATCATGGTCGGTTACATCATCGGTTTCTCGTCTTTCATCTGGATTCCTGTCTACATGGTGTATAAGCTGGTATGGACACCTGGCTCGCTTAAACAGGTGAGGACAGGAAAATGTTTCATAAAAACGCTACACGTTTATACCACAGTGCTGTTGTGTCCTGGATTCTGACTGGTCAGTGTTGTTGAATGTTGATTCCATGCCATGACCTTTGATCTCTGACCTCTTCCTCCTGGTTGTTGGTTTTGTTCTCAGCGTCTGGCTGTTTGCCTGCGGCCCGAACGAACGCTACATGACATCCACACGGACACGCTGGGTTTGACTCCGGTACCTTAAAATGGCCTGAAACACACTGGAAACCACACACACACACACACACACACATACACACACAATTAAAGAAGCAATAAGTAGCATCTTTTGATCCACTTTCCAAGTGCAATACTCGACATGCTGCTCACGTATAAACACAATTCCAACATTACAGCATAATTCTATCGAAAATTCTCTTCAGGTTCTATTTTTCCTCTGGATTATTTAACAATTATTCCACAAAATGGAGTCATACATGAGCTGATAGCCAGGCGCATAGCACTGAGTTGTCTATAATCCATGTACGACGAGATTGAGTGGAATAACTGTTTTATTCTATCCACATTCACTGGATTTTGAGAAACAGAGCATTTTTGTTTTTATTTTTTGCAAATTCAATAAAAAACTTTATACAAAATGTCTGACAAAATAATTTCTGCTTAGAATGTAAACAAACCAGCGAAATGACAGGAGCAATTTGTGAAAAATGCGATAAGAATAATTCTGAAAAATAAAAAAGATATGTTCTTACTATCAAATACTTTTATTCCATATTTTGTTGGTTTTTTTGTATTTTTTTAGGGTTTTCTTCTTCTTCTTTAGGGTTTTTTTGGCAGTTGGAAAACCAACTTAAAGGTGCATTACTGCCACCGACTGGGCTGGAGTGTGGAACAGGAGATATTTGGGGGAATATATATATATATATATATATATATATATATATATATATATATATATATATATATATATATATATATATATATATAAACCTATTTCTTTTAAATACTTGATAAAATTTTTTGGGGTTTTGTTTTCAAGTAGAGTTTTTATTTCGTCCTCGGTTGATTCAGCAACACGCTCTGCCATTTTGTTTTTCTCTACTCATGAGATATGAGCTGATATCCTAGTGGTTGAGTAGCCAATCAGAGTGTGCGATTGCTCATATCCAGTGAATGTGGATAGAATAAGACAAATTACACCACTGTTCAGTAGATTTCTTGAGCATGGTCAGATCACCTGCCTACTTCATCAGGGTGTGTAATTCTCACAAGATTGTATTTTTTTAAAAAGAATGGCAGTAAAATAAATTTTCAGATTGGCTTCTTTGAGAAGAAGGAAAAAATAGATATATATGTTTCTATAAAGGTTTCCTGGATGACGGCTGGACGCTGATGCTGAAAATAATGTCTGGGTTGAATATCGCTTGCTGTTTATACTGCAGCGCTTTGGAAATCTGGATGCTGATTGGTCAGAAGGAGAAGGCATTTAGTCATTATCTGTAATTATCGTTTCTATAGTAACAAAGTTATGGAAGTTACATTGTCAGAGCTGGACATTTATGTTTTCCAACGTCTTCAGGACTGAGGAGTTTACGCTTCTTTGCGGTTTCTTGGTAACAGGATGCAACAAGCTATGTACCTTTTTTATCTTATTAACTTCTCAAGAGAAAGTGAGTCTGGTGAGGGAACGACTGTTTATTGCTGCTATAACATAAGTATTTGCATTTTGGTTCCGGTTTTATTAGCGGCAGGAGAATTCCTTGATGCAGTTTATTTTAGCACGAAATGAAAAATGCTACTTATTGCTCCTTCAGCTTTATAATTTCCAATCAGAAGCCAAATCAGCTCACAACTCAAAGCAGTGCAATATTTGAAAATGCAGAAAGTGAACTAATGAAAAAAAAAGGTGTGAAATTCATGATCTATGAGAAAAGTGAGAAAACGACACCGCTTCATTGATGACTGGTTGATGTTTCATCTTCTTTGTTCAACATTTAGACGTTTTTATCTGTTATTCTAGGTAGGAAGTGACATCGCAAATGGAAAAAACGTTCATGCAAACGATATGATGTTTACCTCATGGTGAGAAGAGAAATCACAGTCACTTTTCCAGATGTGCGTTGTGGAGAGATTTCCTGGGTGTGTGCTGCCTGAACATCTGTATCGCTTTTCAACATCAAAACTTTGTATCATATCGTATCGGTCGTGTGTCTCCAGGAAACTTTAAAAACAAAAAAAGACTGTTGATGAAGACTGTTTCAAATCCATATGATTTCTCTGCATTACTGTAATGTTTTTAACACAGCCTCGTTGACTTCCCATCTGGAAATATTCAGTGCATTCATTCATGAAAAACCACTTTATCCTGAGCCAGCTTAGTCATTTGTGGGCATGTACCAACTGCCAATGTTGTCGCTTGTAGGTGTGGCCTGTCCAGCAACTCTACTAACTAGCTATGTATGCTCACCAGAGTGGACGCTCCAACGATCTCTGCAAGCTTTCGTTTCTTCATAATGTTTCGATACACATTAACAACAACATGACATGTTTGCAACACAGCAAGGAATTATGGCTACATCACCACGTTACACTATATCTGTGACTGGAACATTGCACATTCGTCAGCCGATATGACAGCGTAGAGAGATCATACAAGCTTGAAATCTCACAAAGGTGGATTCATCTTCACTCAGCCTTCACATGAAGAAGTACACCAAGCTCTTAATGGCAGATCCATACCACTAGATCAGTGACTCCAGTGTGTCTTTATGCATCATTCGACGAATAAAGTGTAATATTATAAGTCGTCTCTGTACTTAGGTTCCTGTGGGCACGGTGGCTGAGTGTAATTGACTTCACTGTCTGAAGATCAGACCAATAAATTCCTCCTTCATCCTTCAAAAGCACATCGAACAAACCGGTGTCTAGATCAACCAGGGAAATTACTGAGAAGTCAACAAGGACGTGTTACAATTCGCAATGCAGTGTTTATCCTATAGCCAAGATTTACAACATGTAATTCTCTTGTTCTTTTTTTTTTCAGAAAAAAAATGACCAAATTTGATTTCTGATTGCTGTGAGGCGAGAAACGTCGCCTTCTTCTTATTCGTGTGTATGGTATCGTAAATTGTGACAGAGAGTCTTGCTTGTGTAAATGTCTGAAGTAACAATAAAGGTCTATGATGATGATGATGATGATTTATACAGTACCATCCGTACTACACTCTATAATCACATGCTTGTGTGAAAGTAAGTGGGATTTTTCTCACGCAAGACATTATGTGAGGAAAGAAGAGAGCAGCTCCTGTTCTCCTGCTTTCCTAGGAGCTCTGCTCTGTTTATGCCGTTTTTTAATTACCACATTGATTTGCATAACGAAACCCATGCAGGATCAGAGGACGCCATTGTGGCAAGCGTTTAAATGAGATGTTTTATTAAAGACCACAGTAAATCGAATCAGTGCAGCTCTGAAACAGAGGTATGAGGGTCTGGGAATATGAAAGAGAAGATGCTAATTCCAAATTCAAACACTTTGCAAATGGATCAAAGGCCTTGGCGGCGTTGGTGGGTCTCAGAGCGAGCGAGCAAGCGGGCAGAAAACAAAAGAGTTCACGAGCTCAATGCACTTTCTATTAATGAGCACAGTGAATAGATGGGTGAAGCGCAAAAGCAGCAGTGGAGAAGAAGCTTCTCAAAGTTTCTGCAGCCTGAGGCCACTTTAATTGTAAAAAAAAACAAACCTAAAGACAGTATGGATTTAATAATATATGAGCTCAAGTCAATGATCCAAATATCAGATTTATTTATGCATTTGGGTACAATATTCATTTGTTTACACATTAGTCTTTCACTCTTGTGTAAACAAATGAATATTGTGTAGAATTTTTTGGTCACAAAATTCTACACAAAATAGCCCATATTGACAAAGTGAAAGCAGGTTTTTAGACATTTGTGCTACTTTATTAAAAATCAAAATGTAAAATATCATATGTTCACAAGTGTGCACACCCTTTGATATGACACCCAAAAGTGAGCTGAGGTGCATTTTGTTTCCACTGATACTGCTTGAGATGTTTCTACAACTTAATTGGAGTCCACCTGTGGTAAATTGGACATGATTGGGGATTGCCAACACCTGCCTACAGTGGTGCTTGAAAGTTTGTGAACCCTTTAGAATTTTCGATATTTCTGCATAAAGATGACCTAAAACATCATCAGATTTTCACACAAGTCCTAAAAGTAGATAAAGAGAACCCAGTTAAACAAATGAGACAAAAATATTGTACTTGGTCATTTACTTATTGAGGAAAACGATCTAATATTACATATCTGTGAGTGGCAAAAGTATGTGAGCCTTTGCTTTCAGTATCTGGTGTGACCCCCTTGTGCAGCAATAACTGCAACTAAACGTTTGCGGTAACTGTTGATCAGTCCTGCACACCAGCTTGGAGGAATTTTAGCCCGTTTCTCCATACAGAACAGCTTCAACTCTGGGATGTTGGTGGGTTTCCTCACATGAACTGCTCGCTTCAGGTCCTTCCACTACATTTCGATTGGATTAAGGTCAGGACTTTGACTTGGCCATTACAAAACATTAACTTTATTCTTCTTTAACCATTTTTTGGTAGAATGACTTGTGTGCTTAGGGTCATTGTCTTGTTGCATGAACCACCTTCTCTTGAGATTCAGTTCATGGATCAATGTCCTGACATTTTCCTTTAGAATTCACTGGTATAATTCAGAATTCATTGTTCCATCAATGACAGCAAGCCATCCTGGCCCAGATGCAGCAAAAGAGGCCCAAACCATGATACTACCACCACCATGTTTCACAGATGGGATAAGGTTCTTATGCTGGAATGCAGTGTTTTCCTTTCTCCAAACATAACACTTCTCATTTAAACCAAAAAGTTCTATTTTGGTCTCATCCGTCCACAAAACATTTTCCCAATAGCCTTCTGGCTTGTCCACGTGATCTGCAGCAAACTGCAGACAAGCAGCAATGTTCTTTCTGGAGAGCAGTGGTTTTCTCCTTGCAACCCTGCCATGCACACCATTATTGTTCAGTGTTCTCCTGATGGTGGACTCATGAACATTAACATTAGCCAATGTGAGAGAGGCCTTCAGTTGCTTAGAAGTGACCCTGGGGTCCTTTGTGATCTCGCCGACTATTACATGCCTTGCTCTTGGAGTGATCTTTGTTGGTCAACCACTCCTGGGGAGGGTAACAATGGTTTTGAATTTCCTCCATTTGTACACAATCTGTCTGACTATGGATCGGTGGAGTTCAAACTCTTTAGAGATGGTTTTGTAACCTTTTCCAGCCTGATGAGCATCAACAACACTTTTTCTGAGGTCCTCAGAAATCTCCTTTGTTCATGCCATGATACACTTCCACAAACATGTGTTGTGAAGATCAGACTTTGATAAATCCCTCTTCTTTAAATAAAACAGGGTGCCCACTCACACCTGATTGTCATCCCATTGATTGAAAACACCTGACTCAAATTTCACCTTCAAATTAATTACTAATCCTAAGGGTTCACATACTTTTGCCACTCACAGATATGTAATATTGGATCATTTTCCTCAATAAATAAATGACCAAGAATAATACTTTTGTCTCATTTGTTTAACTGGGTTCTCTTTATCTACTTTTAGGACTTGTGTAAAAATCTGATGATGTTTTAGGTCATATTTATGCAGAAATATAGAAAATTCTAAAGGGTTCACAAACTTTCAAGCACCACTGTATATAAGGTCCCACAGTTGACAGTGCATGTCAGAGCAAACTCCAAGCCATGGGGTCAAAGGAATTATCTGCAGACCTTAGAAACAGGATTGTGTCAAGGCATAGATCTTGAGAGGGGTATAGAAAAATTGCTGCAGCTTTACAGGTCCCAAAGAGCACAGTGGCCACCATCATTCATAAATGGAAGAAGTTTGGAACCACCAAGAATCTTCCTAGACCTGGCTGCCTGGCCAAACTGAACGATCGGGGAAGACGGGCCTCGGCCAGGGAGGTGAGCAGGAACCTGAGGGTCACTCTGACAGAGCTCCAGCGTATCCTTGTGGAGATGGGAGAACCTTTCAGAAGATCAACCATCCAGGCAGCACTCCACAAATCAGGCCTTTATGGTAGAGTGGCCAGATGGAAGTAAAAGGTACTTAGTAAAAGGTACATGACAGCCCATTTGGAGTTTGCCAAAAAGCACCTAGAGGACTCTCAAACCATGAGAAACAAGATTCTCTGGTCTGATGAAACCAAAATTGAACTTTTTGGCCTGAATACCAAGCGTCACATCTGGAGGAAACCAGGCACCACTCATCACCTGGCTAACGCCATCCCTACAATGAAGCATGGCGGTGGCAGCATCATGATGTAGGGATGTTTTTCAGCAGCAGGAACAGGGTGACTAGTCCTGATAGAGGGAAAGATGAATGCAGCTAAGTACACCAAGATCCTTGAAGAAAATCTGTTCCAGAGCGCTCTGGACCTCAGACTGGGGTGAAGGTTTACCTTCCAGCATGACGACATCCCAAAACACACAGCCAAGAGAACAAAGGGAGTGGCTTTGGAGAAAGTCTGTGAATGTCCTTGAGTGGCCCAGCCAGAGCCCAGACCTGAATCCAATTGAACATCTTTGGAAGGAGCTGAAAATGGCTGTGTATTGATGCTCCCCATCCAACCTGACAGAGCTTGCAAGGATATGCAAAGAGGAATGATCAAAAATGTCCAGAAACAAGTGTGCCAAGCTTGTAGCTTCTTTCCCCAAGATGCCTTGAAGCTGTAATTGCTCCCAAAGGTGTATCAACCAAGTATTAGGCTAAGGGTGTGTACAGATATGCAACCCCTAAATAACGTATTTTTGTCAGTAAAATAAAATTGCATATTTTCTAAAAACCTGTTTTCACTTCATAATTATTGCCTATTATGTGTAGATGTTTGAGGCAAAAACTGAACTCAGTCTATTGCAGAATAAGTCTGTAACATAATAAAATGTGGAGAAGGTGAAAGGGGTGTGCAGACTTTCTGGCTTGACTGTATGGAACACATTTCGATGCATTAACACCTACCTTTATGATACAAAGCCAGACTGTAGTGAACTGATGTGTATTCATTTCCTTTGTAGGTTGATGTCATTTCATCATGCTACATGATAGCATTTAAAGAACAGCGAGAGTACTATTTGGACAGGATACGATTTCCAGACATGTGTCTGTTAAGTAATGTTGCCAAAGGATGTCTGTAGTAATTATGATCGATTCACACAAGATAAGTGATCTCTGTATACATCATGGAGATGGGCGTGTCTTCATGCATGGCCATTACACTAAAACTCCATGTCTACCCACACACCTCATTTTAATACAAACTGATTATTTTGGCTTTTATTGTAAGCACTTGGTGTAGGGGGTGTGGCCATTCACGTTCTTGAGCACATGATAATGATATGTATGTCAGCTGTACATGAGCTAGGAACTCAATACTTTACCTAAAACCCCCTGGAAGCATTGTTTCTCTTAAACGTCCTTTTAAACATCATTCATATCCATATCATCGCTCTGTGTTTTAAATTCAGACTGGGTTCAGTGAGAGATTATAGTAAATGAGATATTCTGGTATTAAATAATTGACCCCACCTCCCCATGTCAAACCAGTCCACTCTGAATAGAGCTTTATTCCCAGTAATTTATATTGTAATAGTTTGCCAAAGAAACAGAGCATTGGGAATCAACATCATGTTACACTGCATTGCGTAGATCAAGAAAATTGTGTCTTTGCTTCGGTTGTGATGGATTATTGGTATGAGTGTTTATTCTTAGTAGTAGGACATCTAAAATTCCCAGCGGTATGGAGACAGGACTTTGGATAAAATACAAGCAGACAAACTGCAACAGAAGTAATTCATTTGTAAGTAAGTTAGCTATATAATTAACAGTTATTCCACGAAATCGAGTCGTACATGAGCTGATAGCCAACGAGGCACGTAGCACCGAGTTGTCTATAATCCATGTACGATGAGATTGAGTGGAATAACTGTTTTATTCTATCCACATTCACTGGATTTTGAGAAACAGAACATTTTTATTTTTTTGAAAATTCGATGAATAAAAACTTGATACAAAACTCCAACAAAATAATTTCCGCTTAGGCGGACTTCTTAAAAACCTATCGATGACAGCACGAATTGACTTTAGTGTTGGTTGTTTTTTTAGAAAGTGCCGTCTCGCTGTCGTGCCGAGGTAGAGAATTACTTTAGACATTTATTTAATTCTTCCTTGGAC
This sequence comes from Neoarius graeffei, assembly GCF_027579695.1. Taxonomy (NCBI): domain Eukaryota; kingdom Metazoa; phylum Chordata; class Actinopteri; order Siluriformes; family Ariidae; genus Neoarius; species Neoarius graeffei. The sequence goes on along the minus strand of NC_083592.1, from coordinate 6,770,375 downwards.
ATTGCAGTTCTGTAATTTTCAAACCTCTTTGAGCTTTTGAACCAGTCTAAAAAAATTCAACAAATTTTAATGCGTGAAGATGAAGAATGCAAACAAACCGGTGAAATTACAGGAGCAATTTTGGAAAAAAATGCTATAATAATAATAATAATAATAATAATAATAATAATAATAATAATTCTTAAAAAAAAAGATATGTTCTTACCATCAAATACTTTCATTCCATATTTTATTGAGTTTTTTTGTATTTTTGGGGGTTTTGTTTTGGAGGAGAGTTTTTATTTCGTCCTCAGTTGGTTCAGCAACATGCTTTTTCTCTACTCACAGTATATAAGCTGATATCCTAGTAATAGAATAGCCAATTAGAGCACGTGATTGCTCATATCCAGTGGATGTGGATAGAATAATATAAAGTATGCTTAGTTTCTTAGCTATATTATCCTCAGAACTCCAGTGGGTCCAGTTACATAACTAGCAGGAGTAATGAATATTGAACTTCAGAGATCATCCAGACTTTTGTTGTACCCTGAATGAACCATCTAATCCACCATAACTCTGATTAATGATGTAATGGATAAGTCCGAAGAGCAATGACATAACTCTTTCCAAATTACATGAGTAATTTCCAGCTTTGATTTTAGCTTATCGGTGAAAACTTTCATAACCTTGGGAGGGAAACCGTGTTTCCATTAAACAGTGTAATGAGCAATTTGAAATTGAAAAAAAAAGACATCTCATCTCATCTCATTATCTCTAGCCGCTTTATCCTGTTCTACAGGGTCGCAGGCAAGCTGGAGCCTATCCCAGCTGACTACGGGCGAAAGGCGGGGTACACCCTGGACAAGTCGCCAGGTCATTACAGGGCTGACACATAGACACAGACAACCATTCACACTCACATTCACACCTACAGTCAATTTAGAGTCACCAGTTAACCTAACCTGCATGTCTTTGGACTGTGGGGGAAACCGGAGCACCTGGAGGAAACCCACACGGACACGGGGAGAACATGCAAACTCCACACAGAAAGGCCCTCGCCGGCCACGGGGCTCGAACCCGGACCTTCTTGCTGTGAGGTGACAGCGCTAACCACTACACCACCGTGCCACCTGCTTCCTTTTTTTCTCATCTCATCTCATTATCTCTAGCCGCTTTATCCTGTTCTACAGGGTCGCAGGCAAGCTGAAGCCTATCCCAGCTGACTACGGGCGAAAGGCGGGGTACACCCTGGACAAGTCGCCAGGTCATCACAGGGCTGACACATAGACACACAACCATTCACACCTACGGTCAATTTAGAGTCACCAGTTAACCTAACCTGCATGTCTTTGGACTGTGGGGGAAACCAGCGCACCTGGAGGAAACCCAAGCGGACACGGGGAGAACATGCAAACTCCGCACAGAAAGGCCTTCATCGGCCACGGGGCTCGAACTCGGACCTTTTGCTGTGAGGCGACAGCGCTAACCACTACACCACCGTTCCACTCGCTTCCTTTTTTTCTCATTATCTCTAGCCGCTTTATCCTGTCCTACAGGGTTGCAGGCGAGCTGGAGCCTATCCCAGCTGACTACGGGCGAAAGGCGGGGTACACCCTGGACAAGTCGCCAGGTCATCACAGGGCTGACACATAGACACAGACAACCATTCACACTCACATTCACACCTACGCTCAATTTAGAGTCACCAGTTAACCTAACCTGCATGTCTTTGGACTATGGGGGAAACCAGAGCACCCGGAGGAAACCCACGCGGACACGGGGAGAACATGCAAACTCCGCACAGAAAGGCCCTCGCCGGCCACGGGGCTCAAACCCGGACCTTATGTGAGGCGACAGCGCTAACCACTACACCACCGTGCCACTCACTTCCTTTTTTTATTTTACTAAATTTTAAAAGAACCTCCAAATAAATTTGTATCAATGCTTGTTGTTTACTTTATAGTTAGCTTTAATACCTCATACCTGTTCATATCAAAACAATATGGCGGATTTCTTGCATAACTAAACGACTAAAACGGAACGAATCCAACAGGATTTAGGACCCGGAAACTGCTCCGCTCAGATTCATCCAAAATGCATACTACTGTACTAAAGAGTATGTGGAGAATGTACGCTCGCGCTGGATGTCTACTTCTCTAGCATACTGTTCAGTAAGGTAGTGCGTGTGCGTGTTTGAGCCGAGCTGCCCAGACTGAACCTGTCTCACACCGCAGTGATGCTGCCACTTCGGCTTTATTCGTTTGTTTTCTTCGTATTTATCTTCATCAGTGAAGCGACAGCAAACGAAAGACCTTATGCGGTGCTCCAGCATCAGAATTTAGGTAAGAAAAGTATTAAAGGTGAAAGATGTGTTGAATGCTGACTAATGAGGCACAACACAGTAAAGCGCTGCTGATGTTACTGCAGTGTTTATTCTTTCTCCCCTCTCAGTTCTGCTCATCAGTGTCCTGGGTGCTCTCCTGCTGGCGATGCTGGTCATGGCAGTGTGTGTGTACAAGCCGCTGAGAGCGCGGTGACTGAGGTAATTCATTATTTCCTCTCAGCCTCCATCATCTCTCACTGATGCTGAGCTGCTGAAACGCGCATGCGCAAGAGTGTCAGGGCGAGTCCATGCTTGGGATCCTGTTTGTGTGTCTCATCTCATCATCTCTAGCCGCTTTATCCTGTTCTACAGGGTTGCAGGCAAGTTGGAGCCTATCCCAGCTGACTACGGGCGAAAGGCGGGGTACACCCTGGACAAGTCGCCAGGTCATCACAGGGCTGACACATAGACACAGACAACCATTCACACTCACATTCACACCTACGCTCAATTTAGAGTCACCAGTTAACCTAACCTGCATGTCTTTGGACTGTGGAGGAAACCGGAGCACCCGGAGGAAACCCACGCAGACACGCGGAGAACATGCAAACTCCGCACAGAAAGGCCCTCGCTGGCTACGGGGCTCGAACCCGGACCTTCTTGCTGTGAGGCGACAGCGCTAACCACTACACCACCGTGCCGCCCCTGTTTGTGTGTAAATATGAATTTTTTTTGTAAAGATAAAATTAATGTGAAACACAGGGAAAGTGTCCTGAACAGCAACTTATTGGTATGTTTTTCATATAAATAACTTTAAATCTGAAGTTTGATAACTTCAAACTTTTTAATAAAGTCTCAGCTCAGTCTAACTGAACTTTACCTTCAGATATGATCATAAAAATACTTTTAAAAGTTGTTACATTAGTATGTTCAGAAATCATGCTTTTCAATTAGTTATGAAAAATGTACATTTTATCAGCTCGAAACAGTCACACTATGGAATCAATTTTGTGCCAAAATGTTCATACAATACTTTTGAAATATCAAACAAAAACGACAAATCAAAATACAAAAAAAAAAAAAGTCAATTTTTTTAGACTGGCAAACAAATTATTTGTGTAATCGTGCAAAATATCAGTCTATTATTCTTCAGAAACCTTTTATTTTTGTTCCACGTCTTTCTCAGTTTTGTTTGACGTAATTCATTTTAGTTGCGATTCCAGCTTTCTCGTTTGCGCTCCCTGACTTTTTGCTTGCAGTTTTGGCACAAACTTCCATACATGTCAACCTTTGGTCAATCAAACCTGTATAACCAACCTCCAAAATCCGTATTTCCCTTATAAAATCCGTATAAGATGCAAATTAAAATAATTTACCTAAAATTTGAATGATAATTAACAATGATGTATCCCAGTTACTTTTTATTCAATATTAATAACAATAAACTTTCAGAATGAATACAAAGCTCCAATGTTTGACAAAAACACAGTGTTATCAGCGTAGTTACAAAGGAAATACTTCGTTGTTTGGAGACAGGTTTCACCGAGCGGCTATTATGCGCAGAGACGGCTGAAGAATCTCCACTTTGCCCCATCCAATATGGCGGCGAGGATGACGTATGATTCTACGCAGAAGGCGGCGTCTATGTTTATATGTCTATGACTTCACGGTTGGCGGGATTCTCGCAATGCGGTGTGCGCATGATCGAAAGTGGAATGAAGTCTCGCTACCACAAGATAACGCGCGATTTCATAAGACTCTTTACTGGCTGTCTGTGGTGTACAGTACGTTTGTAAATGTTATGCACTCTTTTATCATCGTGGGAATTGATTATAGCTCTAAATAAATATTGAAGTTTTTTTTTTTTAAAGAATCCGTATAACTTTATTTATACGCCCGTATACTACGCTTATTGAATCAAATCCGTATAAAATACGGACATTCCGTATAGGTTGACATGTATGAACTTCACGTGTGGGTGGGCTGTTCAGGAATGCATTCCCATTGGGTAACTTGTGTTTGACTGACAGCTACGCTCAGCCATTCCCTACTCGGATTCTGGCGGACTGTTTGACGAGAGACCGATCCATTGACGGTAAACAAGGATCGAGTGGACTTCAGTGGCGACTATGATATTGAATTAATTCAACAAAGTGTAAGTGCGGGACAAATGTGTTGTATGTGTTGCAGTAGTACACATTATGCAGGTGTTTCGTGGCAAGTCAAATGTTAGCCTTAGCTACTCTACCCAATATAATAGCTGTCTTGCTAACATTAAACACACCTGCATAATGTGTACTACTGCAACACGTACAACACATTTGTCCCGCACTTACACTTTGTTGAATTAATTCAATATCATAGTCGCCACTGAAGTCCACTCGATCCTTGTTTACCGTCAATGGATCGGTCACTCGTCAAACAGTCCGCCAGATTCCAAGTAGGAAATGGCCGCAACAGCCTCCGGGGGAATGGCTGAGCGTAGCTGTCAGTCAAACACAAGTTAGCCAATGAGAATGCGTTCCTGGACAGCCCACCCACACGTGAAGTTTGTGCCAAAACTGCAAGCAAAAAGTCAGGGAGCGCAAACGAGAGAGCTGGAATCGCAACCAAAATAAATTACATCAAACAAAACTGAGAAAGACGCGGAACAAAAATAAAAGGTTTCTGAAGAGTAATAGACTGATATTTTGCACGATTACACAAATAATTTGTTTGCCAGTCTAAACGACTTTTTTTTTTTTTTTGTATTTTGATTTGTCGTTTTTGTTTGATATTTCAAAAGTATTGTATGAACATTTTGGCACAAAATTGATTCCATATCACACAGCCCAGCACACAACATTCACCCCTGTGAAGGATGTGGAATATTCCACAACAGGAAGTTATGTCATCTTTCCTGAGGATCGTGAGAAGAAGAAAATGCTAGCTAGCTACATTTTTAAGGCAGAATGTGAACACTGTCAGGAAATAAACCTCGTAGAAAACGAGTGTTGTCTCAGATGTGTTGTGGGTTTTTTTAATGTTTCTTTGATTCAGTGTTGAGAATGTAAAATATACAAGTTAATTTTTAAGAGTTGTAAGGGATAAATGGCACCACAATCATGGAATCACCTCTGAAACTGAGTCACAGTGAAGGTGTCACTTTAAAGTGCATATCCTGGACCAATTTAGTGGGGTTTTTTTATATGAAAGTATGTCCCTTTACACACTCATCCAGAAGGGTAATTTTGCACAAGGCCGTCTGTCTACAGCAGAAAAAAAATAAAACAAAACGAGTCTGGAAAAATCCCAAGGGAGTCTGGAGCCAGATTCGTGACGTCACGTGCGGATCCACCAGCAGGCTGCGAGAGCTTGCACGGTTTCAGTGCACAGCCTGTGTAGACCAAGTTTAGCAGCTAGCGATTTTCCATTGAAATATGGAATTGTCGCCTGAGCTTCTAAACCCATGGATTGATGTATCTAAAGCCTCAGTCACAACCGGCCGTACGTGCTCCTACGGCCGGTCTACGTGCAAGAAACGCACGGAGGGCGCGCGTGAAACGCACGGAGGGCACGCGTGTGGCGTACTGATTTTCGAGCCGTAGACTGGCTGCAGACCGGCTGCAGAGGTTCTTTGTCATGTCAAACAAACTCTACGGGCGCTTACGTTTTTTTCAGGTTGCAAGACAAACTTACGGCCAACGTGCGTCTTTCTCCACGAACAAAAAAAACGCAGCGATTTGGGAAACGCCAAAAATCGCATGGCCAAAAAATCGTGCGTCCGGTTGTGACCTAGGCTTATGCTCATCTATCTATTGTTACAGAAATCATATTTTTTTTCTAATTACTATTATGTATTTATATATTTCTTTATTTCGAAGAGTACTTGGTCCTGTAGGAGAAAGATTTCATAAGATACACACATGGAATCGGCTAAGCAGGGTTGTAGATACATTTAATGTGTTTGACAGGTCCCAAGATCTCAAGCCCTGACACGTATATTCCTTGATACATGTGAAGTAAGTGTATTATCACCCAGTGCTTTTGTGTGTGTCGATAAACAACATTATCCGTGTACCACACAAACACAGGAACACCTAATTTAGAGTATAGTCTCTCTTATTTCTTACCAGTCAACTTGTGAATTGCCGATTTTCTTGGTCTTTTTCTCGGCTCTGCTTGGTCCTCGGCTTCGAGGGCCTCAGTGGATGCGGCACTTCGCCTTCTGTCAGGGGAGACGAATACGGCTGGCTCCATTGGTGACGCTGACACAGATGGAGACGTGTTGATTTGGGCATTCTGACAGATGGAACTGTGTCTTTTTTCAGATCAAGTTGCCTCGCAAAGCCCATTTCTCACTGCAAATAGTTCTCAAAGTTATCGGGCCTTGTGAAGTGAGCACCGCAAATAATGCTGTAGTCTGTAGCATGTAGCCAATTTTTCCGGGTGCCTCGCACGAAGCGCTCCCATTTCTCTCTCATTGTCCGGTCTTTTGGAAAATGAGGAGTACTAATCCCATCAAGATTGGTGTTGCTACACCTTCCTACAATACATCTGTTAACCATTTTAATAATTACGTGATAACGTTGAAGAAATTTGCAGAAAACCACCAGGTCGTTTTCTCATAAACAAACCAGCGCTGATGTAGGATTCAGAGGGAGGCGTCCCGCACGCGACGTCACGAAAATCAGTGTTTGCCGGGAAATCCAAACGCCAAGTTTTTTCAGAGGCGGACCAATTCGCCTCAAATGGCTTGATTTCAACTGAATTTTTCTGGTATTGCGCAAGGTAAAAAAAAAATTGCACAAAATGCAAAATGTGACAGATATTTGACCAAAGTTTAATATTAAATAGGAGAATTACACTGATCTTGCTCCTGAATTTACCCGTGATATGCACTTTAAAGTGCCATTCCACCATTGGATGTATTCTTTGGCATAAAATACAATATATTTTATGACAACATGACTAGACAGAGAAATCTTTTAGCTTCAAAATGATATATCAAACATAATTTTTTGACAACGACAAGTATATTAATTTTGCGACCAAAGTCACCTACCCTTTTAATTTCTGCGCGGTAGTGAAACGTGATGTCATCGGCAGGTTCCCCTTCTTGTGTACCACATGTCGGTCTATTTTTAGACCAGGAAACCCCCAAAGTGAGAGAGTCATTTCTCCTCGTATATGGGGGCCAAAAAAATTGCGAAAAATTTTGAGTTAATCTTTCAGTTAGCTAGATTTATTGGTATTAGCTAGATTTATTGGTATTATTTTTATCGCGTTCTATCCGCCATTGCTGATAATATGTGCCACGTCACGTGGTACACAAGAAGGAGAACCTGCCGATGACATCACGCGCGGAAATTAAAAGGGTAGGTGACTTTGGTCAGGCAGCACGGTGGTGTAGTGGTTAGCGCTGTCGCCTCACAGCAAGAAGGTCCTGGGTTCGAGCCCCGGGGCCGGCGAGGGCCTTTCTGTGTGGAGTTTGCATGTTCTCCCTGTGTCCGCGTGGGTTTCCTCCGGGTGCTCCAGTTTCCCCCACAGTCCAAAGACATGCAGGTTAGGTTAACTGGTGACTCTAAATTGAGCGTAGGTGTGAATGTGGGTGTGAATGGTTGTCTGTGTCTATGTGTCAGCCCTGTGATGACCTGGCGACTTGTCCAGGGTGTACCCCTCCTTTCGCCCGTAGTCAGCTGGGATAGGCTCCAGCTTGCCTGCGACCCTGTAGAACAGGATAAAGCGGCTAGAGATGATGAGATGAGACTTTGGTCACAAAATTAATATACTTGTCGTTGTCAAAAAATTATGTTTGATATATCATTTTGAAGCTAAAAGATTTCTCTATCTAGTGATACCATTTATATAAGTTGTCAAAATATATTGTATTTTATGCCAAAGAATACATCCAATGGTGGAATGGCACTTTAATAGTAATATCAGGCCTCAAACTAGGTTTCTAATCAAAATGTAAGAATTGTTCTGATTTTCATTTCCACTGCTGAAACTAATACAAAATAAATCTTTCTTACTGTCTTTTACACCATTTCAGTTGGTTCTGTTTTGCAATTTTTTCGTTTGTCTTAGTTTGATTTCCTGTGTTTGCTTGAAATTAAGTTTATGTTAAGTTTCTGTTTATTATAAAAGCCCTGATGGTGAGCAGATGATGGAGAAAGAGGACCTGGGATTTGAGGAGCGGAGAGTCAGATGGAACACGGCTTATGGACGACTCACCCGGCCTTCAGTATTTCCTTCAGGAACAACTCTTTACTCTATAATCATGGGTAATGAAGCATTAAGCCAGTATCTCACTGGGCTGCGACAGCCTGCAACTAGTTGGAGACACAATAATTGCGATAAAATATGCGAATTAGCGACAATTTTCACTTGGAATCACACTGAATTGATATTTGCATATTTTACCGCAATTGTTGTGTCTCCAACTAGTTGCAGGCTGTCGCAGCCAGGCTTTCCCTCGGCAGGCAGGGAAGTAGAGGAAGCCTCACGGAAACTGACTTGAGAAGGGTTCGCAATGGCTTTGCGACACGAGCGACACATTTGCGGCTACTTTGAGAGAAATTTTGTCGCACTAATTTTTTGAACATGTTCAAAATTTCCGTGACGAAGGAGCGACACTTTGCAACTCATGCGAGGAAATTGAGAAGCCCCGCGAAAGTTTCACGACACTTTTGAAACTCTCTCGCGAATGGCGTTCGCAAATTGTCACAAGCTGTCGCAGCCCAGTGAGATACTAGCCTTATAAGGACTTTGTGAGGACTTGCATCACTTTGTTTTTGTGACATGAAATCAGGGAACCATTGATGAATTCTCTTGTAAATCTGGATGTTGGTCATTTCTGTGTGTTTTCGTCATTTCCCGAAGGTGCTCCAACCCACCTGACTGAACTTTTATTCATGTTTTTGTTGCTCCAGATGCGGAATGTGTTTTTAAAAAGGTCACTTTTCTTGACGGTTAATTTTGTTCAAAGCAGAACATGTTTCCGTGGTGAAATATCACTCGCTGATGTAACACAAAACGGTTGTAGTGTTCGTTAGCTAACAGTAATAGTCATCTCACTGTTTCACACAAGAGCTAACGAAAAGTCTAGGTAGCAAGCGAAAAACATCACAAACGTCACAACAGTGACAGTTGTACAGAATCCAGTCGCAGGTTTGTACAGTGCCCGCCATGATTATTGGCACGTCTTGTAAAGATGAATAAAAAGTGTTAGAAAGAATCCACGTTTTGGTGAAGTCGCTTCATCACACACTGGAAAAATGAGAAAAATCCAACCTTTTAATTGAAAATTTATTCAGCGAAAAACAAATCCGTCATCAAGAAATAATTATTTTTCTAACCCTTTTTAACATTAAATGTAACTATAAATGGATAAATAGAACGATAAACATGTGGCAGGGTTTGATGGTAATACTCCAAAGTGCGATAGAAGGTTCGAGGAGTGTACTGATGTGAAAATCTAATCTGGTGATGAGTTTAGATGGTGTGTTAGCACAGGGAAACTCTGGCGTTACAGCCCCACAGATGGACTGCAGTATGATGTGTTATCTTATTATGCTCAACCTGATGGCATTATGATGTTTAATGTAGATGGAGTTGAACACGAGCCTGTGTGTGAATCGGAGAGAAGGCGGAGAAGCTCCATGGCTGCTGCGTCCGTTTGGTTTGTGTGAACTGCTGCTGAATTATTCTTTACACCTGCACTTTTCTTTCTGTCCTCAGTGGATTTTTTTTATGGATTTACTCTCAGACGTTTGTGTATTTTTGTTTATGAAATAAAGCTCATGTAAAACTGAAAATCTACAGCTTACATTTATGTACTATTTGGACAGGATGATATTTTAAAAACTTTTCTACATGCTGTAGTGTTGCATCTCAGAAGTGATGTAATTAGATTATATATCACGAATCAGTTTACACTCACTGACCACTTTAATACCGTAGGAACTTGTTCTTGGCTGGAGGAGTGGAACCCAGTGTGTTTTTCTGTTGCATGCTGAGATGCTTTTCTGCTCACCATGGTTGTAAAGAGTGATTATACATGACAGGGGTTTTCAAAGTGTGGGAGAGTCAGCCCCCCCCTCGGAGAGCAAATAAACAACAGCGCCCCCCCCCCTCACAATTTTTGTTGTTGCTATACTTAATGTTCCATTCGTATTTAAAAAAAATGGTTGTTGTACACATTTTAAACATCTGTGCTTTTTAAAACATCTTTTTTTTTACACGTTTTAAACATGTGCTTTTCTTTTTAAAACATCTTGTTTTGCACGTTTTAAACATCTCATAGCATCGTTAGCTAGCACCTCTTGGCAGACAACACACTGTGGCAGTGGAGCATCTTCAGATCCAGTCCATGAAAATCCAAACTTTAAATAATCGTGGTCATACTTCCTTCTTTTTTCAGTCCCCCCAGGATTCCACAGGCCTTTTTTGTGATTGTTGCGGGCTAAAATGTCTGATGTTCCGGGGTTTTTTCCAAAAAATTGCGATGAAAGTTGCGGTGTTTTTTAGGTTTTTGTTGCGATTACATTGCGGGAGGAAGTGAAAGTTGCGAGAAATTGTTGCGTTTTCTCTTTTTGTGATTAAAATTGGGTGATATGTTAAATATTAAGTTATTACTGAAAAACTATTGATTAAAAAAACAAAGACACTGAGAAATGGTCCTATAAACAACTTTACCAATATAAAAGATTACCAGGACTACAAAAATGCAGAAAAATAGGCTTTACTTATCCAAATGCACCTGTTGGTTCAAAAGTTAAAGTGCAGAGAACCTCACAGCACAACATGAAGTTACCTTAAAATATAAATGCCTCAGCTTTCATGTAGGAAAAAAAAAACTATTAATACTAGTACTGTGTGCAGGCAGTCTCTCCTGAAGACTAAATTAAACAATAATTATAAACTAATAAAATAAATGGCTCAGGCTTCATAGAATAAAAAAAAAACAATTTGAACAGAATCTCACAGTATGATGCTGAAGCTGCAGAAACAATGGAAAATAAAATACCATTTTGGCAAAAATGTTGGCATCCATTAATTTCTTGTATTAAGTAAAAAATAATAATGTAAAGTGCACACAGTCCTTCACTGTAAACATAACACACTTTCAGTAACAGAATTTAAGCCTATACAAACACTTACTCGCACATCATGCAGTGTTGCCAGATACTGCTGACGTTTTCCAGCCCAAAATATGTTCAAAACCCGCCAAAATGCACTTAAAACCGCCCAATCTGGCAACACTGCGCGCATGCTGCTTCTCTTGAACGTATACACGGAAGTAAAGCGGAAGGTAGTTTGTCGACGTCACCTCAAGAAGACGCCAACGATTGGTCAAATTTGCGGGAAGGTTGCGGTGATTGGATATAATTGCAACACTGCCCTGAATTCGCGGGGATTGGCTGAATTTGCGTTGAAGTTGCAAATCGCAACATCGCGAAATCCTGGAGGGTCTGGTTTTTTGCTTGGCCCAGACTCTGTCTCCTCACTCACTATAGCTTTAGGTACTAAAAATCGATCCATTTTGTCTCTGGTAAAGGCTAGCTGAAGTTCGCTAAATGTCCGCAATAGTAACTTATTCTGGTTTATTTTTCCTCACGTGGCGCCCCCTAGGGGAGACGTGCCCCACACTCTGAAAAGTCCTGATATATGAGTTACTATATCCGTCCTGGCAAAAAAAAAAAAAAGGCAGCTCGAACAAATCTGTCCATTTTCCTCTGACCTCTCATCAAGAAGTCGTTTGTTTACTTTCCACCCACTGAACCGTCGCTCACTTGCTCAGTGTTTTTTGTTTTTCCGCACCATTCTGTGTAAACTCTAGAGACTGTTGAGTGTGAAAACCCCAGGAGATCAGCAGTTTCTCAAACACTCAAACCAACACCCATGCTGCCACAGCGAAAGAAAGTCGCACAAAAATTGAGGTCCCATTCTGACGTTTGAACATTGTGAGCATTAACCGAAGCTCTTGATTTGTATCTGCGTGATTTGATGCATCATGGCTGATTAGAGAACTGCATCAAACAGCAGGTGGATGGATGGGCGTTCCTAGTAAAGTGGCCAGTGACTGTCCATTTCAAAATTATTTACAATTTAAATGTAAAAGATGATTGCATAAGTATTCACCCCCTTTCAGAGCTCTCAAAATAGAAAGAGTAAGGCAATATGACACCCATGACCAAGAAGATTATTCACAGAAACTAGAAAGTGCATCTGCTCATATTAGACATGACGGTTAAATTCATATCCATCAATAACCTGATCATGAAGTCATTCATATTGAATGATGAATTATATCCCCAGGTTTCATCAGTGACATAAGAATGTGAGGGAAATTATTACACACTTGTTTTGCATCAATAATGCTCACCTGGGTTCATGCCATGTTTCTTTTAAAAACCAAACACGAGAAAGGAAAGTTTACAACTTTTCTCTATCACTGCTGAAACCTGAACCTACAGTCTGGGTGGAAAAGAAATCAGCCCCAGCCTCACTTCTTGCTTCTTCACAAGACATTTAGGAAACAATCTGATGTGGATGCAAAATTTATTTGAAAAAGAGGCACGGCTTATCCCTTGTAGAAGGTTTACACCACCCTCCCCTGGTTACGACTAAACAACTTCAACCTCAATCTCATACAGCATCGTTCAAGTTTCCCAATCAATCAGTCCTGATATCGTGTAGCACATGTATGGTGTGTGACGGATAATTGATCTAATCAAATCTGCATTTCTATCCCCAGCCCTGCACCTTCCTACATGGCACGGACAAGACCTGCATCTGTCTTTTTCCTGCAGTCCGATTGGATTAGGACGCGCGGCTCAAATCCCTGCGACTGCACACGAGGCTATGTTTAGAAGCTCATCAGCGTTCGCATTCTGCTCTGTAATGAGGTATCTGGTGTTCTGTATGTGGTTCTGAGGTTATGGATGATCTTCAGCAAACAAGAGCATCACAAGTGTTTGTGTTAGAACACCGCCATCTGCTGGTCAGCTGGAAGAGAAATGTCAAAGGTTGACGACTCATCATCCTGAAATGATTCACAATTGATGTTTTGGTGCATGAACAATACAGAAAATACACATTTAGTCATATAAAGTGCTTTTATTAAGTGAAAAGGTTTTTTTTTTTCCTGTTGCCTCCAACGGACTATACAGTTTAGCATACACTCCGCTCATAAAACAGTTAATCAGCCATGAAAAGTAGCCTTTGATAAACCCTGATATGGTAAAACTGATCATGTTTGGCAATTAATTCCTTTAAAACCCCAAAAAAACACTTAAAAAAAAAAAGTTCTTGAATACTGTGTGTATATATTGTTGACAGTCATTTTAGTTTCGGATAAAAATAAAATCATAACTATTCTGTATAAAATAAGGATACTGCTTACATTCACGCTGCGGAAGGTTTCTTCAGTTGGACTGAAAGAGCAGCGTGTGTCTCAGAGAGAGAGAGAGAGAGATTCTTGTTTGCTACAACACTAACATAAGTGGAAAGTTTGCGCTACAATCTGGCTACGATCACGCCCTCGTGGACTTCACGCCATCATTTTTAGATCCTCACCCAAAACGCCTCAAGTGATTTATCATTATTCACACTTAAACATGGCACATCATCCTGCTTCTAAACAACCAGAGGTGGGTTTCCCAAAAGCCTCTTAATGCTAAGAGAGTCTTAACTATGAGAGAGAGAGAGAGAGAGAGAGAGAGCGCATTCATTGCACTGCTCGCTCTATCATTTAACGACGATCTTTGTTCTACAATGCTTTTTGGGCCAGAACAACAATATATATCATCATTAATGTGTCAAAAGTACAACAGATTTTTAGCTACATGTCATTCATTAATTAGTTTGGGTTTTTACATCACATCTGAGGACAACATTCAGAGTTCGGCATTGTTTTATTATTAATTTAACAAAATTGTGAATTAAAAAAAAGAAAGTGTGATAAAATAGCTTGCATCCTGCACAGGACTTTGATTTAGTATCACATAGCTTAATTAAGTGAAGTTGTGTAAAGAAGGAATAATAATAATAGGATGTGCTGGATCAAGTGCTATTTTATCATCTGCTTGAATAATGAATCAGTAAATTCAACCCAATGTGTGGAGATGACTGTACAAACAGGACTTGTAGGTCATGTAGCAGGCACGTGTTGACTTCATTAATCCTAATGAAGGGATTTGTGCAGGGGAAGAAGAGCCCTAATCCTAATACTTCCTTCTTCAGTCCGCATTTTCTATGCCTGATTTTTTTTCTTTCCGTGGTGTAACTTTAGGGCTCAAGTTGCAGATTCTGAGAGCTGATCTAACGGAGTCACTCTGCTAGTTTAAAGCAAACTAACCATCAGTTCCTGTTACGCTCTCACCCTTCTCTTGTGCTGGACAGGTTTACACTCAGCATGGGGGTACAGCGAAAAGTGGAATCTTCATCTCACAGTGATGGATCTTCACTCCAAACCAACGCTCTAGATATAAATTAATCAAATCAATCAATCAAGACACCCGTAGAGCCTCATAAGGCCAGAAAACATCCAAAAACGCCAGCGTTCAAAAAGGAAGTTTCACACAAATCCATAGAACACGCTTTGTCAGAAGTCACCTTCAATACTGTACCACAAAGTTACTGTTTATACGAATCACCAAACCCTGAAGCTGAGGTGAAAATTTCAGGCGCAAGCCTACGCTAGGAGAGCTGGATCTCTCGTCCCGTCTCACTCGCAGAGGCACGGTGGGATCAGTATTGCTTTTGAAGTCGAGGTGCTCGCGTCCTAAACTGGCCAACAACGCGATCAGATATTTCAAACCTGTCCTGTAGAGTTTAATTACAATCTAAACAACCTTCCTGTTCGTATATTTATTAAAGAACACAGAAGGCAAAAATGGATCAAGCTGATATTAGCCCTGCATGCACGCGTCCATCAGAAATAGACATGTGCCGATATTACATTTTCATACTTACCAATTGGAGTGAAACTAAGGAACTGGATGACATCAGGAATAAAACACTGTGTGCCGTGCTGTGGTAGTAAAATAATCAATCAATCAGTGACGAGGTGGTGGGATGAAACGGTGTCAATTCATGAATCACGACGAAGTTGATTCTTATCCTAGAACAGCACGTCCCCAAGAGTTTTATTCTTCTTACACCACAGCAATGTACCAATTATTACTAGTTTTATTTTATTAATGAACTACATAGTACTTTTTAATCTGCTTATAGTGACAATGTTAATAGAACGGGTAAGTTCCTGTGCAGCTGTATCGCCAGCGTACGCACAGCATCGGCGATTATCAGCCCTATTTATAACTAATCAAACTGTAACTGGACATTCTTTAGGAGCTACCGGAATGTTCTCTAATCTGAAAACTCCTCTGTGTCAACGACATTGCTAAAGGAACCCATAAGAACCCTGAGATAAATGTAAAACTCAACAGAGCCTGCTTTTACACACACACACACACACACACACACACACACACACCGTGTTTGGTCTTTCAGAGACGTTACTCTCTCACACAGTCTCAGTGAAGCAGCTCAGAGTTTTTCTCTGAAACGCAGCAGCAGCATCGTCGTCTCAGGAAAGACAGAAATTCCAGACAGTGTTCTCATTTAAAAAAAAAAAAAAAAAAAGCTTTCGAAGGTCTTTAGATTGCGAGTTAAAGTGTGTTCTTAAGGTTAGGCTATGAGTGATGATAGTTTTCTTGATGAATGGATCGTTCGTCAACGTAACAGAACGATACACGCTATAATGGATGGCAGAGCAGGAAGTGGAAGTCGAGTGCCGAGGCGCAGAACAGTAAAAGGATTTTCCCTTTTGTCCTTCCTCCATTTCCGTCTTTTCTTTTGGTCATTTCTCCGTAAGTGAGAGTTGCAGAATCCTCTCCAGCTCCTCCTCCTCTTCTTTCTGCCTCCTGTCCTCTTCCTCCTGCGCTCGGGTCGACAGCTCGATGGCCAACTGGAGGTCGGAGTCTGGGCTGGAGGTGGAGTCCGTACTGGTGGGCGTGGTCTCGCTGAAATCCACGAGGACGCCTTCGGAGACGTTCCTGAGGTTGAGAGACACAGAGCACAAGAGCGGGTGATGGCCACATCCTGACTGAACAGTTTCATTTCACAAGACGTTTTAGCACGATTTATGACATTACTGTCATCGTGATAAACCAGGAGAACTTTGGAGTCCAGCCTCATGTTTTATTGAAAGGCTGGATTAGGAACGATGGACTCACCCATCACTTAGGCTCTCGACCATGCTGTGTGTGGACACGCCGTTAGAGTTACCCCAGGAGTTCTACAAATCAAAGGGGAGAGAGAGACAGAGAAAACATCTCACACACAGCTTATGTTTTCCAATACCAGTTCATACAATCTCTCTCTCACACACCTGCATGCTGTTGGACTCGAGTAAGCTCCGGTGGATGGCGTACTGCAGCAGCTCCTCGTCGTGGTTGGAGGGGTGGGGTGTGTGTCTGCTGCCCCCGCGTTGGTGGTAGTGAGCAGGAACAGTGAAAACAGAGGGGGACACTTGGAATGCAGTGATGCCTAGAGAAAGAGAGAGAAAACCTGAGTTCAGGTGAGACCTACTGAGGGTCTGCAGTTAAGCGACTGTAAGCTCCTGAAAGCTGTTCATTCAGTGATTAAACATTAATACACTTTCATCCTCATTATTTAAGAATAATCTGTCACTTTAAAACCAGTTTGTGGTTTTAGTTTACGATACCTGAAGTGTCTCTGCTCTCGCTTTCCATTTCCTCCGTCGGTGAAGGTGTAGTGGCTGACTGGCTCACGTCGGCCGGCTCCTCCGTGCTGCACTTGTTCACGTTTCCGAAAGTGATGCGAGCGTTGAGCACGTGGAACAGTGGGATTTCTGATGAAAGACGATAAATCACAAATTAAAAATCAGCGCCACTGTTCAGTTTGTCCTTTAGAATATAAAGCCAGAACGTCAACGGCGTAGGAGCTCATCTGGCCTGCCATCAAAACAACCCTGACGACCTAACCATCAAACAGAACTGAAATGTGACAGTGTGAGAGAGGCCCAACCTCCACGACAAACTGTTTACAACAGGAAAATCAACAAAGGACTAAATTTTGTTCCCCGGGGAAAGAGCGACCCAAAACATCGATCAGAACTGAAATTGGATAAGAAATGAGGAGATATACAATTCTAGTGACAGGCCTGAAAGATTTGTTAATTTGGCCTAATTACTAACTCGTTAGCAAAAAAAAAAAATGTCAAAACAACGATCAAGTTTTGTGCAGTGTGACGAGTTTTTTTGAACAAAATCAGAACTGAAATCCGTGCAGAACTGACGGAGGATATATGACTTAACTGAATTGTGGACGACGGACACCATGCCATGGCAACAGTTCATCAGCCTTATGGACAGATGAGCTAAAGATTACATATCAAGTATTCACAAGTATTTACCCCCCCACCTAAACATTTCCACATTCGTGACTGGGTAAAGAGGGCATTAGTCAGAGAAGCAACTAAGGGTGTTTTCACACCTGGTCCCCTTTAAAGGAACCAGACTCAGTCCTCTTTAAGTGGACCAAAAAGTGGACCAACAGAAAAAGAACTCAGTTCTTTTTGTGTTCACACTGTGAATTTATTACAAAGAGGACTGGGTTCTCTTTCTGGTCCAGTTAAGCTTTGATGGGGCCTCAGTCCTCTTTCTGTTCACACCAGGTCATCTAGAGCCCTCAGACCCCCAGTGCATGGAATTCTGCGTAATTTTGTCTTGAATCAAAATGTCTGCTGTCATGCTTGCCCTGCTGTATTCTTTGATCAAAATAGTGCAGATTAAGGAAAATAAATTTATTCCAGCTATCTATGAGCACAAAACACGGCTGAGGAGACTACAAATAAGAAGGGCATGGCTTAAGAGAACTTAAGTTGAGTTTCCCCTGCTGCAGTCACATGACCAGCTACGGCAAACGAAGAAAGTTAAACTACAGTGAAAAAGGCGAAGTGAACCCGGTGCGCTTTTTGTTCACAATGCGCAGATTAGGTGAACCGTACCGTTGATTTTTAGCGAACCGTACTGAGACCACCTCCTGAAGTGGTCTCAGTTCGGTTCGCTTTAAAGGGGTCTGGGTACGGTTGGAGTGTTCACATATGCGCAAAAAATGCTGAGTCATCGATCTGAGTTCGGTTAGATGGCTGAAAGGGACCAAGTGTGAAAACACCCTAAGAGACCATGGGTAACTAATAATGCTACCATTACCGTGCTTCACAGTGGGCATAACGTTCTCAAGATGGTTTCAATGTACAGTGGATATAAAAAATGTACACACCCTGTTAAAATGACACATTTTTCTGACGTAAAAAAAGTGAGACCTCAATAAATCATTTTAAAACTTTTCCCACTTTTAATGTGACCTATAACCTGTACAATTCAAATGAAAAATCTGTTAGGGGGAAAAACACAAAATGTACAATAAGCTGGTTGCATAAGTGTACACACCCTTAAACTAATACTTTGTTGAAGTGCCTTTTGATTTAATTACAGCATTCAGTCTTTTTGGGTCGGAGTCCATCAGCCTGCCACATCTAGACTTGGCAATATTTGCCCACTCTTCCTTGCGAAAGCGCTCCAGATCTGTCAGATTGCAAGGGCGTCTCTTGTGCACAGCCCTCTTCAGGTCACCCCACAGACTTTCAGTTGGATTGAGGTCTGGGCTCTGGCTGGGCCGTTCCAAAACTTTTTTGGGGGTCATTGACGTGCTGAAAGATGAAATTCCTCTTCATCTTCAGCTTTCTAGCAGACACCTGAAGGTTTTGGGCCAAAATGGACTGGTATTTAGAACTGTTGATAATTCCCTCCACCTTGACTAAAGCCCCTGTTCCAGCTGAAGAAAAACAACCCCAAACCATGATGCTGCCACCACCATGCTTCACCGTGGGTGTGGGGTTCTTTTGGTGATGCACAGTGGTGTTTTTGCACCAAACATACCTTTTGGAATTGTGGCCAAAAAGTTCAACCTTGGTTTCATCAGACCAGAACACATTTTCCCACATGCTTTTGGGAGAGTTGATGTATTTTTTTGTTTTTTTTTTGCAAAATTTAGCCAGGCCTGGATGTTTTTCTTTGACCCTACCTCATAGTCCAGACATATGGAGAATACGGGAGGTTGTTCTCACATGTAGTACACAACCAGTACTTGCCAGAAATTCCTGCCGCTCCTTCAGTGTTGCTGTAGGCCTCTCGGCAGCCTCCCTGACCAGTTTTCGTCTGGTCTTTTCATCAATTTTGGAGGGACGTCCAGTTCTCAGTAATGTCACTGTTGTCCCATATTTTCTGCACTTCTTGATGACGGTCTTCACTGTGCTCCATGGTATATCTAATGCTGTGGAAATGTTTTTGTACCTTTCTCCTGACTGATACCTTTCAACAATGAGATCCCTCTGATGCTTTGTAAGCTCTCTGTGAACCCTGGCTTTTGCTGGATGAGGCAACTGAGTAAATGTCTGAACTTTATTTGGGGTTAATCAGAGTCATTTTAATTGATGGCAGGTGTGAACCCAAAAAGACTGAATGCTGTAATTAAATCAAAAGGTGCTTCAGCAAAGTATTAGTTTAAGGGTGCGCACACTTATGCAACCAGCTTATTGTACGTTTTTTATTTTTATTTTTTAATGTTTCCCCCCCCCAACAGATTTGTTTTTCAATTGAATTGTACAGGTTATAGGTCACATTAAAAGGTGGAAAAGTTTTGAAATTATTTATCATCGTCTCATTTTTTTTTTTTACATCAGAAAAACATGTCATTTTAACGGGGTGCGTATACTTTTTATATCCACTGTACTTATAAAATAAAATTCTTAATTTAATTGCTGTGGGTTTTTTTTGCTGAAATAAGAACAGCTCTTGTTGGTGCACTCGGGCGTTACCGATCTTGACGGGGAAGCCCGGGGGGAAGCGGAGCTGGATGAAGTCTCGGAGACGGGCGAAGTGAGTGCTGGTCCGAGCCATCAGGTCGATGATGGGGGTCACCTGCTCCACCAGAGACAGGGGATGCTCCTCGCTCATCCACAGCGTCCCCTTAAACCTGACAGGAACAAGATGGAGTCATCAAAAGAGTGCCAGGAAAACCTAAATGAGCCGTACCTTCTTCCTTCCAAACATACTTGGAGAAGAATTTTAGAAAAGAGCTTTTTATTCCAGTTTCTAGATTTAAAATGTCTCATCAACAAACACTTTACATCTGAACTTAATATAAAAGCTACAAAAAATTTTATACACTACTGTTCAAAAGTTTGGGGTCAACCAGACAATTTTGTGTTTTCCATGAAAAGTCACACTTTTATTTACCACCATAAGTTGTAAAATGAATAGAAAATATAGTCAAGACATTTTTCTGGCCATTTTGAGCATTTAATCGACCCCACAAATGTGATGCTCCAGAAACTCAATCTGCTCAAAGGAAGGTCAGTTTTATAGCTTCTCTAAAGAGCTCAACTGTTTTCAGCTGTGCTAACATGATTGTACAAGGGTTTTCTAATCATCCATTAGCCTTCTGAGGCAATGAGCAAACACATTGTACCATTAGAACACTGGAGTGAGAGTTGCTGGAAATGGGCCTCTATACACCTATGGAGATATTGCACCAAAAACCAGACATTTGCAGCTAGAATAGTCATTTACCACATTAGCAATGTATAGAGTGGATTTCTGATTAGTTTAAAGTGATCTTCATTGAAAAGAACAGTGCTTTTCTTTCAAAAATAAGGACATTTCAAAGGGACCCCAAACTTTTGAACGGTAGTGTATAAACGCTGTTTATTCTCCAGGAAATTCACAAACTAAACTGAAAATTAAACACACATTTAATACAGAGTTTAAACAGTTCTTTATTCACTTTTGGGTTCTGATGGTGAGCTCGATGGGTCGGCCGATATCTCGGTCCTTCAGGTCAAAGTCTGGGTCAAAATATTCCTCTGGAGTGATGGCTGTTGGGTTTGTCGCCGTCGCGTACTCAAGAGTTAGATCCTTTAAAAAAAAAAAAAAAAAAAAAAAAACAGAAATGACTTGATTAAAGTTATGTTTTGTTTTATAATCTGATGTATTATTATAAGCCAAACTCCATAAACAATATAATCCCACTGATCAAGATTAATATCCGTCTTTATCCCACAGCACTGTTGAATTCTGATTGGTCAGAAGGTTTTTTTTTAAAAATAAAACAGCTCGAACAGCTGTGCAGCTGCAAACCTCCAGTTTATTTCACATACCCCCTGAGCGCTGATCTGCTGCTCTACTGTCCCGAGAAAAGACTCCAGAATGTTCCTCTCACCTGCAACAGAGAGAAAAATGTTACGCTGAAGCCGGAACCATGTGATAATGGCGACTCAGTTTATTACAAAAACAGGAATAATTACAAACTATTATAGGTTTATCACGTTATTCTGTTACATCATCACACTCAAATCTTCCCGTAATACAAGTCAGTATAAGCAGTTACTTTTGATTCTGGCTTTCTCTTCGTCAGTGAGGTGCTCCGTCCTCGTGCGAATCACCACGTTCACATTGTTGGCAGAGAACACCTAAACATCAACACAGAGCTCTTACATCATCTTAGGTTTTATTAATATTACTGTGTTATTACTTTATAATACTATGCACCACATAGTAGTATTATTACTATTATTACTATACCTGGATTCTGATTGGTTGACAGACACTCTGAATTTAAATCACATCACAGACACACAAGCTTGTATCTAATGCTGTGTTCACACTTCTACCGGTACGATAGTGGTATAACTGTATTGATACAAAGTATACCGGTACAGCTTAGTGCATCTGTCCACACTAGCGAGAAATGTTTGCGGTTTTCTTTCACGGTAGTTGAAATGCGCGTGCGCGAAATGTTTCCGTGGTTACCAAGTAACTTCCTTCCGAGAATATATGGCGAATGAAACAACGCGTGTGTGCTTTTTGTTGTCAATGTACAGTCTGTATTTCTGGTGGTCATTTATTCAGTCGAATCGTATAAAACGGGCGAGGCAGTTGAGAAAGAAACAAAGAAAACGAATCTCCCTTTCTCCCCCCTCACTTTCTCCCTCTTCCCTTCTCTTCCCCTCACTTTCTCTCCCTCTTCCACTCTTCCTCCTTTCTTCCTCCCCTTTCTTTGCTCCATGTAGCTCCACGGTCGTTTTGAGCCATTTTGACGTTTTTTTACAGCTGGAAAGCACGTGCTTATTGCTGGAAGAAATAGGAATGGTTCATTGCGCATGATATTTGTATCGATACAGAACTGCTTCATCTGTCCACACTACAGCAAAGCGCTACGGTACCAATACTGTACCGGTACGAAACCCATACATTTGTGGGTTTCGTACCGATACAGTTATACCACTACAGTACCGGTATAGTTGCTAGTGTGGACAGGTGTTGCGGTACGAAAGTAGTTTCGTATCAGTACAAAATCCCTAGTGTGGACAGGGTATTAAGGAGACTGGACTTTTCAACATGTAACTGATTTTAGTGGAGTTCCTGTGAGCGGAGCCCCATAAGCATACAGTGTGGATACATAAAGAAGCCCATCGAGCTGTTTTCTGATGGGTTTGGTCCTGTGCCTCCCACCAGACCAGTGTTTTAGTAACTGCCAGCCACACACGCCGCCTAGCGGCCAGAGTTAGTAACTGCCAGCTACACACGCCACCTAGCGGCCAGCATTAGCCGGTAAAGAAATAAAACAAAAGAGGCTGGCTATGATATAAGAAAATTCTACAACCCAGAAACAGATAGGAGCTCCGCTTTTAGGCAGTGCCTAAATCTATATATGAGCGATTCCACACTTATGGGTACTGAAATGGGGACATGAACTTATTTTTAAAAATTCACCTAAAACCATTTCTTTTTTTTACCATCAGGTCACAAAACATGTAATCTTTAATGAATGATATGTTAAAAGATAACTTTAATTTTCTGAGATGTAATAAAAACATATTTATATGCCAAAGTCAGAACGTAACAGAAGTGTTGTGGACATATATATTCTCAATTTTAACAATGTAGAATTACTTTTTGAAACATAGGAAGGTGATGTTTTAGCAAATATAATTAATAAACATGTGTAGTAGAATAAACATACACATTCTTTCAATAAGATTAACATGGTATATAGCTAGATTGTAATTAATTTGTAACAGAAGCGAGATGGACAATCGTAACAGAAGTAATGTAACAGACATCATTTTGGAACTCATAGGCTTGACTTTGGCATATAAATATGTTATTACATCTCAGAAAATTAAAGTTATCTTTTAACATATCATTCATTAAAGATTACATGTTTTGTGACCTGATGGTAAAAAAAGAAATGGTTTTAGGTGAATAAGTTCATGTCCCCATTTCAGTACCCATAAGCGTGGAATCACTCCTATATTAAAAAATAATTAAAAAAAAAAAATCCCGATGAAGCCTCCATGTGCTTTCACTCACTCTCTTAACAGACATTTGTGAAAAAGTGCACACCTTTGCTTCAAATCCGTTCACCACTTCTGTCCTGTCTGTTCTCCAGCCCCAGAGCCCGGATTTACACCTGCACACACGCGCACACACCATCACTGTACATCCACAGACACATGAACTTTACTTGCTGTATGATAAATTATTTATAATAGCTGATAAAATGATCACTGATTGGAATAATGGGGCAACACAGTTTTCAGGATTGATTTGTTCTGAGGTTTAAAACTCGCAGGTACGTTGAAGGTCACTCCTCAGCTTTGAGATTCAGAGACTCGAGACAGCGGTGAGGAAGCTGAAACGTCTCGGAGTAACGGCTTCTGTGGTGTTAAATAAATAAAACCTGCTTCTGGTGTGAAAGAGATCAACATGACTTATTCAGCTGGACGGCGTCCTCTGACCCACCTCTCAAACGAGATGTCCTTGGTGTCGAGGAAGGTGTTGATGATGGGTGTGGTCAGCCGCTTGGCCACTTCCTGTTGGTCAGGCTGCATGGAGTCGAGAGTGACCTCGTCTAGCTCGCGTGTGATGTCGAAGCGCTCCGTGTCCACCAGCTCGTCATCGTGATTCACCTCCATCAACTCGGCACAGCTCTCTGTACACACACAAAGTTCATTTATTTAAAATCAGTCGCACTAAATTGGCTCTATGGAGATGAAAACGAATCGGGGTATGTTTGAGTGTGCGTGTACCGTCTCCCTTGAAGATGTAGCTCCGCCTCCCCCTGATCCACGTCATGTTCTCAAAGCCGAGCAGTGTGGCATCCACACGCAGGCTTGTGCCACTCTTCCAGATACGACAGACATCACTCGGACACACACGCGACACCAATGGGACTGTGACCAACAGAAAACACATGTTTTTCCCCTTGTCATATTTCCAAAAACGGAAAACCTAAAAAAAGTTACAGCTTCACCTCTGACTGATACTTCAGACTCCTTCCGTAAAATATTACATCAAATATACAAAACATCATATCAACGATTATTAGTGTCCGCCGTGCGTGAGCGTTACTATAGAAATGATCACACCTTCTGACCAATCAGAATGGAGAACCTGAGCGGTGTGTTGAGCTGAGCGTGTGAGAATGGAATAATAACGAGTGTGTAGGAATCAGAGACACACTTACTCCAGCTGGTGAACTCCCATTTCATCTCCATGTAGAAATCTGGAGACTGCAGGACAAGAGAAACTTCACATCAGTAACAAGGCTCCTGCATGCTGGACTTACACACACACACCCAAACCAAACCAGCAGAGCTGTGTGGGGTGTGTAAGACTAGAGCTCCATCAAGAGACCCATGAGGAAGTGAGAGAATAATGGCTTTCCTGAGCAGAGTTCGAGCAGAGACACAGATACAAGAGAAGCAATACGATGCCACAAAACACACACACACACTCACTCACTTCAGGCTGGAAAGCAGAAAAAAAAGGGATGATGTCA
Source organism: Neoarius graeffei (assembly GCF_027579695.1). NCBI lineage: Eukaryota > Metazoa > Chordata > Actinopteri > Siluriformes > Ariidae > Neoarius > Neoarius graeffei. The sequence continues at coordinate 6,745,153 of NC_083592.1, read as the reverse complement.
GAGAGACACACAGAGAGAGAGAGAGAGAGAGAGAGAGAGAGAGAGTCTCTCACCTCTCGGATCTTGCACAGTAACTCAGGCACTCCTGCCAAAGCCGTGGAGGCTTTGAGGTAATCACGCCGCTGCAGGACCAACTGCACCATCTCTGGATCTCCGGTACTGACCGCTTCCTGAAGCACTAAACACACACACACACCATTAGCTATACACACACACACACACACAGAGTGCTGGCAGGAATTCAAATGATACTCAGAGAGGATAATTAACTGAATTACCAGCATGCCATTCCTAACACTTCATCTCACACACACAGTTCATCTTGTTTTCTTTTCAGCATGTTTGTCTCTTCTGCAAGTGAAACTTTACACATGAGCAGCTATGCATGCCAACAAGCTTAATCACCCACACACACACACACACACACGAATGAATATTTGACCAAAAGGGGTCATGGGTCAGCTAGTTATTTCCTAACTGAGGCTTTAAATGTATCCCATAATGCGTCATCCTCTCCATCTCTCTCTCTCACATACAACTAAGCAGAAGGCTTTTTCCCGGTTAAAACCATACACGTGGTGAGAGCAGTATCCACACATATACACTCACCTGGATGCAACATAACTATAAAGGGATTAAAAAGTATGACCTGTCTTTCTTTAATAGTGTAAAATTGTAATTATTGGCAAACTGTTGTGGTGTAAGAGGAATAAAACACTTCAGCTCGTGCTGCTGCTGAAGGATGATCATCAGCTTCTGTGTGGTGATGGTAACACCAGCTTATGCTTGACGGTTTTCCCTCACGTGTACAAGCTACATAAATGTGCGTGTTGAAATATCACAGTGAACAGGAGGGAGTCTGTGGTGAAGGCTCTTGACCAGCGACCCGAAAGGTTGTGTTCAAATCCCACAACTGTCCGAGAGCCCAAGCATCTCTTTGGATAAAAGTATGGGTGCGTGTTTGTTGGACTCACCGGTCCAGTTCTTGGCGTTCTCTTTGGTGACCTGGGCTCCGTGTCTCAGCAGCACTCGGACCGACTCCAGGTGACCCAGAGACACGGCCAAGTGCAGCGGGGTGCGTCCTCTCGGGTCCACCTCCTCTATGTTGTGCTGTAAACGAAAACACCATCATCACTTCAATTACAGTCCAGTCCCATATCTGACATCACACCAACATTCTGATCTAATCACAGCCTCATTCTGACTCATTACTCAAGTCTGATAAATGATGTACAGGCTGCAGAAACTTTAAAATCCCTAGAATATGATTATTTCTCATCTCTCAGCTTCAGTTTAATAATGTGAACACTAGAACTGCTCTGCCAATTATTTGCTCGTTAGCTTGCAGGTCGATACAAAATCCCAAATCACGTCCTGCTCCCTATACATGCCCACTATATAGGGTACTAGATAATGCTATGTGACACACTACCTAGTGAACTAGCAAGCTGTTTGAGACTCAACCCAAGATTTCACCAGCAACAAAACAAACAGCTAATCAGGCGAAGCTCAGATTTAAGTTAATTTCACTCAGATTTCCAAGAGAATAATAACAGAATATACAATAAAATACGATTTAATTAATTTATTGGTTATTTAAACACTCGAGTTAGCTTATTAAGTGTTCAGTTAGCAAGCATGCTATCGACTCGAGCTGCCCCACAGTAAACTCACGGCATTTAACAAAGTATTTCACGTCATAAATATAAAAGAAGAATGAGCTGAACATGTTTATACCGTGTTTATTTCTTTCTCCAGCTGTCTGTAGTCGTTCTGCCACACCAGCCAGTGCAGAAGAAACTTCTCCCTGAAGTCCATTTCACACTCCTGAAAAAATACCAGAACAAAAACCTAACTAGTACCGAGACCGAATATTCCCCGGAAGCCACATTTATTTATATCTAAAACAAATTCACTTTATTCTAAACAATTAGCCCAAATGCATGGTCGAGAAAAAGCAGAGACTTTCCAAAATAAAACTTTTCCACAAAACACGGAAGTGACCGGATTAAACCATTAGCGCAAAACGCAGGGGGGAGGCGAGGCTGTGAGAAGTACACTGCGAGAGTCTGTGAAACCAAATAATAGGAAAATAATATTTTCCGGTACGTGTTACTAAATTGATAATAGTTTAATCGTTAATTATTTCCTCAATTACATTTTTTTTTCGGATGCGTAACAGGTTACAGTGCATATCCTCAGAATGGTCACTTCCAAGTGCAGGACCATTTCATTTCAAGAGGGGAGGGGGGTGTTTGGGTTGTGCCATGCCCGAGTGATTACTGATTTATATAATCACTTGGGCATGGTACAACCCAAGCTGTACCCAAGTTATCATAAAACAAATGAGACAAAAATATTATACTTGATCATTTATTTATTGAGGAAAATGATCCAATATTACATATCTGTGAGTGGCAAAAGTATGTGACCCTTTGCTTTCAGTATCTGGTGTGACCCCCTTGTGCAGCAATAACTGCAGCTAAACGTTTGCGGTAACTGTTGATCAGTCCTGCACACCGGCCTGGAGGAATTTTAGCCCATTCCTCCGTACAGAACAGCTTCAACTCTGGGATGTTGGTGGGTTTCCTCACATGAACTGCTCGCTTCAGGTCCTTCCACAACATTTCGATTGGATTAAGGTCAGGACTTTGACTGGGCCATTCCAAAACATTCAGTTTATTCTTCTTTAACCATTCTTTGGTAGAACGACTTGTGTGCTTAGGGTCGTTGTCTTGCTGCATGACCCACCTTCTTTTGAGATTCAGTTCATGGACAGATGTCCTGATATTTTCCATTAGAATTCACTGGTATAATTCAGAATTCATTGTTCCATCAATAATGACAATCCGTCCTGGCCCAGATGCAGCAAAACAGGCCCAAACCATGATACTACCACCACCATGTTTCACAGATGGGATAAGGTTCTTATGCTGGAATGCAGTGTTTTCCTTTCTCCAAACATAATGCTTCTCATTTAAACCAAAAAGTTCTATTTTGGTCTCATCCATCCACAAAAAATTTTTTCAATAGCCTTCTGGCTTGTCTACGTGATCTTTAGCAAACTTCAGACAAGCAGCAATGTTCTTTTTGGAGAGCAGTGGCTTTCTCCTTGCAACCCTGCCAGGCACACCACTGTTGTTCAGTGTTCTCCTGATGATGGACTCATGAACGTTAACATTAGCCAGTGTGAGAGAGGCCTACAGTTGCTTAGAAGTTATGCTGGGGTCCTTTGTGATCTCGCTGACTATTACACGCCTTGCTCTTGGAGTGATCTTTGTTGGTCGACCACTCCTGGGGAGGGTAACAATGGTCTTGAATTTCCTCCATTTGTACACAGTCTGTCTGACTGTGGATTGGTGGAGTCCAAACTCTTTAGAGATGGTTTTGTAACCTTTTCCAGCCTGATGAGCATCAACAATGCTTTTTCTGAGATCCTCAGACATCTCCTTTTTTCATGCCATGATACACTCCCACAAACATGTGTTGTGAAGCTCAGACTTTGATAGATCCCTGTTCTTTAAATAAAAAAGGGTGCCCACTCACACCTGATTGTCATCCCATTGATTGAAAACACCTGACTCTAATTTCACCTTCAAATTAACTGCTAATCCTAGAGGTTCACATACTTTTGCCACACACAGATATGTAATATTGGATCATTTTCCTCAATAAATAAACGGCCAAGTCTCATATTTTTGTCTCATTTGTTTAACTGGGTTCTCTTTATCTACTTTTAGGACTTGTGTGAAAATCTGATGATGTTTTAGGTCATATATATATATATACACACATTTTATATATATATATATATATATATATACACACACATTTTATATATATATATATATATATATATATAATGTGTGGGCGGCATGGTGGTGTAGTGGTTAGCGCTGTCGCCTCACAGCAAGAAGGTCCTGGGTTCGAGCCCCGGGGCCGGCGAGGGCCTTTCTGTGTGGAGTTTGCATGTTCTCCCCGTGTCCGCGTGGGTTTCCTCCAGGTGCTCCGGTTTCCCCCACAGTCCAAAGACATGCAGGTTAGGTTAACTGGTGACTCTAAATTGATTGACCGTAGGTGTGAATGTGAGTGTGAATGGTTGTCTGTGTCTATGTGTCAGCCCTGTGATGACCTGGCGACTTGTCCAGGGTGTACCCCACCTTTTGCCCATAGTCAGCTGGGATAGGCTCCAGCTTGCCTGTGACCCTGTAGAAGGATAAAGCGGCTAGAGATAATGAGATGAGATATAATGTGTGTGTGTGTGTGTATATATGTTTTGACATAGTTTCTTTTTTTCTGGAAAAGTAAATGCAAATCAGAATCAGAACCAGAAGCAAGTTTTTTGCCAAGTCCATTCTCACATACAAGGAATTTGCTTTGGTGATTGGTGCTTGAACAGTTAAGATAGAAGAATTTAGCAAAGACAAAAGTAGTGATATAAATAGAATAAAAAATAAGAAGAATCTAAATTATATAAATTTGAAAAGTGGACATATTTAAGGGGTTGTGTATGGGCATTTCTAGCTATTGAAGAGACCAGGGCCTGAGTCAGGTTTTCCTGGGGCTTGTATTTTTAAGGGAGAGTGGCATTGATAGGTTGGGGAGGTGAAATCTAACTTAACAAGATAATATTATCACCCACACAGAATCAAAGGTTATGTGATCTTTATTAGTGATATTTACACTGCTCTTTTTACATTTATGTCATTCACTTCAGTTTCTTTCTCCTTATCATTAAGTTATTATCAACACCCGTAATGTCTCAGGAATGATGCCTTTGCCAATTGACTATTAAATATCACTAGTAAAATGTGCCATTCTGACAATGCATGTCTAGTCAGCGGGAAAACACTCGGAGTGACGTCACTGGAGTGAAATATGGGGAAATATGTCACTCAGATCTGCGATGTATTCTGTATGAAAAATGCGAGTTTTTCAACACGAGAAGATAAACTTCATATCTTCAAGCCAAAGTGTGATTTTTTTTTATTATACAGTCACTTTCACAAACTAAAAGAACCCAAATTTATCAAAACAATTAATCAATTTCCTCATGAGTGACATATAGAGATACATTCATGTCTATGTTTTATATATATATATATATATATATATATATATATATATATATATACACACACACACACACATTATCTCTCATCTCATCTCATCTCATCTCATCTCATTATCTCTAGCCGCTTTATCCTGTTCTACAGGGTCGCAGGCAAGCTGGAGCCTATCCCAGCTGACTACGGGCGAAAGGCGGGGTACACCCTGGACAAGTCGCCAGGTCATCACAGGGCTGACACATAGACACAGACAACCATTCACACTCACATTCACACCTACGGTCAATTTAGAGTCACCAGTTAACCTAACCTGCATGTCTTTGGACTGTGGGGGAAACCGGAGCACCTGGAGGAAACCCACGCGGACACGGGGAGAACATGCAAACTCCACACAGAAAGGCCCTCGCCGGCCACGGGGCTCGAACCCGGACCTTCTTGCTGTGAGGCGACAGCGCTAACCACTACACCACCGTGCCACCCACACATTATCTGTTGCCGCTTATCCTGTCCTACAGGGTCACAGGCAAGCTGGAGCCTATCCCAGCTGACTATGGGTGAGAGGCGGGGTACACCCTGGACAAGTCACCAGGTCATCGCAGGGCATATATATATATATATATATATATATATATATATATATATATATATATATATACACACACACACACACACACACACGTGTGTGTGTGTGTGTGTTTTGAGGCAACTCCAGTGAGGGCTACCTGTAGGCTATTGATGCTACCTGCTTACCTCATCCATGAGAGACAGAAAACAGGAGTCATGCCCAGTCTAACAAGGTCCATGTCAGGTGTGGAGGAAGGATGTGGGATCCATGGATGATCACAAATGATAAAATACATCACAAATGCTATGGCAAGGAGGAGCCAGGATACCGGGGGGGGGGGGGGGGGGGTCATCATCATCCCCACACTCTGAGAACCCCCCAGTAATGAACAGCTGACCTACTACAACCATCACCAAGACCAACAATCTGACATACATCACAGCTATAATGATCCTGGAAATGCTTGGATCAATCTGTGCACTGCCTGTCTTGACTACAAGAAAGCCGATGACTCGGTGTCCCACACATGGATCCTTGAATGCTTGAAACTGTACAACAAGAACCTTCATCAAGAAAAGAGACCAACTTCAAGCCAATAAGATGGGTCACCATCAAGTGCGGCATATACCAAGGAGACACCCTGTCCCTGCTGCTGTTCTCCATAGGGCTGAACCTCAGCCAGATCATTACCAAGAGTGGCTATGGATACAGACTATGAAATAGAGCAACCTCTACATGGATGACATCAAGCTCTGAGCAAGACATCGACTCACTGATCTATAGCAACGACATCAGAATGTCATTTGGACTTGATAAGTGTGCTTGGATGGTAACAAGGATAGGGAAGGCAGTCAGAATCAATGGGGTGGTGCAACCAGATGGCATAATAGGAGACATGGACGCCAGCTACAAGTACCTTGGAATCCCACAGGCAAATGGCAACCATGAAGAAGCCAGCCAAAAACAGCCAAATAACTGCAGAAGTCAGCTGAATGGGAAGAACAAGTTCTGGGCTATCAACACCTACGCCCTGCCGGTCATCACATACCCTGCTGGCATAATAAGATGGCCAAAGGAGGAGACCTCATCAAGACAAGAAAACTCTTGACAGTGCACGGAGGGTTTTACCCAAAGTCCAGCACCCTGAGGCTGTATGCTAAAAGGAATAAAGGAGGCCGAGGACTAGTGAGCATCAGAGCCACTATCCAGGATGAAACAACAAAAATCCACGAGTACATCAGGGAGATGGCCCCAAATGATGAAGTGCTTAGTGAATACCTCAGGTAGCAGAAACCCAAGAAGGAAGTGCAAGAGGAGCCATCATAGAAAGACAAACCACTGCACGGGATGTACCACCAGCAGATAGAAGAAGTGGCTGATATTGAAAAATCCTACCAGTGGCTGGATAAAGGTGGACTGGAAGACAGCACAGAGGCACTAATCATAGCTGCACAGAAACAGGCCCTAAGCACAAGATCAATAGAGGCTGGGGTCTACCACACGAGGCAGGACCCCAGGTGCAGACTGTGCAAAGATGCCCCCAAGACAATCCAGCACATAACAGCAGGGTGTAAGATGCTAGCAGGAAGAGCGTACATGGAACACCATAACCAATTGGTTGACATAGTGTACAGAAACATCTGTGCCGTGTGTGGACTGGAAGTCCCAAGGTCAAAGTGGGGCACACCTCTGAAAGTGGTTGAGAATGACCAAGCTAAGATCCTGTGGGACTTCCAGATATAGACGAACAAACTGGTAATGGCTAACCAACCGGACATGGTAGTGGTGGACAAACGGGAGAACAAGGCTGTGGTGATAGATGTGGCAATACCAAGTGACAATAACATCAGGAAAAAGGAACTTGAGAAGCTTGAGAAGTATCAAGGTCTGAAAGAAGGGCTAGAAAGGATGTGGAAGATGAAGACAGCAGTGGTCCCCATGGTGACAGGAGCCCTCGGTGAAGTGACCCCCAGAATCCTCATCTAGGTGATAACAGATAGTGTGATTATAAATAACTTGCTTCTATAACTGTGTCCTATATTGTCACAATGTACACGCACTAACATATTGACATCTGCTGGACAATAAACACTCTTACATCACTCCTGTGTCAGCTGAACCTGAGTGAGTGTTTGGTCAGTGTAAATTAGAGCTGGTAGGATAAATGTTCATTTAATTTCTACACAAATGTATATTCCTTAGACTTTTAAGCAGAAGGAAGTCCAGAACCCGGATCTAGGCCATTTAACTACCAACACATTCTACAGTAAACATAGAGGTATGTGAGTTTACGCCACATAATGAACGCACCAGATATTTCTGTTTGACAAAAGCAAGGCAGTAGAACCGAATCCAGTATTACAGAAAACACACAGAACTTCTCGACAACCCATGAGGAAGCACTCAGAGCTCTGCCCTCTCATTTGGAGATGGGAGGGGTTTTTTTGGTGAAGTTGCATGAATAGACCAGTAGGGTGCAGTCAGAACACCTGTATGATCCTGTGCTTTCAAACCCCAGTGAAATACTTGTGGTGATGGTTTAGAGAAAGCAATGGGCTCCACCTTCTTCTCGAAGCGATATCCTGGTGGACAACATCCTTTCAGGGTGGGACTGATAATAAAAACACATTCTTCCCTACACTCCTCTGACCTCTCTCTGTTCTGTGCATGCGAACATCACAAACAAATTGTTCCAGCAAAAGAATAAACATCAGAATAGCATGAATACTGGCACCAAACACTGGCACCTAATTGATCAGTGATTTCTCGGTAACATGAGCTATGAGAGGTGCAGATGCTAAATTCCATGTGGCAGTGCAACAACATTTTCAATTGCAAAAGACCAGCAAGAAGAGGCTACACTGAGCTCACCAAAGAACAGCCGAGGCTAGAGCTGTGTTTTAATGCAATGTAGCTGAATAGCTAATGGAGATTGAGCCATTTTTGGCTTCAGCATCCATGGATACAAAGTGATACTCTATAAGTTCAGTACTTGACAAAAAAAACCCCATAACAATTGGTTTGATGAGAACTCATTCACCATCATCACCTTGCTGGACAATAAGCATAAAACATATCCTGAACAATCCCTCACCTGGTGTGCTCAGATGGCAGAAAGCTCACAGAGGGATGCAAAAAACTGTAAGAACACTGCAAAATTCATAGTGGAGAAAAAAGGCACAAGAAAAACCATGTGCATACATCTGCCGACAGAAACAACATCCATAACTTCTACAGTTAGGCTAAAACTATATATCAGCCAAGAAATCACTCTCTCACTTTCCTGAAGACAGCAGATGGTCTCTCACTCTGAAAAGACCAGCAGAAAATTAATTTGAGGTGCTGAACACTTTGATGCCTTTTCCAACTGGCATGCCCTTGGAGACAAATCCATCCTTGAAGAACTGCCTCAGTGTCCTCTTCATGTCCTCAACCTTGGTAGTGACAACATCCCTGCTCAGGTACAGAATCAGGAAGGGTACTTCTACACAAAAACACTTCACCTATACATAGTTATTGCCTGGGAAGATAAAAGCATCCCAAAGCAGTGGAGAGACACAAACATCATCACCATATGAAAAAACAAGTGTCATATGATATTCACAACTTAGTAACTTCAGTAAAAGTGCAAGGAACAGAACCATGACCTCTCATGTGTCACATTCGACACTGTGAACAGGACACTCCTTTGGAACGTGCTCCTGAAATTTGGTTGTCCAATCAAATGTATCAATATCGTTTGGTCATTCCATAATGGGTTGATGGTTCATGTGACTGTCGAAGGCCTAGAGCAGGGGTCACCAAACTTTTTTCTCTGGGGGCCACATTGTCGTTCCTGACTGTGATGGGGGGCCGGGGTCAGGTCAGCTATATAACAGAATTGTATGACCCAGACAAATATGACCACCAGCAGGCCTCATCGTGTAGTAGAGATTACTAGCCTGGCACAGCCATCCCCACTACTATATCCCCCACTACTATATCCCCCCCACTACTATACCCACACTACTATATCCCCACTACTATATCAACACTACTATATCCACACTACTATATCAACACTACTATATCCACACTACTATATCCACACTACTATATCCCCACTACTATATCCCCACTACTATATCCACTCTACTATATCCACACTACTATAGCCCCACTACTATATCCCCACTACTATATCCACACTACTATATCCCCACTACTATATCCACACTACTATATCCACACTACTATATCCACTCTACTATATCAACACTTGATTCCTGGCACATATTTGTTTATCTTTACTAGTGGTTTGCAAAAGTAGTAATCGAGTCTTCACACTTTGTTTTAATTTGAAATACCACAGATATTCCATTTATTTATTTTCTAATAAAAATAACATCAAAGCTGTCAAGGTAAGAAACATCTGCCTAGTTGAGGTGATTGACACTGGCAAAGGCGAGTGGAAAATTATAAATTGTAGGTAGGCCTGTTGCTATTATTAATAATAATAATAATAATAATAATAATAATAATAATAATAATAATAATAATAATTGTGTGCAGCACTTAATAAAGGTCAAATAAATAGGCCTATAAAATAAATACATTTTAAAAAACAGTGAAATTATAATAATATGAGCAATAGATCAATAGATCACAGCAGTTGTGCTGTGTCCTGCACGTCATTGCTCTCATCCATGGCCAAAGCAAAAACCTCGAATTCTGACGCTCTCTCATTCAGCTGGTCATACACGGTGTCCCCCAAATCTTCGGTTCGCCTGGTCATAGTAGGTGCGGAGAGACTCACCGCGTTGAGCGCATCCTTCTTGTCGGGACACACCTCCTCGGCCACAGCAAGCATGCATACTTTAACAAAGTCCCCATCAGTAAACGGCTTTCCATGGGTAGCTAGTAGGTGAGCTACCTTATAGCTAGCTCGGACAGCAGCTTGGTTGATCTGGGTTTGGCGAAGGAATACATTCTGTTGTGCAGCCAGTCCACATTTCATCCTCCGAATCCTGTCTTCTCTTGTTTGCCCTCGCAAACTAGCATACTCTTTGTGGCGGGTTTCATAGTGACAACACAGATTATATTCTCTGAAAACCGACACACTTTCTTTACATACAAGACAAACTGCACGGTCCTTACACTGAACAAAAAAATAATTGGTGGTCCACTGTTCTTTAAAAACTCTGCACTCTCTGTCAGCTTTTCGCTGACTGCTAGCCATTTTGCTGTCCTGAACACTGACAGTTCTCTGCGCGTGCGCTGCCTGTCACTGCTTGATCGCAAGCATATGATGAAAATTCGGAAAATATGAATAGTTCATTTTATAACTAAATATCAATTTTAATTGATAAAATCAACAAAATACAAAATGCAGACATGTTATTATTTGCCAAAAAGCAATTTTAAAAAATAGGCCATGACCACTTTTGGGGATTGCCTCATAGTGGTGAGGCAATCAGTGGTTCAAGTGGTGGGGGGCAGATGGGCTGGGGGGCCGGTCAAAGAGGGGTGGCGGGCCGGAGTCGGCCCGCGGGCCGTAGTTTGATGACCCCTGGCCTAGAGTCAGACCCCATCAGCACAGGAGTAAAGTAGGGATGTGTGCTGGTTAAGTTTTTGAGGGTTTGGTTAAATAGTTCGACCAAGCCATCTGTCTGTGGGTGATAAACACTTGTGTGGATTTATTTAACCCCTAGTAACCCATAGAGGTCACAAAGTGTGCATGACATAAATGTAGTGCCCTGATCAGTCAGGATTTCTTTTGGAATCCCAACTTGGGAGATACTTTTAAACAGTGCCTCTGTGGCACTGTGTGCAGAAATGCTATGCAGTGACACTGCTTCCGAGTATCACGCTGCATAGTCCACCAGGACTAAAATAAAGCGATGCCCTCATGCAGACCAATCTAATGGCCCAACGAGATCCATCCCAATTCTTTAGAATGGGGCCTCGATTAGGGGAAGAGAGCAAAATTCTGCTTTTGGCCTGGCATTACCAGTTGGATTTACCAGTTGGCATTTGCAACATGCTGCACACCACCTAAAGACATCTCCATGAATCTCAGGCCAGTAGAAGTGGACCATGAGACTGTCCAGTGTTTTATCCTGCCTTAGGTGTCCTGCCATAGGGTTGTAATGAGCCACATGGAATATGAGTTCCCTACGGCTCTTTGGGACCAACAACTTGTTCACACTTTTGTCGGTCTGAGTGTCCTGCCTCACTCAATATAACCTATCCTTAACTCCTGAAAAGTATGGGCAGGAGAGCATAACATTTGGCTGGAGGGTTTGACCATCAATTGCTCTCACTTGGTCTCACTCATCTTGCTCCTGCTTCAAAGGGAAATCCTACAGGGAATTCCCAAGAGAACGGGGAGGGGCGGGTGGTCCCCATTCTCCATGTCATTTTGATGCGGAGCTGATGTCAACGGCCTTGGGATGGCTTCCCCAATGTAATGCTGGGATCCCCCCGTGACGTGTTAGTGCAGTATCAATCCACCACTACACACTCCATTAAGTTCTTAAACCCCAACCACTCCGTCCCCAGAATTAGTGTGTGGGTGAGGTGTGGGCTAACTGCCACCTCAACACAATAATTTGTCCCCCGAAATTAGATTTTGACTGACACCAGTGGGTATTTGTGAATATCCCCATGCACACACTGTACCTTCACCACATGTGCTGAACCAAAGCTTGGTGCAAGTCTTGCCTTGATCCAAGCTTTGGTGGCTGGAGGTCTGAAGCAGCCTGAATCCACCATGCAATGATATGTACCCCCTTGGATACTCACCAGTATGTGAACAGCCAACTGACTTCCTCCATTGTCAGTGTGCGGAAGTGTTGATGATGCTGCTCGGGGGTTTAGCCTATGCATTGCAGGATCATGCACTTCAGGACAGCATACTCCAGCCTATTGTCAGTGGGCAGCTGCTGGGCTGCAAGCTGGGCTTCCTCATTTAGGAGCGGCAGTAGACAAGTTACTTGCTGCTCGTTTGGCCAACCCCACACCTCCGCAGCTCACTCAAAAGAACACCAGGAAGGCCTAGGGGTCATCATGCAGCCCCAACTTGGTCAGGTTGATATTGGGGTAGCCCGCTGACATTGTGACTGGAGCACCACCTGGCATGATGAACCAAAGGATTGCTTGGTGACATTGGGTCTGCAGCATGGCCTCGGAGCACTGCTCCTATTCACTGTGCAGGGCAACCAGCACCTGGTACTGATTCTGTTGGGCAGCAGCGAGGGCACGGATGAGCTCTTTGAAGGGGAAGAACTCCATGGTTCTGGTTTGCTTCAGAGTCCCTTGATTTCAGCACTAATATAATAAATCCCTGATTGGGGAGGACGCTGGAACACGGAAACAGGCAGGTTTGTGGATCACTTTCTTTTATTTACAGAAAAACAGCACTTTTCAGCACATAGTCAGGTACATGTAAATTTGCATATGCATATACAGTGGGGCAAAAAAGTATTTAGTCAGTCACCAATTGTGCAAGTTCTCCCACTTAAAAAGATGAGAGAGGCCTGTAATTTTCATCATACGTAGGTATATCTCAACTATGAGAGACAAAATGAGAAAAAAAAATCCAGAAAATCACATTGTCTGATTTTTAAAGAATTTATTTGCAAATTATGGTGGAAAATAAGTATTTGGTCAATAACAAAAGTTCATCTCAATACTTTGTTATATACCCTTTGTTGGCAATGACAGAGGTCAAATGGTTTCTGTAAGTCTTCACAAGGTTTTCACACACTGTTGCTGGTATTTTGGCCCATTCCTCCATGCAGATCTCCTCTAGAGCAGTGATGTTTTGGGGCTGTCGCTGGGCAACACGGACTTTCAACTCCCTCCAAAGATTTTCTATGGGATTGAGATCTGGAGACTGGCTAGGCCACTCCAGGACCTTGAAATGCTTCTTACGAAGCCACTCCTTCGTTGCCCGGGCGGTGTGTTTGGGATCATTGTCATGCTGAAAGACCCAACCACATTTCATCTTCAATGCCTTTACTGATGGAAGGAGGTTTTCAGTCAAAATCTCACAATACATGGCCCCATTCATTCTTTCCTTTACACGGATCAGTCATCCTGGTCCCTTTGCAGAAAAACAGCCCCAAAGCATGATGTTTCCACCCCCATGCTTCACAGTAGGTATGGTGTTCTTTGGATGCAACTCAGCATTCTTTCTCCTCCAAACACGACAAGTTAAGTTTTTACCAAAAAGTTCTATTTTGGTTTCATCTGAACATATGACATTCTCTCAATCCTCTTCTGGATCATCCAAATGCTCTCTAGCAAACTTCAGACGGGCCTGGACATGTACCGGCTTAAGCAGGGGGACACGTCTGGCACTGCAGGATTTGAGTCCCTGGCGGCGTAGTGTGTTACTGATGGTAGCCTTTGTTACTTTGGTCCCAGCTCTCTGCAGGTCATTCACTAGGTCCCCCCATGTGGTTCTGGGATTTTTGCTCACCGTTCTTGTGATCATTTTGACCCCACGGGGTGAGATCTTGCGTGGAGCCCCAGATCGAGGGAGATTATCAGCGGTCTTGTATGTCTTCCATTTTCTAATAATTGCTCCCACAGTTGATTTCTTCATACCAAGCTGCTTACCTATTGCAGATTCAGTCTTCCCAGCCTGGTGCAGGTCTACAATTTTGTTTCTGGTGTCCTTTGACAGCTCTTTGGTCTTGGCCATAGTGGAGTTTGGAGTGTGACTGTTTGAAGTTGTTGACAGGTGTCTTTTATACTGATAACGAGTTCAAACAGGTGCCATTAATACAGGTAATGAATGGAGGACAGAGGAGCCTCTTAAAGAAGAAGCTACAGGTCTGTGAAAGCCAGAAATCTTGCTTGTTTGTAGGTGACCAAATACTTACAGTATTTTACCGAGGAATTTACCAATTAATTCATTAAAAATCCTACAATGTGATTTCCTGGATTCTTTCCTCCCATTCTGTCTCTCATAGTTGAAGTGTACCTATGATGAAAATTACAGGCCTCTCTCATCTTTTTAAGTGGGAGAACTTGCACAATTGGTGGCTGACTAAATACTTTTTTGCCCCACTGTAGTTTAAATCCTATGGTGGGCTGCAGAAGCTTTTGTGGATGAGCTGTGAGGTATAAAAGGTTGAGAGCTTCTGTTCTCTGGGGTTCAAGCTTGGGCTTTGGCTGGACCTTCAAGGACATTCAGAGGCCTGTTCTGAAACCAGAAATGGATTTAGACCCTTGCCAAGTTTGTGTCATGACACATATTATTCATTACTCACAGGGTTCTATGGAGAGTTCTTTTGAACAGAGTTTTTTTTTTTGTCTGCCATGCACTGTGAATTGTAGGTACAGATGTGTTTTTTTTTTCCTCCAAATCATTTCCAATAAGATAAACTCTAAACTCTAGCCAAACTCTAAAGACTTATTTAGATCTCAAACAAAGCAAACAGTGCACTTTCATTTTCTGATTATCTTGAGAAGTTGGAGTGGGTCTGAATACTGCACTTATTTAAATCAGAGGTTTCAGTGTTTGATTTGTAATAAATTTGCAAAAATGTCTAAAACATCTTTTTGCTTTGTCATTATTAGTTATTGAATGTAGATTAATGAAAAAATCCAGTACCTTTTAAGTTAAATCTATAACAAAATAAAGTGCAAAAAGTGAATGGGAGCTGAATATTTTCCCACCGTACACACGTTATTAGGGCATTAAAATAATATTTTAATTAATTATTTAATTAATGAAACAATTTAAATAAGTCAAGTTTTAACTGTCTTGTAGGCAGAGTTGCACAAAGAAGGCCAGCCATCTCTTAAACCACGATGCTCAGTGAGGATCAAACACATGCAGCAACTGCCCTTTTCACAGTTTGAACATTTTCCAACCACAGAACTGACACTCTGCACATCTGCACACATGACTTCTGCATTTGAACTGCAAAGACTCCTGACATTCTCACCTGTGTTTCATCATTCCGACCACCAGCTGCTTCTTCTTTTTCACACCTTTTTTTCACTCACTCATCCTGATGCCTGGAGGCCAAGTGGCCTGTCAGTTGCTCGCCTCTCATGAGGCTGTCTGCATCTATCTTGAGCATGCTTCATCTATGCTATGAGCTTGCTCGGCTTGTCACAGCTTCCCTTGAAGAAACCACGCAAACACGATGAGAACATGCAAACTCCACAAAGAAAGGCCCCCGTCAGCCGTGAGGTTCAAACCCAGAACCTTCTTGCTGTGAGGCACCAGTGCTGACCACTACACCACCATGCCGTCCATCTTTTTTCCACTATTCACTAAATTAAACACCCACCCTGAAAGATTATAGGCATGATCATCTTGCAAAAATGATGTTTGAAGTTTAATTACTGTACATCATCGACAGAGCAGTTCATTTTACTGATAATTATATAAACAGGTGAAAATCTGGATTAAAAAATGAGACTAATGTACTGTATTTATTAACATAAAAATGGTTTGGCTGCATTTTGACACACATCACATTCAGATGCTCCTGATTAACTGAATCAGACGTATTAAATTGTATAATTCATTAATTTAGCTTGTTGAATTAAATTAAAGAGGTCACTGTAAGGTACTGCTATTAACAATGAGCATAAAGGCTTTTCCCCGATAATCCATCAGAGTGAGCACAGCACTGCAAACCAATTCATTATTCTGAGCTGGAATAGAGATTCATTGGCACCTAATGAACTTACAAATGTTATCATATCAAAATATACTCGTGGACTCAAACTAGGACTTTTCTTCAAATATATTCAGCCATGAAAATAAATCCAAAGTAAACTGTACATCTGTACAAACTGTACAAAAAATAAAGGGTTTTATTTAAGGTTAAATTATGATGATTTAAAACTGTATCACTTATAAACTTGGTAGTGTATTTGAATAAAGTGACACATCATTAACTCAGAGGATCTTCTACTGAACCTCGAGAGGAGATGTGTGTGTTAGATTACTGTGGTGTTTCATCTCAGGAAAAAAGCTGAGAATTGGGAGACTCCATTTTATTTCCATTCAGTTTCACTGGTGTCTCTGAGAAACTATAGAGATAATAAAGAGATCTGATTTTTAGATTTTTTTCCCCCTTTGGGCCTTTTTAGTGACCACAGAGCAATAGGCTGTATAAATACACACTCCACCCACCCACCCACACACACACATAAATAAGCCCTGCATTAGTTTGGCCCCACAGACCGTTTCCTCTTTGTCTCTCGTCTGATAGTTCAACAATGATTCAGTTTGAAATTCTGCATGTGTCCCTCTGTGTCATGGGTGAGTGTTAATAATCTCATTTATTGCGTCACTAAATGAAATTTTTTTTTTAAATTTTGTAGACAATTAGAAGGCCTTCATACAATCCACCACATTATACGGTAACTCTGACAATAGAATCTCACACTATAAATTATAATTACATTTGTATTCATTACATTGTTCTATAACTGAAAAATGTAATTATCCAGGGGGGAAATTTTTTTTTTTCCTGTCCAGATTTGTGATTTTGTTCCTGAGAATTTATAGACTTTTTAAATTCATTCAATTAAAAATGAAACACAGATGTTCAGCTCCAGTTAGAAACACTGATAAAAGCTCATCTATCCTGACTGTATTAAAGTTGTGTGTAATGTGTGAATGAGGTTGTGTGTTTTCTTGGTTGCAGGTTTGCTCTTAGAGACTCTGTGCTCTTTAACTGTGGAGGTGGAAGCTGGAGATAACGCCACTGTTTGGTGCCAACATGAGCTGAGTGTTACAGGTTCTATCTTCTGGTATCAACACACAAGTGCTTCGGTTCCACTTCTTCTTGGCTGTAAGCGTTTTTTTGGGTCGAGTCCATCAAAGAATTGTATTTTCTTTCCTGAAAGTGAGCGAATAGTGATGTCTGTTCACGGCAAGAACACGTCTCTCACCATCACCGCAGTAAATGTCTCTGATACAGGACTGTATTACTGCAGCTTCATATATCTGAACCAAGTGAACTTTAGGAACTCAACCTTTTTACAAGTAAAAGGTAAATTTATAAAGTAAATCATTACAGTAAAAGTTGATTCAGATGATTGAGGTTGTAAAAATAATGTTTCATTTTTCAGACAGAAATAAAACACTTCCTGAGAACCCGGACAGAGCGAAAGGTTTGCTGTTTTTGTTCTCCAAAAGGCTTCTGTACATTTTTCAATTAAAATATGATGCAGGTTTCAGGATCTAAATGTTTTCTGTAATGTTTTTCTCCAAGGTTCAGTCTCTTCTCCTGTGTTTTTCATACTGAATGTGGTGTTTAGTGCAGTGACTGCGATTGTGATTCTTCTCAATGTCCTGATCTTCATCATGCTGAAGAACTGAAAAACACACAAAGGTAAAATATTACTCCAATAATAATAATAATAATAATCTTTGCTTTGTGTTGCTTTAGGTGCTGGAGCAGAAGATAAGGAGGTAAATGTGACACTACAATCTTTAAAACTAATCAATGCACTGATCTGATTTATTAACCCTGATTTAAACCGAAACAGAAATCAACACGTACGTTTTTTGAGCTGGTGGAAATTTTTATCCTCTCAATAAAAATATTTTATTTATTTTTCTTATTTTCTGAAAATGGGCGGCATGGTGGTGTAGTGGTTAGCGCTGTCGCCTCACAGCAAGAAGGTCCGGGTTCGAGCCCCGTGGCTGGCGAGGGCCTTTCTGTGCGGAGTTTGCATGTTCTCCCCGTGTCCGCGTGGGTTTCCTCCGGGTGCTCCGGTTTCCCCCACAGTCCAAAGACATGCAGGTTAGGTTAACTGGTGACTCTAAATTGACCATAGGTGTGAATGTGAGTGTGAATGGTTGTCTGTGTCTATGTGTCAGCCCTGTGATGACCTGGCGACTTGTCCAGGGTGTACCCCACCTTTCGCCCGTAGTCAGCTGGGATAGGCTCCAGCTTGCCTGCGACCCTGTAGAAGGATAAAGCGGCTAGAGATAATGAGATGAGATTTTCTTAAAATATATACAGTATACAACACGTATGGAGAAAACTGTAAAGAAAAAAATAAAGAGTTTTATTGAAGATTAAATAATGATGATTTAAAACTGTATCTCTTTGATAACTTCTGAGCAGATTGAGCTCTCAGGTTGTAATGTGTGGTTTCTGTACCCGAGGCAGTCTGTTCCTCTTGTTCTTGTCGTTTCTGCTTGAACCCGACACTGCTGTCTTCAACTCGGACCTGGAAATTGAGAGGCTCAAAATATTTCACTGCTCTCTTGTTGCAGGACACGTCACATTTCATTTTTACCATCTGAGGATATTTTAGAAACATTTTTGTTTTAAATCAAAACGTTTGAGTGCAGCTGAAAGCAAACAGTAAAAATCAGCAGAAAATACATAGTTAAATAGAACTAAGTGATATTTTTGTCAATAATAGAATCAGTTCATGCTTCAGGTGGCATGGTGGTGTAGTGGTTAGCGCTGTCGCCTCACAGCAAGAAGGTCTGGGTTCGAGCCCCGTGGCTGGCGAGGGCCTTTCTGTGCAGAGTTTGCATGTTCTCCCCGTGTCCGCGTAGGTTTCCTCCGGGTGCTCCGGTTTCCCCCACAGTCCAAAGACATGCAGGTTAGGTTAACTGGTGACTCTAAATTGAGCGTAGGTGTGAATGTGAGTGTGAATGGTTGTCTGTGTCTATGTGTCAGCCCTGTGATGACCTGGCGACTTGTCCAGGGTGTACCCCGCCTTTCGCCCGTAGTCAGCTGGGATAAGCTCCAGCTTGCCTGTGACCCTATAGAACAGGATAAAGCGGCTAGAGATGATGAGATGAGTTCATGCTTCATGAAAATGTGTTCATTCTTTAAAATCGAGTTTCTCAAACATTTTACTTGTAAAATTAAATTTCCAGAAACTCCTCAGTGCATATATTTAATGATTATAATCCAACTGTTCAAATATTATCCTCATTATTTAAATACAAGTATATTTTTACATCTCTCTTTATAAATCACAAACATTTTATTCTTGAAAATTTCACTGACAGAACATTCGGCCCGAGCTGATATTATTTATAGGCGACTTGTTTTTTACTTACTGAGGTTTTAAATCCATTAAATTCACAGGAGACACACAGGCTAATAATTATAACTGTAATAACAGAATTATTCCTGTTTCTCGAAAAGGCCTGTTTCTAGCCAACGTTCATAAGTAGAGCATTTTAATCTGAATAGTTTGATCTTCAGGTGTTTTGCTCCATCAGGTTTATTCTCAGGAACAATGAAAGCACACATGCTAAAGTCGAGGAGAAAATCCTCAAGGTTCTCAGAGAATGAGGCTCTCAAGTTTCTCCACCACGAGGGTTTTATGATCTCGACACATCTCGAGGAAATATGTGAGGTTCACCTGATTTATTATTTATATCTGATCATCTCTGTGTGTCCTCTGTGTCTCTGCAGGATCCGGACTCGGACTCGTTGCGTTACACTGCACTACAGTTCTCAAAGAAGAAAACCAAGAGGAGCGAGAGACGTGATGAAAATGTGTATCAACATGTTCTCTATTTTTCTGTCAAACAGAGTAATGTTTGTACATAATGTTATATAACAGTTACTGTTTACTAAATATGAAACAGATGTTTCTGATGCTCAGGCTGAAGGAATTCGACCTTTTATTTTTTATTTCTTTTCCTGCGATCCTGTTAAAGTGGGACACTTTACTCTCTTTAACCAGGAAACACATTTGAATTTCATGAACACATTTTTAATCCTTTATTTTTCTTGTAGTAGTGTTGTTTGCCATAGTGATGGATAGCTTGATGGACGAAGTGAGGCAAGAGTCACTGTGGAACATGATGTTTGCAGATGATATTGTGATATGTGGTGAAAGTAGAAAGGGGGTTGAGTTGGGTTTGGAGAGATGGAGGTATGCATTGGAACAAAGAGGAATGAAGGTGAGCAGTAGCAAAACAGAATACATGTGCATCAATGAGAATGGGGATGAGAGTGTAGTAAAGATGCAAGGAGTAGACATAAAGAAAGTTGGTGAATTCCAGTACCTGGGGTCAACTGTGCAGGGAAATGGGGGCTGCGATAGTGAGGTGAGAAAGAGACTGCAGGCAGGGTGGAGCAGTTGGAGAAGGATTTCAGGAGTCATTTGTGATAGGAAAGTCCCAGCAAAAGTGAAAGGTAAGATGTATAAGACAGTAGTGAGACCAGCTGTGATGTATGGATTGGAGACCGTACCCTTAACGAAGAGACAGGAGGCAAAGTTGGAGGTGGCGGAGTTGAGGATGTTAAGGTTTGCGATAGGAGGTTGGACAGGATAAGGACACACATCAGAGGGACAGCACATGTGGAGAGCTTGGGAATTAAGCTAAGAGAGATGAGACTGAGATGGTATGGGCACATCCTGAGAAGAGATGCAGAGCATGTTGGAAGGAGAATGTTGAGGATGGAGCTGCCAGGCAAACGAAAATGAGGAAGGCCAAAGAGGAGATACATGGATGTGGTGAGAGAGGACATGAAAGTGGTAGAGAAGGATGCGGAAGACAGGCAGCAATGGAGACGAAAGATCCGCTGTGGCGACCCCTAATCAGGAGCAGCCAAAAGAAGAGCATTTTTCTTGTAGTAGTGTGTAGTAATTAATCATTAAACATTTTACACAGGATTTTTCAAAAGATCATTCACCTAATATCATTAAAATGACTGGATTGTGTGTTGGAGTTGATCAATAACCCCCTGTAACCAGTGTTGCCCATTAATGAGGCTCTGTAGACTGTGGGCTCCGCCATAGTTTCACCAGGAACCGAAAATATCTTTCCGCTTCTCAGATGAACATAAACAGTGTTGTGCTTTGCCCCGGTCCTTCAGAAAAGCTTCTCTCACAGCCTCACTGGAGCCGGAATGGCTGCGTTTAGCACTGTGGAGACATTTTACACATCACACACACCAACTATACATGTCTCTTTAAAATACCCACCTGCTTCCACATTAAATAAATGATTTGTGATGCCTCTGAGGACCTAATACATTTATGTTCGTTTTACTCAAATAATTATTTCACTAAATAAAAGTGAACTGTTTTTAATTCAGTCCAAAGAAAATGAAATTTCTTGAACAACGATTCGCTTACGTCACGAGAAAACTGGGCGTGGTCAAGCCTGGATCAAGACATTTTGAACGGAAGTTGTCCGCCATTACGGCTCACTTACGAATTTAGCTGCTCCATGGCGTTTTTGGCTCCAGGCAACGCGTAAGTTTGAGAATAAATGTCGGGTTTGTGGTATATTCAGTTTTATTTTCCGACATTTACTTGGGACACACAATATTTATGTGCGCTTAAAAGTTTATATTGTTGGCATTTACCTCACTGACCAAACTGTTTGAGTTAGCACGCAAAGCTAACTTACTACCAGTACATAGTAAAAAAAAAAAAGTTAAAAATATTTACACCAGATTTGGCTGTCTTTGAACTAATAAATAAATCTGTGTGTGTGGTATTGTGTAAACATTTCTTAACCCTGCAAAACGGAACCTTTCCGCCATTATGGCTCGGAGTGACTTGATTGGATAAGAAACAGCCAATCAGGATGACTTTCTCCAAGTCTGTGATTGGTTGGTTTGTGGCACATTTGTAACGCTGTGCCATGTTGCGCAGAGCGGAGATAAATTATATTTTAAAGAGACAGTGTTTGATGAAGTCTCACTGCGGCGCGCAGGAATGAAATACAAAAATAACCCCAGACCAGTCAGCCCTTTCCTCCGCCCCCCTCGTGGACGTGCGCATGCGCACAAACGCACTGGACTGTCGTCACGTGACTGCAACCCGAGACACCGCATTTTGAGAACTCCTTGTTTGTGATGAGGATCGTTAGCTTTACAGTTTCCACTGCAGTTATCCGCGACTCCAAACACAATCTTATAGTTAGTGATGATCAGATAAATCTTCATGAAACACTGAAGTTTTCCAGCCAGTTGTGTTGAGAATCGGTTCATTTCTCGAGGCTTCACTTGCTCACTAGAGCCACCTGCTGGTCAAAAGATCAATCATCCAATCACACAGACAGTCCAGAGGCTGGTGGACAGCAGTTCATCAATCCAGTGTTAAAGAAAGATACATTTATAAATATATTCTACACATCTGAATAGAACTTAGAAATTCAACTACACAATATATTTTAGTATATAGAATTAATATATTTTATATATTTCAATGTGGGCGGCACGGTGGTGTAGTGGTTAGCGCTGTCGCCTCACAGCAAGAAGGTCCGGGTTCGAGCCCCGTGGCCGGCGAGGGCCTTTCTGTGTGGAGTTTGCATGTTCTCCCCGTGTCTGCGTGGGTTTCCTCCGGGTGCTCCGGTTTCCCCCACAGTCCAAAGACATGCAGGTTAGGTTAACTGGTGACTCTAAATTGACTGTAGGTGTGAATGTGAGTGTGAATGGTTGTCTGTGTCTATGTGTCAGCCCTGTAATGACCTGGCGACTTGTCCAGGGTGTACCCCGCCTTTCGCCCGTAGTCAGCTGGGATAGGCTCCAGCTTGCCTGCGACCCTGTAGAACAGGATAAAGCGGCTAGAGATAATGAGATGAGATATTTCAATGTTTAGTCTTGTATGAAGGGCAGCACGGTGGTGTAGTGGTTAGCACTGTTGTCTCACAGCAAGAAGTTCCTGAGTTCGAGCCCAGTGGCCGGTGAGGATCCTTCTGTGTGGAGTTTGCACGTTCTCCCTGTGTCTGTGTGGGTTTCCTCCGGGTGCTTTGGTTTCTCCACAGACCAAAGACATGCAGGTTAGGATAATTGGTGGCTTTAAATTGACTGTAGGTGTGAGTGTGAATGAATGATTGTCTCTCTGTGTCAGCCCTGCGATGACCTAGTGACTTGTCCAGGATGTACCCTGCCTCTCGCCCATAGTCAGCTGGAATAGGCTCCAGCTCACCTGCGACCTCACCCTGTAGAACAGGATAAGCAGCTACAGATGGATTATTCTGTAAACCTCGTCTGTAATGTTGCAGGAGGTAATCTGCTACACATTTAAAACTCAGCTCCCCTCTTTTATCTAAACTACCCTTTACTAATTAGGGGGTTTGTGATACTGTGATAGAAATGTCAGTGACATGTTAATTTTTAATATTGAAATAAAAAATGTCCCTCTCATCTCCCTGGTGGGTGGTGTGGTGTGTGTCTTCCTCAAGCTCTGGTCCTCTACCAGAGTCCTGGGAGTTTGAGGGATCTCTGTAGAACCTTCACTGTTCCTCAGACTGCACGCTTCTGGACAGAGTTCTTGGATGTTGTATTTGGAATCTGCTGGAGCTCCTCTCTCTCCCAGTTTGGAGGTCACAGCCCCTAATGCTCCTATCATCACTGGGACCACTTTGGACTTTACCTTCTACATCTGTTCCAGTTGTTTTTTCAGTCCCTGGTAATACACATCTGTCACAACTATACTCTTCTGCTCCTTGTCTACCACCACTATGTCTGATTGGTTAGCCAACACCTGCTTGTCAGTCTGGAACTTGAAGTCCCACAGGATCTTAGCTCTGTTGTTTCTCAGTCACTTTTGGTGGTATGTCTCACTGGGACTTGGGGATGTCTAGGTCATACTCGGGACAGATGTTCCTGCATGCAATCCCAGACACTTGGTTCTTGATTGAAAAGTAATATATGGTATACATTCGAAGGGTGCCAATAATAGTAGCACAAGTTTCTGTTGAAAATAATGACTTCTTGATGAGGGATTTGTTTTTCTCTGAATAAACTTTTCAGTTAAAGATTGGATTTTTCTGATTTTTTTCAGTTTGAGATGAAGCGATTTCATCAAAAGGTGGATGTTTTTAAACCCTTTTACCAATCTTTTCAAGGGGTGCCAATAATTGTGGAGGGCACTGTATCTGTCAAATAACATTTAAAAAAAAAATCATTGATGACAGTAAAATGTGTGGAGCTGTGAATCAGGTTTGTGCTCGACCTGCCCCTGTGGACGAGCCCCACTGTCTCCTGGTAAACAGCAATGTGCTGGATGTGGAAGGAAACATGAAGATGCAGGTCTGGGGAAAGAGTGAAGTGTTGCATCTGTGGAGGTCAGTATAGTCCTGTAGTACTGGATATGGAGGAGAGCAGGAAGGAGAATCCTGACAAAATCAAAACCAGCAGACATAAAATCCTCAACCCAAATAACAGCCACACAAACACCAGCACAGAGTAAATAAAGATTTATTTAAGGCTCAACAAAGTAAAATTTATAGCATGTGACCGAGGTAGTTAAGTGTTCAGCACCAACTGTAACAATTTCAATCCTTTTTTTTTTTCAGTTTTTACAAAAGACAGTAGAGAAACATTTACAGTACAGTAATTTATAAAGGCTTCCACAATAGAAAGGAAGAATATGAGCAGGATAGATAAAGTTTCTAAGAGTGACAGGACATTATTACAGGTCTTTTTAATGGATTTTTTCTTCAGCCCTCTCTATAAAATACACAGGTATAAAGACCAATATTACACATTGCAGTGCAGTTTGTGGCACTAAGGCGTTACACACATTAAGAACATTAAAATCAGATGCTTTTCATTATTCACACTTCTTTAGAACATGAACAAACAATAATATTAATTTCCTGTCAAAATGTAAACAGTATTTTGAGTGGATTTCAGTTTATGACGGGGGGGGTTGCTGAGAGGAAGTGGTTTTCAAATTATGAGTTCAATTCATTTAGATACTGAGCACCAAATTTTACACGTTGACAACTGTAAATTCTCGACATTCAGTGTGAAAATCTCACTGTTCTGCTCTCGAC
Source organism: Neoarius graeffei (assembly GCF_027579695.1). NCBI lineage: Eukaryota > Metazoa > Chordata > Actinopteri > Siluriformes > Ariidae > Neoarius > Neoarius graeffei. Next base: position 6,719,775 of record NC_083592.1, on the reverse strand, counting down.
TAGAAATTAATTTTGGTTTGATTTGCTTTGAATTCTTGGTGGCTGCATTTCTTGTGATGATCCCATTACTGAGAGTCTTTACTCCAAAACCTGGTTTCCCTCAAAAGCATGATCTTACAGCGCTGAGCTCAGTGAAACAGAACAGCACAGCAGGAAACACACACACCCCAAACCCTATTAAAATCCTCATCACTCAGGAACTGCTGGTGAGGGAACTGCACCACTTTCAGCCACAAAAACCTGCAGTATACAGAACAAACTGTCCAATATGCTGGTGTAGTGGTTAGCACTGTCACCTCACAGCAAGAAGGTTCTTGGTTCGAGCCCAGCAGTCAACAGGGGCTTTGTGTGGAGGCTGTATGGGTTTCCTTCCTCCAAGACATTTACTCCGCATGGTATTGGACAGAGGAGTCTGTAGAGACCGTTTCTTCCCACAGACCATAAGACCATTGAACAGCAGCACAATCTTATAGCTGGACATGAAACTGCACTTGACAAGACAAAGCTCAGCTCTGATCTGAAATTTAATGTGAGCTCAGGATTTTCACTCCACCCACATATTTTTATTCGATATTACACTGTAAACATCATCATGTCTTACTCTCTCACTCCAGCAGGAAGACACACAGCCACAGTTTGTTTGTTGACAGAGTTCAAGACTTCACACAACCTGAAACTCTCGTCAACCACGTCACTTTGGTCGTTGACATTTTCATCCCCTGGAAAACTATATGTGATCCTGGTTAAAATCTGGCAGGGGCCGGTTCCTGTAAACCCTGCTACACGATCAGGACAACCTGGACCACAACGCTCGACACACCGCGGTCCAGTTTGTGGCAGTAATGCAATAGATACTGTGCGGCGGTGAACAAAAACACTAGATACTCAGCTGCAGCTCCTCATCTGTGGGAGAAAAACACAGAGTTCAGAAACTCCATGCATGAGGGATGGATTTCAGTTTGTGGAGAAGAAAGAGAAGAAAGAATGCAGCTCCAGTCTTCAGATTCTCATCTGCTGTTCGTTATGAAAGAACAGTGATGCAGTGCATTTCCAGGAGTTTGTCCTCATGTGTTGCTGCAGTTCACGGCGATGCGTCATTAAACCACTCTGGGGGAAAAACAAACACAGCGGTGTCGAGTGTTTAAAGAGTTTGTCTTTGTGTGCAGCTCAGATTGATCTCTCTTACTCTCAGGAAGAGACACAGTCACAGTTTGAGTTGTTGGCGGAAAAATATTCATGTTCAAATTCGTCAAAGTGAACTAAACACTGCTAATAAATAATGTAGTGGTTTTAAACATCATTTATGGATCATAAAGGTTCACTTACAGGGTCTCGGGGGGAACAAGCATGAATTCTGAAACACAGATGATGGACAGACAGTTATTATAAAATCTCAGTGCTGTTTTTGGCTTCATGAGATAATGAGTTCATATCAGTTTATTGTCTCGTCTAATTTATTAATTAATATTAAAAATATGAAAACTATTCATCAAATCCTCTCAGAATGAGAAAGTGTAAATCTGTTTTCTGAAAACTTCACATCTGCCTCCTTCCTCCTCTCACCAGAGTTCCTCTTATTCCAGAGGACAATCCCAGCAGCAGCGACAGCAACAAGAGCCACAAGGACACCAATGATGATAACAGTCGATCTTCCACCTGATTCTCCATCTGATCCTCCACCTGTTAAATCAGCACAGAGTCTTTATTCTCCGCTGCAGCAGTAAATCAGCTTTTACCCTTTAAATCTGTAGTTTTATTCGGACCTTTTGGTACTTCTCGGATTTCCTCCTCCCCCAAGCTGCTGTGCTGAACCACGCAGGTGTATTTGTGTTTCTGCAGCTCCTCAGCTGGGACTTTCAGAATGCTCCTCTTCTGGAAGGTTCCATCCTGGTTGGGTAACGTCTCATTGAGCTCAACGTCCTCAATCACATCCTCTCCGTCCTTCTGCCAGGTGATATTCAGGGCTTTGGGGAAGAAACCTGTAGCGTGACACACCACCTCTGGAGAAGGAGAGTGTTTCTGGAACACTGACACCTTGGGACGAACTGCAGAGACACACAGACACAAATTTTTTAAAAATTGTAAATTAAACGCTATTTACCATGTGATAAACATTTTTCTGGCTGCATGAATTATTAAGATGGAGGTATAAATATTAAAAAGAGTGCAGTATTTCTCCTGCACTCCAGCAGTCATTAACCTGCTGCTCACGGTGTACCGGTCAATCTCCGGTATTTTTAGATCACAACACATTTTACAATAAAAAAACATGCAATGTTCAAATATTCACAGGTTGGTCCAGTTTGAATTCTGCTACATATTTAATTAGTGCTGTGCATCTCTATGGGCAGGGAGGAGCACAAGAACAAAATAATTCTGGCTGATTATGATGATAAATTTTTACAGATAACTGTTTCCGGCTGCGTCACATCAACCTGCTGCTAAGCTCCGTAGCTAATGTTAACTACAGCTGTGTTCTGTCACTGAGCAAACTCTGTTCAGGAAACCATGGCCGAGCAATGAAAGAAGGTGAGAATACATCATTACCGTTCTGAATGGGAAAATGAACTTGCTTTTACAGGTGTGAAAGAAAAGACGGCCTGCCATTACATCACTTACCATCTGAAATTCAAGGATTCATTCCCACCCAAAAGTGAAATAGGAGAGAAAAGAATTCAAGAGTTACAACTGGTTTTAAAGCCCAGCCATCACTTTTCACAAAACCCACCAGGAGAGCTAAAGCTGCTACTGAGGAGTCATTCCGTGTTCTCCATCTCCTGGCCAAGCACAAGACGCCCCTTCACCACAGTGAGATTTTTAAAAGAAGCCACGACAGTCACATTATTCACAGACTTTAAAAACTAATACACTTTGTCCAGCAGCGGGAATGAGAAGAGTGGAGTTGTTATCCGAGGGCATTTCTCGATCACTAAAAGGTGAAACTGACTGCTGTCCACGAATTAACAGTGAAAACTGCAGGAAATCAGTGTGAGTGAGTGTAAATGGGAAGGTGTGTGTTTTTATTGTGCATCATGTAAAGATAGTGACACAATGCAAAGTAAAATGGGATTTTTCAATGTAAGCATGCATTACTGTCAAATATAAATTCAAATCATCATTTTGTCATTTAATTTTCTTCATAATTGGTATTTTGTGGCCATAAATAAAATTAACACATTAACAGGGAAAAAGAAAAGAAACGACACTTTGGCTTTCATTTTCTTAACAAAATGCAAACTGAGTGCCAACATTACAGTGAATATTTGAATGCATACTTTGTTTTTTCTTTTTCGTAACACTGGGCTACATACCTGACAAAATGCAAATTTAAAGTAAAATGGATCAATAAAATCAAAATCAGCTGCAAAGTGCAAACGTGTGATTCAGTTTTCAGCTTGGACTCGCTGTCTGTGCTGAAATGTAAATGATCGCTGGTATGAAACTTTTCATTCTCAACTTCACCTCTATGCTAAGTAGCTATGGGCAGGGCTAAGACTTAGGCCACGCCTCCTCTGAATGCGGAGTTAAACAACGTGGAGGACGGAAGTGCAGCGAACAGCAGCGTGTGAGAGATCGCTCAGGAATTAATGACTTCAGCAGAATGTCAGGATTATTATTATAGTTAAATCCAGAAAGGACATGAGTTCATTCTTTAAATGTTTTGATTTATTGTTAATTTTGACACGAATGTTGAATGCTTTAAAGGAAAATTTAAAACGCACAGACACACTGATAGTGCACTATGGGAAGTTTATGACAAAAATAAAAGTAAAATCCAAAGACCATTTTCCATTTCTGTTCAGCTGCAGTTACAGTAACAGAGCAGATCACACACTTTACCTTTCCTCTCCAGAGTCTCTCTGCCGTTAGACACAAACTTCTTTAACCAATAAATACAGTCATCCTCCAGGTAGCTCTTCCAGTATTTAGCTTTAGCGTCTGTAGGATCCCACTCCTTTATAAAGATTCCAGCTTGAGGTTTCGCTTCAGTCCAGGTTCCAGTTTTCAGATCCAAACCCATGAAATCTTCTCCATCATAACCGTACAGATCATATCCTCTAGTGGTGTTATCATCATCGAGCTCACAGCCAAACATCCACTGGAGTGTATGAACTCCTGCACGTGCGCACACACACACACACACACACACACACACACACGCACGTAATGAGGTGAGATCAGATGAGCTGACTTTCCTTCTACACTCTATTCAAACTGCTACACTGCGTTTTTCTACTCGTCCTTTTTACATTTTGTCCTTTGTAGTAGAACAATGTTATTGTCGGTAAAAGAATATTGAATAAATGTGTGTTTTGTGTCCTTCTACACTGCATGGATTCACAGCTCTGTGTGTAAAGTAAAAACACATTCGGATCGTTTTAATCTGTGACCCAAACTGTATAATGGATACTCAGTAGTTTGCCTAAATAGAAAAAACATTAAAAGTGTAGAGAGAAGCTCTTTAGTGTGAGAGTCTGCAGTTTGAGACAAAGCCCAAGGGTTTGTGACTCTGATGATATAATGACCTGCTGCTGTTTAATCGATGTTACAGAACCACTGTGTACTACTGAGAATACAGAACGTTATTTTGCACATCAGTATTGTTCTGTGCTCGTTTGTGGATTCACAATAAATCCTGAGATGATGTCAGAAAGGAAACTGTATTTCTGTGTTACTTTAACAGGTTTATTACACAGAGCTGTTTCACCAGCTTATTAAACTGCCATTGTGTGTGTGTGTCCTTGTGTGCACCATTGATAAAAGCTGAGTGTGTTTCACCCTCACCTTGAGTCTGATTAAAACAGTTCATTATGTGATGCAATCTGCCTCTTAATTTGTAATCTTCATTCTCCATGTGCTCTGTCTCTTTGTACCAGTAATGTGGATCATCAGGGCTGATGTTCTTTGCCCACTCTGTCTTTGGGATCATCTTCTTGTTGCTGGTGTCATAGAACGCAAACTGCTCTTCATCCACCAGACGAGCAGCAGTGAATTCTGTGAAATTTATTCCTGTGACAGCAGTGTGTTGGTACTGCAGAGTGTGTGAGCCTGTGAAAGGGTAAATAGTTTTAGTAACTCATCACAGATAAAGTAAAACGACTAGTGCATCTCAAACAAACAATTAGAATATTGTGAAAAAGTTCAATATTTTCCGTCAGTTATTTAAGAAAGTGAAAAATGTAATATATTCTAGACTCATTACACATACTAAAATGTTTCAAGCATTTTAAAATTTTGATAATTATGGCCTACAGTGTGCAAACCCCCCCCCCAATATTCAAGTATTCCATTTTGAGTAAAACAGTATAAGCACCGTGTATCTCTCGGTCTAGTTCAGTTGATTGTCTTCTGGACAACTGTCGAGTCAGCAGTCTTCATCACGATTGTGGTTGCATAACCACAATCATGGCGAAGACCGCCGACTCGACAGTTGTCCAGAAGACAATCATCAACTCCCTCCCCACAAGGATCGTGAGCCACAGGAGGTCATTGCTGAAAAGGCTGGCTGGAAAAAGTACACAAGCAACAGGGACGAGTGCAGCCTTGAGAGGATCGTCAAGAAAAGTTGATTCAAGAACTTGGGAGAGCTTCACCAGGAGTGGACTGAGGCTAGTGTCAGTGCATCAAGAGCCACCACGTACACAGACATCTTCAGGAAAGAGGCTACAACTGTCACATTCCTAATATCAAGCCCCTCCTGAACCAGAGACAGCGTCAGAAGCGTCTTACCTCGGCTAAGGAAAGAAAGAACTGGACTGTTACTCAGTGGTCCAAAGTCCTCTTCTCATCTCATCTCATCATCTCTACCTGCTTTATCCTGTTCTACAGGGTCGCAGGCAAGCTGGAGCCTATCCCAGCTGACTACGGGCGAAAGGCGGGGTACACCCTGGACAAGTCGCCAGGTCATCACAGGGCTGACACATGGACACAGACAACCATTCACACTCACATTCACACCTACGGTCAATTTAGAGTCACCAGTTAACCTAACCTGCATGTCTTTGGACTGTGGGGGAAACCGGAGCACCCGGAGGAAACCCACGCGGACACGGGGAGAACATGCAAACTCCACACAGAAAGGCCCTCGCCGGCCCCGGGGCTCAAACCCGGACCTTCTTGCTGTGAGGCGACAGCGCTAACCACTACACCACCGTGCCGCCCCAAAGTCCTCTTTTCAGATGAAAGTAAATTTTGCATTTCATTTGGAAATCAAGGTCCTGGAGTCTGGAGGAAGAGTGGAGAGGCTCAGAGTCCAAGGGGTTTGAAGCCCAGTGTGAAGTTTCTGAATCGAGCGTATAAATGAAAATATTTTTCAGAAGTTGGACATTTCTGTCCTGTCAATCCATTTGTGATTGATCTTAGGAAATATTCTAATATTCTGAGATACTGGATTTCTGATTTTCATGAGCGATGAGCCATCATCAAAATTAAAATAAAAAGGCTTGAAATATTCCAGTTTACATGTAGGATGAATATAAAATATATGAAGGTTTACCTTTTTTAATTAAATTATGAAAAAAATGAACCTTTTCACAACATTCTAGTTTTTTGAGATGCACTTGTATAAAGAAAGATGCATCAATTCTGTAAAATTCAGAATTATGTCACCAACATCCCCACCTACTGACTGAGTTAATAAGGTGCACACACACCTCTATGGTAAATGTCATCTAAACTCAATAAACTGTGTGAGATATGAGTGTCACTTCCTGTTAGCAGTAAAAAGTGCTATTACTCTGCTGGCATGAGGAATAGTGCTTTTAATAACAGCTCCATCACAGGATGCACTGTGGAATAATTCAGGAAGATTTTCAGTGTCAGATGTGAATTCATTTGCATTTAATGCACATCATTTCCAAAACTTACAAGAACAGAAACAGTGGGACTTCCGGTAACCGCATGGACCTGATGGCTGCCTGGGTTCTGAGCTCTCCGACAACTTCCCAATTTTACCAAATATTTAAGTCATTTCACGCCAAGCAAGCACCGTTTTTTTTTTTTTTGAGGGCACCAGCGGTCAGCTAAAATGCCAGATTCAAAGGGAAAGTCGGTTAAAACTCTGAAAGACGAAGATACTAAATCCATTGCTGAAGTCGTCAGAGCTTTGCTGCGCGAGGAGCTGGAAGCTAGCATGCAGCAGGTGGCTAATAGGCTAGATGGCGTGCAGACAAGCGCTTACTTCACTGACCATGAGGATTGTTTCGGTTGAAGGCGAGCTTACTACCCTGAAAAAGGACACCAAGAACGCCTCTGCCATCATCTCCAACACGCAAGAGAAGTTGCAGAGTTACGAACGAAAAGTTTGCAGACTTAGAGGACCGTAGTAGGAGATGCAACATTCGGGTCTACGGTATGCCAGAGAACGCGGAGCAGGATGCGCCAGTGCAGTTTCTGGAAAGGATGATCCCAGTGTGGTTTCCTGCACTAAAGCACCTGAATCCTGAAATAGAGCGAGCCCACAGGATCAACAGCCGGGGCTCACCGAAGGAAGGAGATCGACCATGAGTTTTCATCTTTTGCTGCCTTCGCTTCTCCATGCGGCAGTCCATCTTACGGGAGGCGAGGAAACATCCACCCTCAGTCGGCAACCGAGTGCTCCGGTTTGCTGCGGACTTCAGCGATTACACAGCCAAACATCGCAGATCATTCTCACGGGCAATGGCTATGGCATGCGAGAGGCTTTCCTACTTTACCCTGCCACTCTCAAGATAAGATCTGGGCAGTCCACTCATCTTTTTTCCTCATCGGCAGACGCAGAGCTGTTTCTGGACCGTGACCGCCCCAGCGATGCTATGGAGGATGGGTCGGCGGTTGGGCGCTCCCCGGCGGCCTCGCCCTCTCCAGACGATTGTCCCCAAGAGCCAGCCGGTTTACAGGTTTAAGCCTCCCGGCTGGTCAGCCTCGCTGACTGTAATGTGCGGCTCTAAGCGTAGTGTTATGCTGCGCAGTTTATTTTAAATGACAAGATTTTTTTTTTAGCGTCAGTATTATTCTCATATGGTTATGTTTACCATAAAGCAGGATTACACAACAATCATGTATATATGTGTGTGTGTGTGTCTCTGCAGTATCTGGCTCTGATTTCTAAGTTGATTGTGTGCTTATTTGGTTGGACATTTGGGATGTTGCTGGGCTCAAGTTCTGTATAGCCCTAGGTTTTTTCCTGGTTGCGGACTATTTTGTTGGGGGGGGGTGATGTTGATGTTAAATGTGTGTGGTTTTTTTTCTCTCTCTTTTTCCTCTCTTTTGGTTTTTTGGGTTTATGGTGGGTGGGTGGGCAGATGGGATGGGCTCCCTCAGAACCTTACTGCTTATTTGGGTTTATTACAAACCAGATACATACATTTACTGTTGACATCAATTTATGACTGATTTAAATACACTGGTTTGGAACACAGGTGGCCTTAATGCTCCACGTAAACGCGCTAGTGTCCTTGGCTTATTGAGGAGGATAAAGGTGGACATAGCACTACTGAGTGAAACTCACCTTCTGAAGGCTGATGTTAGGAGACTAGCTGACAAATTCTATCATGTCATAGCATCCTCCTCTGCTAGAACCAAGGTACGGGGTGTGGCCATAGTGGCTAAACGTAGTTTAAATATTAAAGTTCTGGGCATATGGGCAGACTCATCGGGGAGGATAACTATTGCCAAAACTGAATACTCTAACAGGAAAATTGCCTTGATGTCAGTTTATGCACCTAACCAGTTTGATGCAGATTTCTATATTATGCTCACTGACGTTATGCTACAGCTTGCAGACTATATGTTTATAGTGGGATCAGACTTTAATGCTGTATGGGATCCAGCCTTAGATAGATCAGGTGCTTCAGAGACATCGGACCAGAGACAGGCCTCAGCTGCTCTGCAGTCTTGGGCTCGCAATACTGGTCTTGTTGACATGTGGCGCATGGTCAACCCTTCTTTGAGAGATTTTTCCTTCAAGACATAAGACGTTTTCTAGAATTGACTACTTCTTTGCCTCCCCCCATTTTTTTGGGTAGCTTTGACGTACACATGTTACCCATAGCTTTGTCTGACCATAAAGCCATCTTTCTGACTGCTTCATTTAATAAGCTCTCCTCTCGTGCTCCTATTGCACAGAACAAGACAACACTATTATTTTCATGGATCTAGACCTAGCCACCTGCTTGCTATGCAAATTCGTGCTACTGAGCAATTTGCAGATATCCCAGCCATTAAGACCCAGCAGGGGCAAATGACCACTGACCCTAAAAGGGTTAATGATACATTCAGATCTTTTTACTCTGATTTATATAGATCAGAAATAAGCTTTAATAAAACTAGATATGAGGCATTTCTCAACGGGGTTGAATTACCATGTTTAACAGAGGACGATTCCACACAACTGGCTGAGCCTATTACCTGAGAAGAACTCAAAGCCGCGGCCCTCGATATACAGAGGGCCAAGGTACCTGGATGGGACGGCATTCCCCCTGAGGTCTATCTAACCTTCTGGGACATTCTTGGCCCTCTATTGCTTTCTATGATTCAATACTCGATTGAGCAGGGCAGATTCTCCAGGGACGTCAATATGGCTCTCATATCCCTACTACTAAAAAAGGATAAAGAACCAACTGACTGCAGCAGTTACAAACCCTTAAGCCTACTTGGTGCAGATGTTAAAATCTACGCCAAAGTCCTGGCTCGCCGATTACAGAGCTATATGACATCTCCAGTTCATTGTGACCAAACTGGTTTTATAAAAGGTCGCCTAGCCACTGCTAACCTCAGACGTTTACTACATATTATTGATGCTAGCAAAGATGATGACATGCCAGCGGCAGTCATGTCTTTGGATGCAATGAAAGCCTTCGACAGACTGGAATGGTCGTATTTATGGGCTGTCATCAGTGGCGATCCTAGAGTGATTTACTCCCCGGGCGAAACCCCCTGCTGGCGCCCCCCCCGCCCGTCATGTTTTTTTTTCGGGGTTTTTTTTGGGGGGGGGGGGACCTTTTTTTTGGGGGGGACCTTTTTTTTTCGCGCTCGTGCCGCCCTGCGTTGGGCTCTGTATTAGCCAACAGAATGTTAACAGCTTTACATGGTCGTTTAAACATTTCTCGTCGTGTGTTGTACGTCGTGGACACGCGGCCCGTTATAAATTTGCTGTTACCAGAATGGCAATGATCAAGTCGTAATGTATTACTTAAGACTCTGTGTAATGTCATAGTAGTGTAGTACTATGGTAGTAAAGTCTTTTTGATGACTAGTACAACGTTCCGCTGGCGGGATTGTGCATATTATGGGGCAACGACAAGTTAGGCACACACACACACACACTGATGAGGTCACCTGCGCAACTTTGGTATTGGGCTTCCCCATCCAAAATGTTCACCCCCCCCCCCCCCTCGCCCCGCCCGTCTTGTTTTTTTTTTTTTTCGGGGTTTTTTTTTGGGGGGACCTTTTTTTTGGGGACCGTTTTTTTTTTTTCGCGCCCACGCTCGTGCCGCCCCCCCCGCGATGCCACCTCGGGCAGCTGCCCGGTCGGACCGCCCCCAGGACCGCCCCTGGCTGTCATGGAGACGATGGGATTAGGGAATGGGTTTATTCAAATGGTTAAGGTTCTTTACACTGCTCCATCAGCTATGATCTTGACAGGTAAAATTTGCTCATCACCCTTTCTGGTTGGAAGATCATCCAGACAGGGCTGCCCCTTGAGTCCGGGGCTTTTTGCCTTTTCCCTTGAACCGTTAGCTCAATTTATAAGACAGTCACAGAATATTATTCCCATATCTATCTGTGGTACACCTCACCATATCTCTCTATATGCGGATGATGTACTTATTTTTATGTGTGACCCTTCCTCATCTGTAACTCAGTTGCTTAGAGTGTTTGAAGAATTTGGTGACCTTTCAGGCTTTAGGATTAATTGGCCGAAATCTGCATTTTTACCCCTTAATGAGGCAATAAAAATTGCGAGGAAAGTTGATTTCAGAAAGCAAGCACACCTTGATGAAATTGCCAAAGTACAAGTTTGTTAATAATCAAGGGCATAACTCTGGGAAAATCTGCGCAAATTAAACGAAATTTCAATATGCGTATAACTGTCATATACAGTGATACTTGAAAGTTTATGAACCCTTTAAAATTTTCTATATTTCTGCATAAATATGACCTAAAACATCATCAGATTTTCATACAAGCAGTGTTGGGCACGTTACTTTCAAAAAGTAATTAGTTATAGTTACTAGTTACTTTTCCCAAAAAGTAACTGAGTTACTTTGTCATAAAAGTAACTAATTACCAGGGAAAGTAATTATTCCGTTACATTTTGTGTTAAACCCCCCCCCCAAAAAAAATCAAATTCAGTTAGTGTAATCATAATAAAACGCTTTGTTCCTCGACATAATGTGCATTGCACGTAGACATTTTTGCCTTTTATTTCAAGTAATGAAAAGTAATGGCTGTATTTCCAATTTGAAAACGCAGTGTTGGGCTGACCGCTCGCTATCGCTGTGTCTTCTCATTGAAAGTGTGCACAGTAGTACAGTAGACGTAGCCTACCTACATATGTTGTACGTATGTTGTCCAAATCTACTCTGATTGGCTTACTATGCCGTTGTCTCGCATCTCCCCTGCCCCACACTAAAGCAGAGTAAAGAAAGGCTGAAAGAGCAGCGTGCCAGATGAAAACAGTTTCAATAAAGTAACGCATAGCATTTTATTGTAAGTAACGGGAACGGCGTTATAACGATGTAAAAAGTAATTAGTTAGATTACTCGTTACTTAAAAAAAATAACGCCGTTAGTAACACCGTTTATTTCTAACGCCGTTATTCCCATCACTGCACACAAGTCCTAAAAATAGATAAAGAGAACCCAGTTAAACAAATGAGACAAAAATATTATACTTGGTCATTTATTTATTGAGGAAAATGATCTAATATTACGTATCTGTGAGTGGCAAAAGTATGTGAACCTTTGCTGTCAGTATCTGGTGTGACCCCCTTGTGCAGCAATAACTGCAACTAAACATTTGCGGTAACCGTTGATCAGTCCTGCACACTGGCTTGGAGGAATTTTAACCCATTCCTCCGTACAGAACAGCTTCAACTCTGGGATGTTGGTGGGTTTCCTCACATGAACTGCTCACTTCAGGTCCTTCCACAACATTTCCATTGGATTAAGGTCAGGACTTTGACTTGGCCATTCCAAAACATTAACTTTATTCTTCTTTAACCATTCTTTGGTAGAACGACTTGTGTGCTTAGGTTCGTTGTCAGTGGTTTGAAAGTGGTTTGAAAACTACCTTTGTGGTAGAACTCAGATTGTTCGATTTCAAGAAGTATCATCAGAATCTGAGTCCATTATTTCTGGTGTGCCTCACGGCTCAATACTCGGTCCTCTCCTTTTTGTTATCCATATCAATGATTTACCATTTGTTGTTAGGCAACGCAACACTTATATATGCAGATGATACTGTTTTGTTTTGTTCTGGTTCAACTCTATCTATAATTGAAGGAAAGCTTAATGCTGACCTTAAGTTGGTTGGATCTTGGCTTGGTGAAAATAGCTTGTTTCTAAATGCCACAAAAACCGAGTCAATGCTATTTGGAACTCATGTTAACCGTTCACAGGTTTCTGATTTTAATATACTATTCAGTGGTCGCCCTATTAAACATGCATCTGAATTTAAATATCTGGGAATTATTTTTGATGAATGCCTTTCATGGAATTCCCATATCCAGTATACTAGTGCATCTCAAAAAATTAGAATACCATGAAAAAGTTCCTTTTTTTCATAATTTAATTAAAAAAGGTAAACTTTCATATATTCTATATTCATTACATGTAAAGTGAAATATTTAAAGCCTTTTTTGTTTTAATTTTGATGATTATGGCTTATAGCTCATGAAAATCAGAAATCCAGTATCTCAAATTATTAGAATATTCCCTAAGCTCAATCAAAAAAGGATTTACAATACAGAAATGTCCAACTTCTGAAAAGTATATTCATTTATACACTCAATACTTGGTTGGGGCTCCTTTACCATGAATTACTGTATCAATGCGGTGTGGCATGGAGGTGATCAGTCTGTGGCACTGCTGAGGCGTTATTGAAGCCCAGGTTGCTTTGATAGTGGCCTTCAGCGTATCTGTATTTTTGGGTCAGGTGTTTCTCATCTTCCTCTTGACAATACCCCATAGATTCTCTATGGGGTTCAGGTCAGGCAAGTTGGCTGGCCAATCAAACACAGTAATATCATGGTCAGCAAACCATTTGGTAGTAGTTTTGGCACTGTGGGTAGGTGCTAAGTCCTGATGGAAAAGGAAATCAGCATCTCCAAAAAGCTTGTCAGCAGATGGAAGCATGAAGTGCTCTAAAATCTCCTGGTAGATGGCTGTGTTGACTTTGGACTTGATAAAATACAGTGGACCAACACCAGCAGATGACATGGCACCCCAAATCATCACAGACTGTGGAAACTTCACACTGGGCTTCAAACACCTTGGATTCTGTGCCTCTCCACTCTTCCTCCAGACTCTAGAACCGTGATTTCCAAATTAAATGCAAAATGTACTTTCATCTGAAAAGAAGACTTTGGAGCACTGAGCAACAGTCCATTTCTTTCTCTCCTTAGCCCAGATAAGACACTTCTGACATTGTCTCTGGCTCAGGAGTAGCTTGATATTAGGAATACAAAAGTTGTATCCCCTTTCTTGAAGATGTCTGTTCGTGATGGGTCTTGATACACTGACACCAGCCTCAGTCCACTCCTTGTGAAGCTCTCCCAAGTTCTTGAATCAACTTTTCTTGACAATCCTCTCAAGACTGCGGCCATCCCTGTTGCTTGTGCACCTTTTCCAGCCACCCTTTTCAGCAATGACCTTTTGTGGCTTACCCTCCTTGTGGAGGGCATTAGTGATCATCTTCTGGACAACAGTCAAGTCAGCAGTCTTCCCCATGATTGTGGTTGTGTGTACTGAACTAGACCAAGAGATACACTGTGTTCATACTGTTTTACTCAAACTCGAAATGAAATATTCTAATATTTTGAGATGGGGTTTTTTTTTTAATGTTTTTGTACTGTATGCCATACTGATTAAAATAGAAAAATGCTTGAAACATTTTAGTTTATGTGTAATGAGTCTATAATATATAACTTTCACTTTCTTAAATAACTGATGGAAAATATTGAACTTTTTCACAATATTCTAATTTTTTGAGATGCACTAGTATATTATCTAAGGCTGGCAAAAGGCTGGGTATGCTAGGGCGCATAAGGAATAATTTAACGTTACACTGTGCGAATATTATGTATACGTCCTTCATTCGCCCTGTTCTTGAATACTGTGATAATGTATGGGGGTGCTGTGGTATCGGAAATTCTACATCTTTAGAAAGATTTCAGCGGCGTGCTGCAAGGATAGTTACTAGAATAGGCAAGAGTGATATGGCCTTAGATGCAGTTCAGTGGTCCACCCTACAAAGTAGGCGTGATGACCATGTGTTCAAACTTGTTAAGAAATGTATTAATGGGAGTTGCCCGCAATTTTTTAGAAATTATTTTACTTTTAATAATGCTATACACAACAGGTTCACTAGACAAAGCAATATGTTACATTTACCAAGGGTAAGAACCGAGCTGGCTAAGAAATCATTTTATTATCATGGATGTATAATTTTTAATAGGTTACAATTATAGATGATGATTATTAGACCGTTCCTGGATTTGCTTGGATGCTCGTGGAGCGGTGGTCATGGGTCGAGGTCGGCTTTGATGAGTGATTGGTTTGGTCTTGGCTTTTGGCCTTTGTTTCGTGGGCATCCAGGCGAATTCAGGAGGGGTCTATTTCAAATTCAATATAATTATACTTTTACACTAAATAATCTGCATTTGCAGTATGCATTCGATATTCGGTCTAACAATAAGTACAAAAAATAAATTTTTTGTGCTTGTTGGATTGAGTATTGAATGTATATTGTAAATAATGTAGTTAAATTGTATTATAATTTTTTTTAGTTTCTATTTATTGTAAGATGTGTGTATAACAGGGCTCCTTTTGATAGCAGAGGCATCTTGCCACAGACTGGACTACCCTGTTGTTGTTTAAATAAAGGTTCCAAAAATTGTCTTGCTGCATGACCCACCTTCTCTTGAGATTCAGTTGGTGGCACTATGACAGTTCCTCACCATTAGCATGTGCATGTGATTCTGCCCCATAATTTAACATTCATGTGAATTTTGTGCCACATCAGTCAATGTACAGTGGAATCCTACCACACTTTACTGTTTCTGCAGTGTGACATCAGCTGATCACATCACCATGGCCAGAGGTGGTCAAAGTACCCAAGTTTATTACTGAAGTCAAAGTACAGATCCCGCTGGTCAAATGTGACTCCGATACAAGTGAAAGTTGTCCAGTCAAAATTTCACTTAAGTACTAAAGTACTTGCTTTTAAAAATACTTAAGTATTAAAAGTACATTTTCTGTCAATGCACTGTTGTATTATTGTCATAATAATTATAAAATCTAATGCCTCTGAAACAACCAACTGGATTTTCTGACTAATTTGTAGAACCTGTAGAGCTGAAGCTCCGTCTGATGCTAGCAAACTCTTTTCAAACTCGAAATCATACTGGGTAGCTAATGTTACTAGAAAAGAAAGATTTCTACATTCTGTTTATTTGGCCAGATTATGCTAAAGTGAATGTTATTCTTGTTAGCATAACTCCGTTTTTATATGGTAATTAACAGTGTCTAAGTTGACTAGCAATGTGTGAACATTAGCTGTGGACAAAGCTGTAGCAACTTGGCGGGCAAATCCATAGAAAGTCATGTGACTAACCAGACTGTGTCGCTATTGCAACGTTATCACTAGCTCTAAAAGCACAGACAACTTCACTGCAAGCTTTCTCTTGGAATAAAACATTTACATCCCTCAATATGCTTCCACAGGTTGGATGGAGAGTTTTGTAGGCCGTGATGTGGTTCATCTCATCTCATCTCATTATCTCTAGCCGCTTTATCCTTCTACAGGGTCGCAGGCAAGCTGGAGCCTATCCCAACTGACTACGGGCGAAAGGCGGGGTACACCCTGGACAAGTCGCCAGGTCATCACAGGGCTGACACATAGACACAGACAACCATTCACACTCACATTCACACCTACGGTCAATTTAGAGTCACCAGTTAACCTAACCTGCATGTCTTTGGACTGTGGGGGAAACCGGAGCACCCGGAGGAAACCCACGCGGACACGGGGAGAACATGCAAACTCCACACAGAAAGGCCCTCGCCGGCCCCGGGGCTCGAACCCAGGACCTTCTTGCTGTGAGGCGACAGCGCTAACCACTACACCGATGTGGTTCATTTTAGGCAAACAAAGCAAACATTTAAAATGAAACAAATCTTTAATCCTTTCAGAAAACTGAAAGCCATGAGTGTGTGCATTCTCCAGAAGAACCGCCTCTTTCCATTCTGTCATCAACTGATCGTGTTCAATAATGCTGCGGATAAATCACTGAACCTGATTTTATACAGTCTGTGGACGTGACGTGACGTGACCTTAGTGATTACTGATAGACTGTCTCAGTGTCACCTGCGAAAAAACCAACCACATTTAAGAAAAGCAAAAACATCCACTTTTAAAGCTGCTTCATAGTAACGAGGACCTTGATAGGAATGTAGTGGAGTAAAAAGTACGATACTTGTCTTTCAAATATAGCGAAGTAAGTCATAAGTTTCAAAAAAAAATACTAAAGTAC
This sequence comes from Neoarius graeffei, assembly GCF_027579695.1. NCBI lineage: Eukaryota > Metazoa > Chordata > Actinopteri > Siluriformes > Ariidae > Neoarius > Neoarius graeffei. The sequence goes on along the minus strand of NC_083592.1, from coordinate 6,703,040 downwards.
AGATACTCAAAAAGTGTATTTACAGTACTCAAGTAAATGTACTTCATTACTGTCTACCTCTGACCATGGCAACTTTGTGAAATATCACATTTCCTTCACAAATTCCAAACAGAGGAGCTGTAACACAGGAGAATATGTAAACTCCATATAGAAAGACCGACAGCTTCAAACCCAACACCTTCTTGTTGTGAAGTGACAGTGCTGAAAGGAGAAATTACAGTTTCCTCTTTTCATAAAATTTTATGAAACCCATGCTTGAAACCCATCAGAATGGCGGTGCACACACACAGCGGCTCCTCTCCGTCCTGACAGAACGGTGTTTTCGTGTTTGTGTTTTAAAACAGTGTGTATCTGTTCGTTTTTGTCGCATCCATCAGTCTCAAGGCGCACATACTCCCATGAGTTTCTGCTCGACATCCACAGAACTATATTCACGGATATAAATCCAGCGGACGCAGAAGTGCTATGCAGCTACGGTTTGCTCCGGAGGCCTGCTCAACCACCGACCCCCACTCCTGCATCCAGCCCGCAGTGGAAGCGCCACAGGCGGAACATGCGGAAGCAGAAGAGAGGCAAGTGCGGAGGTATCCGGGCTAGGCTAGCGGCTAGCCCTCACCGGCCGGCTATCCCTACCATCACTCTGGCCAACATACGCTCACTGGACAACAAGCTGGATTATGTCCGCCTGCTCCGCTCATCTTCTAAGTCTGTGAGTGAGTGTTGTGTCCTTGTGTTTGTAGAAACATGGCTTAATGACAGCGTCCCGGACTGTGCCATTCAGCTAGCCCGGCTAACATGCTACCGGTCAGACAGAGCGCTAGTCGGGGGGGGGACTCGCGGTGGAGGACTCTGTGTTTACATCAGTGATGCCTGGTGCCCAAGGGCGATTCTAGGGGGTGGCCAGCGCCACCCCTGAAATGTCATTGGCCACCCCGATGGCCACCCTAGATCCGATAGGTAATTGATCAAGTTCGTCAACACAACAAACAAGAGAAACACAGTCAATGATGATGGCTGGCTGACGATATAGGGTTAGTTTTACACTTTTAACGAACACAATAATGGTCGGACTGATGCTGCAGAGAGCTGATTTCTGATCAGCGGAAGTTTTTCGAGTGACACCGAGCGGTCAGTAGACACGAGATGAGCACTGCGCGTGTCGCCTGCAGCCCCATGCAGGTCTGGGCAGCAGTCGCTTATTTATCGTTCAAGATCTGGCAACTCTGCGAGATGAACACTGCCTGTCACCTGCAGCTCCCGCGAAACAGGATCAGAGACCGCATCCATTAACTGGATAAATCGGATTCAGTCAATAAGGTATGGTAATTTAATGATTTAATGAATAATTATCATGTCGTAATTTGCTCTGAATATGTAGGAAAACTTTATTTAACGAACTTTATGTTAGTAGCAGGAACAGCTAAAAGACGAGATACACGAGACAAGACGAGAGCACAAGTTAACTAGTGTAGCCGCAGCCTGCAAGCCAAGTTAGTAACGTTAACGTCAGTTTCTTTTTTGTTGTTGTTAACAGGATAAATTGAATATGAAACCGTTCAGGACAGGAGTAGCATACATTTCTCGAAAGGGTAGTAGCCATTAGCTACTTTCATGAGTACGATACAGACTGCAGTAGCTAACTCCTGTATCTCGAAACCTAGCACATGAAGTGAACTACTGCTTGAAGTAAGCTGGACTCTGAAGTTGTGGTGACTTTGACAGTGAGGAGCCTCTTGTCCGTGCAGGGATATTAAGAGAATATGAAGAGAAGAAAAGATATTCAGAGCTTCTTTCTAAAAAAAAGAAAAGAGTCAGAGTCAGCTACAGCTTCTACCAGCAGCAGTGCAGAGGCCCACACAATGCAGCAGCCTAGTGATAGTGATGATGAGCAGTCCACTCTCCCAATACAAGATGGTAGGTTATGTATGGAAAGTTTGAATTACAGTTACATCTGTCTGAAGTACTACACAAAAACACCTAAACATGTCCAGAATTCAACATTTACATGAGAGTTGTGTGATTTCAGGGATGTTTGCAATGAAAAGCAGATTTTTACTCATTTAGGATTACATTTAAAGGGCGGATGACATGAACATGACTCTATGCAATTTCTTAAATAAACTACACAACATGGCAAACATGTTAGATTTCTGTTATAATTACGTGAAAAGAAGCTGTTGTTACGCAAATATCCAACTTTTAATTGCACAGCGCAAGAAAACTGGGTCCATGGCTCGCGGCCATGTTGTGACGTCAGCGGGAGAACACGCTGCGGTTCACTGGCTGTTCTACTCTGGTTCTACTCAATGGAAATGGCACATGAAAATGCCGGTGAACTCTCTAGTGCTAGCTCTTCCTCTTCTGGGAGTCTAGAATTGTGTTGATCTCTTCCGAATAGAATCTATGATAGCCTACCCTCTTTACCCTTTGCCTCTCGTTGCTAGGCGGCAGTTACATGAAAGCCGCAAGCTTTCACAAGCAAATACATGACTGATATCCCGCCGACTTTATGATTACATTTATGATTATCATGTAGAATCTATAGCTCTACGTACCTTTATCTTATGTTGTTTCACAACACATGTTCTGACAGGAGGACTGTCTTTGGATCCGGCATAGCTACTAGTAGACCCCCTCCGGAATACTGGCAGTGTTGCCAGATTGGGAGGAATCCCGCCCAGTAGTGCGGTTTCAAGTGCATTTTGAACATATTTTAGGCTGGAAAACTTCAGCAGTATCTGGCAACAGATACTGCTGACGTTTTCCAGCCCAAAATATGTTCAAAACCCACCAAAATGCACTTGAAACCGCTCAACTGGGCGGGAAACCTCCCAATCTGGCAACACTGTGTAGGCACTGCTGATGGTAGTAACACACGTTTGTGCTGAACTGAACACCCAAGAGATTCTTTTAAGCTGGGAAGGGTGTCAAAACAATCCAAATCGAAGTGTTCAGAGCACAGGACGGATGTTGGTGAGGGCTCCCACTTGTCACGAGTGCACCTGACTTGCTTCACCCACTTCGCATGCAGCTCGGGATCTCCGGGAAACTTGAATAAACTTACCCCATCCTTGTAGGTTTTGGAGCAAAAGCCGGCAACACAAGGCGAAGGCATAATAACTAATATATATATATATATATATATATATATATATATATATATATATATATATATATATATATACACACACACACACACACACACACACTAATAATGACAATTTGAACACCTGTCGCATCAACAACAAACTGGTAAGTTAGGAGGAAGGTTCTTTCGCTGACGTCATATAGCCCCTCCTCCTCTTTCGTCTCCTGGGTGCTGCAGCCCCATCAAATTTGCCCAAATAGCTGCGTTTATCATAACTTGTAAAATAGGCGCCTTCGTGAATTAATATATGGATCATCTGGAATTACTTTTTATGTTATAAAACATCGCCAAAGATGTCAAAAACATGTCATCAGCCCTTTAAGGAGTCACCAGACAGTCAGATGCCCATTTGTAAATTGTGACTTCAAAAGCAATTTGGTATCTACTTTCAGTAGTCACAGAAGTACCATAGGTCTCATAAACACCACACTGTGAAAGATTTAAGGACGTCAATTGAAACTGATTTTGTGGAGACAGAAACTGGTCTTGTAGACCAGGAGCCAGATGGAGAGATAGCTTGTGATGACCAAATTCCCTCAACATCAGCAGTTAGTTGTGATGACGGAGTAGATGCACCCACTCTACAGCATAAACTTGCTTCGCTTTTTCTTTGTATGCAGCCAGTTTTACATATTTCAAGACAGGCTACTCAGACAATTATTGAGAAGTTGAATGGCATTGTTCATTCATCAAGACCGCATGCACATCAAAATGTAAGAGAGGTGCTTTCTAGACACAACCACGAAGTTGATGACACTGTTGTCCAGGAAGTGATAGAAGCCATTCTTAGAGCCAACCCTTTGTATGAGAGTACTAAAGGAAAAGAAGATCTTGCCACAGATTACCACAGGAACAGTTACTATGACAGAAACTTTCCAGTAGTATAACCAGTAGAGTATCTTTTTGAAAGAGTGGCAAAGAAGTCCTTTGTATATGTTCCAGTTTTGCAAATACTCGAGTGCCTACTTGGTTGGCTGGATGTTGCACAAAATATTAATTTCACTGGAGAGACTCTGACTGGTTTTATCCAGTCATTCAGAGATGGACAATACTTCCAATGCAATAAATTGTTAGGAGAAGAAGAGTCTAGCTTTGCTTTAGCCCTTTACATTGACCATTTTGAAATTTGTAATCCACTGGGTACTTCCAGGGAAAGAAAAACCCACAAAATCACAGTAGTATATTGGGTACCGCTGAACTTACCAGCAAAGTTTCATTCATCTTTGTCAACTATTCAGTTAGCTGCTCTTGGCAAGGGTGATGATGTGAAGCTGTTTGGATTTGACAGATTCCTTGCCCCATTATTGAGAGACACTTCTGTCTTGGAAAAGGAAGGACTATATGTTGAGGCAAAGCGTCACAATGTGACAGGAACCATTTTTTGTGTTTGTGCTGATAATTTGCCAGCACATGGATTGGCTGGCTTTCAAGAAAGTTTTTCTGTTGCCAATTTCTGCAGATTCTGTCTGATCAGTCGAGACACTCTGAAAGAAACCCCTTGTTGTGATTTTCTGCTGAGGACTCCTGAGCAGCACGATTTACTGTCGAGAAGGCTTCCGGGCAACAACGCCATTTGTGGTGGTAAAGGTGAGTGTGCTTTAAGAAAACACTTGGCCTATTTCCACCCCATCACAGCCTTTCCTCCCGACATCCTGCACGATCTCTTTGATGGGATTGTGCCTGTTGAATTGACCTTGTGTCTCAAAGAACTTATAAGGAAGAAATTCATTTCCTTTGATGATGTTAACCACTCTATAATGTCATTCCCATACAAGTACGATGACAAAGATAACAAACCACACAAAATACCCAAATCCAGCTTTTTGAGAAGTACAGCCTGGGGCAATGGCCATGAAAACTGGTCTTTGCTAAGGTTATTACTTCTTATGGTACAGTAGGTGATCGTGTGCCAGAAAATGAGCCAGTATGGGAAATTCTCATGGATCTTAAAGATATTACTGAAATTGTTGTTAGCTCAAAATTTTCTGAGAGCTCGCTGGATTATTTGGAAACTAAAATAGCAGATCATTGTAGCTTGCTACCTGGAACATTTTCTGAGCTGCGCTTACAGCCCAAACATCATTATTTAGACCACTATGCACATCTTATTAGGTGTTTTGGTCCCTTGGTTGAATTATGGACAATGCGTTCTGAGGCAAAACACAGGGTTTTTTTTTAAAAAGGTTGTCCATGATACCCAAAATTTCAAGAACGTTCTAGTCACCCTTCAGAAAGGCCTTCATAAACAGTTTTAACTTCATAAACTATCACTTTTTGTCTTCTATAGGTGAACTGTGAATTTCAGAGATTAACAATGGTTAACCTGAAGCGAACATTCCTGGATGCTATTGAGACACACACCCCAAAACTCCTCAAGATCTTCAGAATAAGAGGAGCATATTTTGGTGAAGACATGCAAACACTCCTTGACTTGTTGGATAAGCAGGTGATAAAATCATGTAAATGTAGTAAATTAAAGCGCAACACCGGTGCTGAGGCAATTAAGGGTCCCTCTGGGCCGAGGCCAGTATTCAAGACCGAGGTCACGGTATTTCACCATACGGACCGACCTTAAGCTGATAAATAATATATTTATTTTTTTCTTTACCAAATTCTAACAGAAAATGAGCGCACCCGAAAGGGAAAACCGAGCCGAGCCGCCATTTTGAATCCTCATTCACGACTGTCATGCAAATGACTTCCTCCTCAGTATACAAATGCACTTCAATGGCAGGGGGAAAAAAAAAACACTACATTTTGCCGCCTATGTAGTCCCCTATTTATACAAAATTGAGTCATTCAGGATTCAGCCATGTTTTTGCTCGGCGTTGGCAACAGTTACAGGTTTTTAGCTTTCTCCTGAAATGTTTTCTTTTATTTCTTCTTCCTCAGGGTAGTAAAACTCGCTTTCACTGTGAACACTGTCATTATCACTATCCATGCTGTAAAATTAATGCTATTCTCCTGAGAAATGCAGGCAAAAATTTATAAGATTTTTGATAATCTTATAAATAAATCTTATAAAAAAAAAAAAAGATAAATGTTGACAAAAAATGCTATTATGGTGGGTGTTGTTGTGAACGAGCGAGTCGCCAGAGGTCTGTAACTGGGGTCCATATCGTAGGATACGGACCCGCTCGCCAACCAATCAGAGCGCAGGATTTGATGGAAACCTGACAGCGAAAAAAAATAAAGCTCTATTATTCCACAATGGGACATTATGAGGGCTGACGTTATGTTTAAAGATCAACTTCCACTGTAACATTACCTGTTGATGAAAGGTGGAGAGTTTAATAGGCAATTTAGGTATTTCAAAATCGCATGTTAATAGAAACTTGACACCTCCGACTTTACTCAATACAAGTGTAAGTAATGAGAACCATATCTTTTCACCATTTTCTAAAAAGGACTGGAGCCATTTAATTAAGGTTCCATTCATGATTTCAAAATCAACTGCCTTTATGCCCCCTCCTCATAATTCTTTAGCAAGTCCCCCTTTCTGATGTAGTGATGTTTGTTTCACCAAATGAAATTAAAGTTCATTCTATTAATTTCTTTAATGATCTTGGGAGGAATCTCTAGAGAGTATGCTGGATAAATTAGCCTAGATATAGATTCAATTTTAGTTAATATTGTCCTTCCAAACAAATGTTAAATCTCTTTGCAACCAGTTACTTAGTATTTTTTTTTTACATTTATCAACGTTATTTTGGATATTCTTTTTCCCACTTGTATCTGAGCTTTTGGTGATCAAAATACCTCGGTGTCTAATTTCTTTTTTGACCAGTAAATTATACCGTGAAGTCTCAGACTGGGCTGCCAACTCTCACGCAATGAGCGTGAGACACACGCATTTGATTGTCTTCACACGCTCACACGCCATACCTCCGATTTCTCGTCTCGTCTTCTTCCGCTTTATCCGGGACCGGGTCGCGGAGGCAGCAGTCTAAGCAGGGAAGCCCAAACTTCCCTCTCCCCAGACACCTCGGCCAGCTCCTCGGGAAGAACACCGAGGCATTCCCAGGCCAGCCGAGAGACATAGTCCCTCCAGCGTGTCCTGGGTCTTCCCCGGGGCCTCCTCCCGGGGGGACATGCCTGGAACACCTCCCCAGGGAGGCGTCCAGGAGGCATCCGAAAAAGATGCCCGAGCCACCTCAGCTGATTCCTCTCGCTGTGGAGCAGCAGCGGCTCTACTCTGAGCTCCTCCCGAGTGACTGTGCTTCTCACCCTATCTCTAAGGGAGCGCCCAGCCACCCTGCGAAGGAAACTCATTTCGGCCGCTTGTATCCGTGATCTTGTCCTTTCGGTCATTACCCAAAGCTCATGACCATAGGTGAGAGTCGGAACGTAGATTGACCGGTAAATTGAGAGCTTTGCCTTTTGACTCAGCTCCTTCTTCACCACGACGGACCGGTAAAGCGACCGCATCACTGCGGAGGCTGCACCGATCCGCCTGTCGATCTCACGCTCCATCCTTCCCTCACTCGTGAACAAGATCCCGAGATACTTAAACTCCTCCACTTGAGGCAGAACTTCTCCACCAACCTGGAGAGGGCAAGCCACCCTTTTCCGGTCGAGAACCATGGCCTCGGACTTGGAGGTGCTGATTCTCATCCCAGCCGCTTCACACTCGACTGCAAACCGCCCCAGTGCATGCTGAAGGTCCTGGTTTGAAGAAGCCAACAGGACAACATCATCCGCAAAAAGCAGAGATGAAATCCTGTGGTTCCCAAACAGGATTCCTTCCGGCCCCTGGCTGCACCTAGAAATTCTGTCCATAAAAATTATGAACAGAACCGGTGACAAAGGGCAGCCCTGCCGGAGTCCAACATGCACTGGGAACAGGTCTGACTTACTGCCGGCAATGCGAACCAGACTCCTGCTCCATTCGTACAGGGACCGGACAGCCCTTAGCAAAGAGCCCCGAACCCCATACTCCCAAAGCACCCCCCACAGAATACTACGGGGGACACGGTCGAATGCCTTCTCCAGATCCACAAAGCACATGTGGACTGGTTGGGCAAACTCCCATGAACCCTCGAGCACCCTATGAAGGGTATAGAGCTGGTCCAGTGTTCCGCGACCAAGACGAAAACCGCATTGTTCCTCCTGGATCCGACGTTCGACTATTGGTTGAATTCTCCTCTCCAGTACCCTGGAGTAAACCTTCCCTGGGAGGCTGAGAAGTGTGATTCCCCTATAATTGGAGCACACTCTCCGGTCCCCTTTCTTAAAAAGAGGGACCACCACCCCAGTCTGCCACTCCAGAGGCACTGTCCCTGACCGCCACGCGATGTTGCAGAGGCGTGTCAACCAAGACAGCCCCACAACATCCAGAGACTTGAGATACTCAGGGCGGATCTCATCCACCCCCGGTGCCTTGCCACCGAGGAGCTTGCAAACCACCTCAGTGACTTCGGCTTGGGTAATGGACGAGTCCACCTCTGAGTCATCAGCCTCAGTCTCCTCAGTGGAAGACATGATGGTAGGATTGAGGAGATCCTCAAAGTATTCCTTCCACCGCCTTCCACCTTCCATTTCTCACGCTAGAAAAAAATCTAGTTTATCTATCTGATCTAGGCTACCCATTGCGTTGCGCCAACCACTTGCGATCGATCAATTACGCCTTACGCATGGCTAAACAGGCAGAGAGGTGTTCCCTTCTGTACACATTCCCCTATGATAGGTGGCGCACCTAATGGTGCTGCACTTGCCGGAAGTTGGATAATTGCCTACCGTCAATTTAGAGGAAGAGGAGGGAGAAGAAGGTATCCGAGTTGAAGACGAGTGTCTCAGACAGGTTTGTACATATGCACGCCAATGTGTGGCGTTACTGGCGTAATTATGAACTTATATAAAGTTTCTTAATCGTTTTAGCCTATAAGTGTTGTGAGAATATTTAATGCCGTATCGAGAGCTGTGTACTAGGCATGCTAAATCATTATAGGCCTACTGCCGTGCCACAGCCTCTATCTTCCCCAACAAGCAGCACGGGAGAGCACCTCCTTAGCACACGGTTATTAACGCGCATTTTTAGTTTGTTTACTGTATGTTATCATACTTTATGACTTTATTTGAAGCCATACTGGAAATGTTGTAAAAATAAAGCAAGTAAGAGATAATATTACAAATGCAAGAAGAGCCATTAGCCACCATACCTATTGTTTATTTACAGGGTATTTATTTTTAATTATTTATGATGTATGTAATTGCTCAGTTAAAGTAAATAAAGCATGGTCACCTGTAATATCAAAGAACTTGAACTTGTGAATAATAATAAAAAAAGACAGAACAATATACTGAGGAGACAGGGTTTCAAAGAGGGCAAGACAGGTAGAAAATATTTGTCAGATAACAGGCCCTGATGAATGCTCTATTATTAATAAGAAACATAGATAAGAAATAAATTAATAAGAAATATATTAATATAGCTTGTTTAAGTCTCATCTCATTGTCTCTAGCTGCTTTATCCTGTTCTACAGGGTCGCAGGCAAGCTGGAGCCTATCCCAGCTGATTACGGGTGAAAGGCGGGGTACACCCTGGACAAGTCGCCAGGTCATCACAGGGCCGACACATAGACACAGACAACCATTCACACCTACAGTCAATTTAGAGTCGCCAGTTAACCTAACCTGCATGTCTTTGGACTGTGGGGGAAACCAGAGCACCCGGACAACCCACACGGACAACATGCAAACTCCACACAGAAAGGCCCTCGTCGGCCACGGGGCTCGAACCCGGACCTTCTTGCTGTGAGGCGACAGCGCTAACCACTACACCATCGTGCCGCCCGCTTATTTAAGTATGACCAAAATTTTTAAGCCCAACTTTGTGTGCACATTCCCACCTATGGCCAAGTTTCAGCTTTGTGTTTCAATACTGTTCAAACTTAATCATTTTAATGTTTCTTGTAGCACATGCACATTTTGCTTACTGTTTAAGCATTTTATTTGTTCTTTTGCTGCTGATTTTTTTCCCCATGCCAATCTTCTGCTGAACCCAGTGGTGGGGAAAGCCCTTAAATGCATGATGAATAGTCAGTGAGGGACAATCTTATTTTTGCAACAGTTATTAAAAACTTAACATTTAGTTTCAATTCAGAAGGTGTTTAGGCTTAGATGATGAAATATTTTCAAACATGAACTTGCCTTTAAATCTGAAACACAGGTCTATAGGGCTACAGGAACATTGGCGGTCATCTGTAGTTTTCTAGTGTGGGGGCTTTTAAGCCAAAACTTGGTGCTATTGTTGGCCACAAGCTGAAGGCCTGGTGAGTCAGGGTGTGTAAGAATGTAGGTATGGCACAGCAGGCCACTCCAAAAATCCACCAGAATGCAGGAACATCTACTAAATCCAAAATCTCAACACCCTCCCCCCCCTTCATTGTCCATCTCCAGCTGGATGACCCACAAACAAAACACCAGAATGCAGGGGGACAAGTGAATATCAAACTGAATACAAAATTGCCACTTACTGCGTGGTGTGCGGAAAAATGTTGCCATCGACCCCCCCCCCCCCCCAAAAAAAAAAAAAAATCTCACTCTAAGGAATTTTGAAAAGTTGGCAGCCCTGTCTCAGAGTAGTCATGTATACTCATAAGTTCGCATTTGTCCAGGTTCAAATGCAGACCTGAGGCTCGACAGAAAAGCTCTATTGTTTCTAAGGCCAGTGGTATTTGTTCCTTATTTTTTAGGAAGACTGTTGTATCATCAGCGAACTGACTTATGATTAATTTGTGGTTGTTTATGTCTAATCCTTCAATATTCAAATTTCTAACAATTATAGCTAATAATTCTGTTACCACAATGAATAGAAGAGGTGAGATGCTGCATCCCTGTCTTATACCTCTTTCTTCTTTAAATCTAGGACATGTGCCTTCTGGGACGGAAACACAGCTGTTAATGTCAGTATGGAACATAATGATCATGTCAAGAAACTTATTACCGAATCCAAAATGGCTCATTGTGTTTACAATAAATGCATGTTCAACTGAATCAAATGCTTTGTGGAAGTCTAAGAATAACATAAAACCATCATCTTTAATTAAATAGCTATAATCAATAAGATCCAGCACCAAGCGGATATTGTTATGGATAGATCTTCCTTTGAGGAAACCTGATTGTGTTGAGCTAATGATGTTGGATATGCCTGCTCTTAATCTTGTTGCCAAAACTGTTGTAAAAATCTTGTAGTCTGTGTTTAAAAGAGTAATGGGTCTTAGGTTACTTCAAATTTTCTTATCTTTTCCAGGTTTGGGGATCAGTTTTATGAGGCCTTGTTTCATTGTTGCCATTAGTTATTTTCGATAAATGCATTCTGTTACTGTATAGCCTGGAACAATAAGATTTTTATACCTTCCCAAAAATGTTTCTAGAAATTGGCTGTTAAACCATCTGGCCCAGGTGAGTGGACAGATGCCATCTTTTTCATTGCATAGTCAAATTCAGCAATCTTTAACTCATCACACATTTCTTTAAAATTTTCAGCAATTACAGGAATCAAATTATTTATCTTATCAAATAAGAATGTGGCACTCTGTTCCAAGTATGAAGATTTGTAAATGTTCCTGTAAAAATCAAAAGCTTTTATCATGCGTTTGGGTTCTGTACATTCCTCTCCATTAATTATTAGACTACAAATTGAATTATATCCTTGTCTACATTTTTCTAAATTGCAGAAGTAGACTGTGCTTTTTTTTCTCCCTCTTCTATCCACTTGGCTTTGGACCTTACGGTACATCTGCTCCTTTTGCCTTATTTAAATACATCTCATCCAGTCTGGACTGCAAGCCATTTATTTTTTTCTCTATCACCTTCACTCCAATTTAGTTTAGTGTAGAGCAGCGTTTCTCAACCTTTTTTCAGTCACAGCACCCTTCAGAAGTATGCAAATTCTCAAGACACCCCCATATAAAATATACGCAGTCGCGCTGACCATACGCTGACCCCGGCAGTGACGTTGTGACATGGGAAAGGGGGCCATGAGACAAATTTTGATGATGCATGAGGCGGTGATGATCTGCATTAGTGTAACTATTGTTTTTTGGAATTTTAATTCATTTTATTTATTGCAACGTTAGAATGTATAATTTTTTGACGGCACCCCTAACGAAACCAGGCGGCACCCCGGTTAAGAAAGGCTGGTGTAGAGTGTCATGAGTTCTTTGATCAGATTTGCTTCTTCTGCTCTCCTTTTCGTATTCAATTTTTTTCCCAAAAGCTATTGAAAGTTTTCTTATACTGAATTTTAGGTATTCCCATTTCAGTATTGATGTGTTGACTGCATTATCGTTTTTAATATCCAGAATTAGTTTATTAATATGATGACACTACTCATTCTTTAGCAACTGTGAATTAAATTTCCAATCATTTTTTAATTTATTGCTTCCATTTTTGTTTGTCAGCTTCAAATTAAATGACACAATGATCACTTAAAGGACTATTAGAAATTTTTGTTTTTGTGGCATGTTTTAAGACTGAGTTTGATACCAACCAATAATCAATACATGATTTGATTTAACCATTAGGTTTGTACCAAGTAAACTGTTTGACCTCTTTGTTTAAAGTTCCCCAGATACCTATCAATTTGTTATCACTCATGAATTCCTCTATAATTGGATTTCTATATTGTTGTGATAGTCTTGAAGGCCATCTATCCATGCACTCATCAGGAGTCAAGTTGAAATCACCTCCAACCACTATATTATCCATGGGGAAATTTGCATGTAGTTCTTTGATAACTGTTGTTATCTGATGCAATAAGTTTCTATTTTTTTATCATTATTATAAACACTAAGAACATTGTCAATTTCCATAACACAGGCAACCCAATGTCCATTTTCATCTGCCTTGTCTCACAAAATCTTACCAGGACATCTGTTTAAACATATGGCAACTCCAGCTGAACGATTTTGTCCCATGACTAAAGAAGATTTTATTTCCCCATTCTTGTAACCAAAGTGACATCAGATTTATCAGAATGAGTTTCCTGCAGAAAAGTACAGTGTGCTTGTTGCCCTTTGCAGAACAGAAAAACAGCTTTGCACTTAACTAGGTCTTTAAGTCCCCTTTTATTCAAAGAGATATACACTTGTATTCAAAATAATAGCAGTCCAACACGACTAACCAGATCAATCACTGTTTTTGGTGGAAATTATATTACTACATGGCAAATAATTTATCAGTAGGTGTAGTAGAGTCATAGAAAACCAACAGACCCAACATTCATGATATGCATGCTCCCGAGTCTGTGTAATTGAATAATTAAGTGAAAGGGACGTGTTCAAAATAATAGCAGTGTGGAGTTTAATTAGTGAGGTCATTCATTCTGTGAAAAAACAGATGTCAATCAGGTGGCCCTAATTTAACGATGAAGCCAGCACATGTTGTACATCCATTTCTCTCTGAAAACCTGAGAAACATGGGTCGTTCCAGACATTGTTCAGAAGAACAGCGTGCTTTGATTAAAACGTTGATTGGAGAGGTAAAACGTATACTGTAAAGAAGTGCAGAAAATGATGGGCTGCTTGGCTAAAATGATCTCCAGTGCTTTAAAATGGACAGCAAAGCCAGAGAGACGTGGAAGAAAACAGAAGACTACCATTTGAATGGATCGAAGAATAGCCAGAATGGCAAAGACTCAGCCAATGATCAGCTCCAGGGTGATCAAAGACGGTCTGAAGTTAAGGCCAATTTATGCTGACAACCCAGTCCTCGCAGATGGCGTCGCAGACAGCGTCTGCATAGCCCCCCCACCTTCGCAGACGCTCTGCGCGCACCTCCCAAAAATTGTGACCACCGCAGAAGCCTCGCAGACAAGAGGGCTCTGATTAGTCCACTCTACATCCGCTGTACATGCACTTCCACTTCCCTACTTTCCCGGTTTGGTTTGTTTTCACGACCGCCATTTTTAAAAACATGAGCGAAGATGGAGCAGCACGAAGAGCAGTTGATCGAGGAAGTGAGGAAGTACGTACATCTATATGACTCCAGTTTTTTTTTTATTAAAGAAAAATCAATTGGCAGTACATTACACAGTAACGACTCCAGTTCTAGTCATTATAAGTAACCGGAGGATAAACACTCCACTAACCACACCCACCAACTACTCCTAGCGATTTCGCGACTTCGCGCCCCCTTGCGTTGTGGCAGTGAATAACATCGCGCACGCCTATTACTCCCCACTCAACGATAAATTACAACTGTCTGCGAAAAGCTATCTGCGAAAGCCTTGTCGCAAGAGCATGCAGAGGCCCTTACCTGTGAGTACTGTGACAATTAGAAGATGCCTGTGTGAAGCTAATCTATCGGCAAGAAGCCCCCGCAAAGTTCCACTGTTAAAAAAAAAGACGTGCTGAAGAGGATACAATTTGCCAAAGAACACATCGACTGGCCTAAAGAGAAATGGAAAAACATTTTGTTGACTGATGAAAGTAAAATTGTTCTTTTTGGGTCCAAGGGCCGCAGACAGTTTTTCAGATGACCCCCAAACACTGAATTCAAGCCACAGTACACTCTGAAGACAGTGAAGCATGGTGGTGCAAGCATCATGATATGGGGATGTTTCTCTTACTATGGTGTTGGGCCCATTTATCGCATACCAGGGATCATGGATCAGTTTGCATATATCAAAATACTTGAAGAGGTCATGTTGCCTTATACTGAAGAGGAAATGCCCTTGAAATGGGTGCTTCAACAAGACAACGACCCCAAACACACCAGTAAGCGAGCAGCATCAGGGTTCAAGACCAACAAAATGAAAGTTATGGAGTGGCCAGCCCAATCCCCGGACCTTAATCCGATAGAAAACTTGTGGGGTGACATCAAAAATGCTGTTTCTGAGGCAAAACCAAGAAATGCAGAGGAATTGTGGAATGTTGTCAAATCATCCTGGGCTGGAATACCTGTTCACACATGCCAGAAGTTCTCAGAAACCATGGTTATACAACTAAATATTAGTTTAGTGATTCACAGGAATACTAAATCCTTAAGATTTTTTCAGTTTATACAGTAAATATTTGGAGTTTGTAATGAAAAATGCAGACACTGCTATTTTTTTGAACAGCCCAATGTTCATTTTTCTTCATTTTCTGTAAAGTAATTAAAATATTGATACATTTTTCTTCATGTTTTGATGTAGAATATAATGTGCAGTGTTCCCAATGCATGGAAATAGAAACTATTATAAGGATTTTGAGCTTTACTCACGTTTTTAAACACACTGCTATTATTTTGGACACAACTGTATATCGGTTTTTAACTGGAACACAGAACACATAAAAGAAAATTCTTTGAGAAAAAAGTTGAGGGAGGTGGAGTGGAAAACCTTGAGGTAGAAGTCCCATTTTCAGAACTGTTCCACTATGTTTACATTTCAAAGTTAAAGATCAGCCCAAACCTGAGGTCTCTTCCATAATGCACTTGCCTTCAATGAAGCCAAATGGGCCCCTAAAGCCTGCAGTCTTGCCTTCCTTTCTAGCCTGCTCAATTTTTGGCCACAGTGCCTGTCTGGACCACCAGTCTTCTTGGGTCAGGTCTTCAGCAAAGTGGATCCCTTCTTCTTTGTAGACTGGGGAAGTTCTCATTCACTTCCAGATGTCATCCCTCATGGCCCACCTCGCAAATAGATTAATGATTTGTCGATGCCTGGTTTCCATCGCTCGACCTACTCTGTGGACAACATCGACCGCATCATCCATCTTCTCCGCCAAGTCAGGCGCAATTTTACCCAGGAGCTCCAGCACCTCTGCTCTGATGTTCTCGTTGGCTTTTTCCTTTAATGCGAAGGCACCATCTTCTTTTGTATCTTTCTTGGTTCAATAAATGTCCCTTCATGTCATCATTTTCCTTTCTAAGTGTTCCCATTTGTGTTTCCAAGTGTTTTATTTTTGTCTTGCATTCTTTTAGCTTTTCTGAGTTGAACTGTACCGTTTTAGATATAGCGGCTAGCATGGAGCTATGTTGGTGCATCTGCTTATTAATTTCCTCCATGCGATCGTCGACACGTTTTCCCAGTAACTTGATAGCTTTCAATATAGTTTCAGTTGATGAGTTTGTTTCTTCTGGAGACACACCTTTGGTTTTCTTGTCCATGTGTGTTTTACAGGAGTATCTGTTGGCATTGTCCCTCTATCCCATTTGTTGTTGCCAGCTGTTTCCCTGGGTGTAGCACAGTCATGCTCACTCAACTTTTCCTTGCTTTTAAACGGGAGACTTTTTACTGCCTGGGGTTTCATGTTAATATTTTTCTTCATTTTTGGTCTGAGTTTTGGTTAAAAGGCACGGTCAAGCAGAGTAATATGCTTAAAATAAATTTTACATCAGGACCTCATTGAGGAGCTCAGAGGGATGTGACTGCTCAACACACCATCCCCTCTCCTGACCCGCACACTCCCCTCCCTCTCTATTACAAAGGAAACGAGTACACTGAGAGCTCAAACCTCCGCCAAGGCCAAATATCGCAATGTTAGGGACAAAGAAACTAAATTTGTCGAGTCGGCTCTGCTCCAAAATGTAATGTGTTCCTCTTTGGCCCCTGCTACACCTTTCCACCCAGTTTCATGAAAATTGGGCTGGTAGTTTTTGCATAATCCTGTTTACAGATAAACACACAAACTGAAAACACAACCTCCTTGGTAGCACATTAAGGGGAAACCCTCAGTTTCAGAGCAGAGAGAAAAACCTCACTGAAAAGTCAAACAGCTTAAAAGAAAATCAGAAGTGGACAGTAATGAAGTACATTCACTTGAGTTCTGTACTTAAGTACACTTTGAGTGTCTGTACTTTACTTGAGTATTATTTTTTTGGAAGCTTATGACAACGTCGACCGCATCATCCATCTTCTCCGCCAAGTCAGGCGCAATTTTACCCAGAAGCTCCAGCACCTCTGCTCTGATGTTCTTGCTGGCTTTTTCCTTTTTCCCTTTAATGCAAAGGCACCACTACATTTGAAAAAGGCAAATATCATACTTTTTACTCCACTACGTTTCTATCAAGGTCCTCGTTACTCGTTACTATGAAGCAGCTTTGAAAGTGGATGGTTTTTTCTTTTCTTTTCTGAAACGGGACACTGAGACAGTCTATCAGTAATCACTAGGGTCACGTCATGTCCACAGACTGTATAAAATCAGGTTCAGTGATTTCTCCACAGCATTATTGAACATGATCAGTTGATGGCAGAATGGAAGGAAGCGGTTCTTCTGGAGAATGCACGCACTCATGGCCCATACCAAGAACCCATCTTTCAGTTTTCTTTAAGGATTAAAGATTATTTTCATTTTAAATGTTTGCCTAAAACGAACCACATCACGGCCTACAAAACTCTCCATCCAACCTGCGGAAGCATACTGAGGGATCTAAACGTTTTATTCCAAGAGAATGCTTGCAGTGAAGCTGTCTGTGCTTTTAGAGCTAGCGAGAACGTTGCAATAGCGACACAGTCTGGTTAGTCACATGACTTCCTATGGATTTGCCCACCAAGTTGCTGTAGCCTTGTCCACGGCTAAAGGCCAATTTATGCTGACAACGCAGTCCTCGCAGACGGTGTCGCAGATAGCGTCTGCGTAGCCCCCCCACCTTCGCAGACGTTCTGCGCACACCTCCCAAAAATTGTGACCACCGCAGACAGCGTCGCAGACAAGAGGGCTCTGATTGGTCCACTCTACATCCGCTGTACACGCACTTCCGCTTCCCTACTTTCCCGGTTTGGTTTGTTTTCATGACTGCCATTTTTAAAAACACGAGCGAAGATGGAACAGCATAAAGAGCGGTTGATCGAGGAAGTGAGGAAGTACGTACACCTATACGACTCCAGTTCTAGTCATTATAAGTAACTGGAGGATAAACACTCCACTAACCACACCCACCAACTACTAGCGATTTTGCGCCCCCTTGCGTTGTAGCGGTGAATAACATCGCACACGCCTATTACTCCCTGCTCAGCGATAAATTACAACTGTCTGCGAAAAGCTATCTGCGAAAGCCTTGTCGCAAGAGCATGCAGAGGCCTTAATGCTAACACATACCGGTAGCTAGTTAACTTGGACACTGTTAGTTAGCATGTAAAAACAGAGGTATGCTAACATGAATAACATTAACTTATCTGAAGTCCTTTCAGAAATATATTTTAGCATAATCTTGCTAAATAAGTAGACTGTAGAAATCTCTCTTTTCTAGTAGCGTTAACTACCCAATATGATTTTGAGTTTGAAAAGCGTTTGCTAGCATGTCAGGTGGGGCTTCACTGACTAGCTTAACATTAAACCAAAATGATGCACAGCATGAGTTCATTTTGTAAATCCAGTCGGTTGTTTCAGAGGCATTCGGTTTTGTAATTGTTATGGCAATAATACAACAGTGGTTTGACAGAAAATGTACTTTTAATACTTAAGTATTTTTAAAAGAAAGTACTTCAGTACTTTAACTTAAGTAAAAATTTGACTGGACAACTTTCACTTGTATCGGAGTCACATTTGACCAGCGGGATCTGTACTCTTTAGTAATAAACTTGGGTACTTTGTCCATCTCTGAAGAAACCCTCTGGCGCCCGTGATAAACACCTTCAGTACCATATTACACTTCTTTATTCCCCGGAGTGAGCTGTGTAATTTACACTCTGTCACTACTGACACACACTCACACAGCTTTCAATGAGTTGATATTTTACATTTCTAAACTCACCTTCTGATGAATGATATACAAAAAACGGGAGCAAATCCACAACTTCCGGAACTGTCGAGTTCCCTGTTACAGTCCTAACACTTCCCAGCAAAGAGGCAAAATAAACAAAAATAAACGATTTCATGACTAAACTTTAGTAAAGTCCTGTCTATAGGAGGTCACACACTGGAGTAAAGGCGGATAATTCTCAGTGTTTACAGCTTTAGACCGTCGAGACTGTCAGTAAAACTACCACTGCATATCTACTGCTGACCTACTTTCGATTTCTCTTTCTGCTCTGAACAGAAATTTCAAAATAAAAGCCGCCACCACACTACACACATTAATAACCCGGTCTCATGTCTCAGTTGGAAAATAAAAACCCACACAAAGGACAATTACAATTCAAGTATAACTGACCATCTGAAAGAGTTTTACTAGTTTGTAAAAATTGATCATATGGATGATTTGCGATATTTTTCCTGATAAAAACACTTTAGAAAACACATATCTGAGACACACAGTAAAAAATGGAGTGTCAATATTGCAGTGTAAACCTATTTTCCTCTGGATAGAGTAGTTATAACACTATGCAGAGTAAAATCGTCTAAATGGTAGTGTCAAAAGTGAGAGTTAATTCCCATGTGCACACAACGACAAAATCTACTCTGCAGGGTGATGATTCCCCACGAAAATACAATATAGAGTCAGATTAACTCTGAAAATCTTACACTATCTATAGTGTTAAATATTTTTACACACCTCACTGTTAATTTTGACACAAAATAGAGTAAAATTAACTCTAAAAATCTTACACTGGCTATAGAGTAAATTTTACACTGATTTTGAGTGGGACCAAATGTTATCTGACAGAGAGTTAAATTCAACTCTTAAAGAGTAAAATTGACACTACACTGTAAAAAATATAAATGACAGTTGTTGTTCAAGCTCACAATTTTATTGTAAACTGACTCAGAAAAACAATTTTGACATCTAACAAACAAACTCACGTTTGTACAACTCATTTTTCTTAGAAAATAACTAACAAAGATACTTGATTAAGCAAAACAAGTTTTTCTTAGTTTCCCTCAAATTTCTAAAGACTGTCCTACTCTCTAACAAGAAGTTTTAAGTTTTCTTACTTTATGTTCATTGACACGCCTACTACGGGGTTTCCTTCCTTTCTCCACAAGCCCAACGTTTTCTCCTTTGGTCGCAAAGGAGGTTGACACGATTGGCTGTCTCCAGAGTTTCATAGGTAATTATCGTAATTTCTTGACCGTAAAACTTTATAGAAGACATATGTGCCCTGTTCATAGGGCACGAGTCTGTGAATTCACAATTGTAATGTGAAATTTTCAAAATGGTGAATAAAAGGTTTTTTTTAACTACACTTTGTGTTGTGTTGAATGATGGGGTGTGGTGAAAATTGTTAGAACTCAAAAAACAAAATTGGTAGAAGTTAGATTTTACATATGAAACTGAAAGTCTTTGTTGATCAAACTTAGTATAATGAGTTTGTATTATTAAAAACAAAAGGTTGGCAGAATTCGCAAATTTGTGTTGTGTCAACCTTTGGCTTATTTAGGTAAAGAGAACTCAAAAAAACAAATGCATCACGTTGCCTAGATAATTTCAGTTCTGTCAACCATTTTTTTTTTTACAGTGTATGATTTTTACTGTGCAGATAAACACCTTCAGTACCATATTACACTTCTTTATTTTCCCGGCGCGAGATGTGTAATTTACACTCTGTCACTACTGACACACTCACAGAGCCACTGGAGGTGCATGAGTGTACTCTTGGTGCCAGTCCCAAGCCCGGATAAATTGGAGAGGGTTGTGTCAGGAAGGGCATCCGGCGTAAAACTGTGCCAAATCTAACATGCAGAATGAAAAGAGAAATACCATACCGGATCGGTCGGGGCCCAGGTTAACAACAACCGCCTCTGATACTGTTGGTCAACAGGGTGCCAATGGAAAGTGTGCTACTGTTGCGCCAAAACGGAGAAGGAGAAAGAGAGGGGGGAGGCGTGTTAGGAGAGAGCGTGAAAGATGGAAGGGAAGGAGCTTAGAATTGAGGGTAGGAACACTGAATGTGGGATTATTGACTGGCAGAGCGAGAGAGATAGCAGGTGTGATGGAAAGAAGGAATTTGGACATTTTGTGTGTGCAGGAGAAGAGGTGGAACGGAAGCAAGGCCAAGAACATTGGAGATGGATGCAAGTTGTTTTCTTATGGAGTCGATGGAAAGAGAAATCTCATCTCATCTCATCTCATTATCTCTAGCCACTTTATCCTGTTCTACAGGGTTGCAGGCAAGCTGGAGCCTATCCCAGCTGACTACGGGCGAAAGGTGGGGTACACCCTGGACAAGTCGCCAGGTCATCACAGAGCTGACACATAGACACAGACAACCATTCACACTCACACTCACACCTACGGTCAATTTAGAGTCACCAGTTAACCTAACCTGCATGTCTTTGGACTGTGGGGGAAACCGGAGCATCTGGAGGAAACCCACGCGGACACAGGGAGAACATGCAAACTCCACACAGAAAGGCCCTCGCCGGTCACGGGGCTCGAACCAGACCTTCTTGCTGTGAGGCGACAGCGCTAACCACTACACCACCGTGCTGCCCCTGGAAAGAGAAATGGTGTTGGTATTGTTTTGAGGGGAGAGTTGGTCAACAGTGTCATTGATGTGAAGAGGGTGTCAGATAGAGTGATAGGCATGAAGCTGGAGATTCAAGGAGTGGTAATCAATGTTGTGTGTGCATACGCCCCACAGGTTGGATGTGAGAATGAAGAGAAAGAGTCTTTCTGGGAAAAGATGGATGAAGTGGTAGAAAGTATACCGAGGGAGGAAAGCGTGCTGATAAGAGCAGATTTCAACGGACATGTTGGCGAGGGAAACAGAGGAGATGAGGACGTGATGGGCAGATATGGTGTAAGAGAGAGAAATGTGGAAGGGCAAATGGTGGTTGATTTTTCAAAGAGGGTGAATTTGGCAATAGTCAATACATACTTCGAGAAGAAAGAGCAGCACAGGGTGACATTTAAGAGTGGAGGAAGATCTACACAGGTAGACTGCATATTCTGCAGAAGGGGTAACTTGAAGGAGATTGGAGACTGTAAAGTGATGGCAGGAGAGAGTGTAGCTAGACATCAAGTGGTCGTGTGCAGGATGAGCTTGAAAGTGAAAAAGAGGACGCGTGAAATAGTGGAGCTGAAGATTAAGTGGTGGAAACTAAAAGAGATTGAACATCAGAAGGAGTTTAGGGAAGAAATGAGACGAGCATTGAGTGGTCATGGAAGTCTGCCAGAAGATTGGAATACTACTGCTGTACTAGTAAGAGAGGCAGCAAGGAAGGTGCTAGGGTGGTCATCGGGAAGGAGGAAAGGAGACGTGGTGGAACAAAGAAGTGCAGGAAATTATAAAAGAGAAGAGGCTAGCAAAGAAGAATTGGGACTATCAGAGAGACGAGGAAAGCAAGCTGTTATACAGAGAAATGAGACAGAAGGCAAAAAGAGTGGTAGCAAAGGCGAAAGCAGATGCATACCAGGAGTTGTACGAAAGACTGGAGACCAAAGAAGAAGAGAAAGACCTGTACAGACTAGCTAGGCAGAGAAACAGGGAAGCGAGGAATGTACAGCAGGTAAGAGTGATGAAAGATGTAAATGGAAGAGAGTGTATTAAGAAGGTGGAAAGAGTACTTTGAGGATTTATTAAATGAGGAGAATCCAAGAGAGAAAAGGTCAGATTCATTGGAGACAACAAATCAGGAAGCAGAGTTGGTTAGTAAGGATGAGGTGAGGGCAGCCATGCTCATGGTCTATCCTACCACTGCTATGCTGATGACACCCAACTGTTTCTCTCTTTTCCTATTTCTGACGCACAGCTCTGCTCGCATCTCTGCTTGCCTTCGTGACATCCAGAGCTGGATGGACAACCATCACCTGAAGCTCAACTCAGACAAAACAGAGGTAATTTACATTCCTATTCTATCCTCTCCACCCCTGGACATTGTCAGCTCCCTGGGAGACATCTCTAGGTCTCCCTCACACAATGTGAAGAACCTAGGGGTCGTGTTGGACGACAAACTCTCCTCCTCAGTGAACATCGCTGCAGTAACCTGGACATGTAGATTCCTCCTCTACAACAGCTGAAGGAGCCGCCCTTTTCTTACCACCTACTCTACTCAGCTCCTGGTCCAAGTGCTGATCCTCTCCTGCTTGGACTACTGCAACTCTCTCCTTGTTTGCCTTCCAGCTTCTGCCATCAGACCCCTGCAGCTCATCCAGAATGCTGCAGCTCGCCTGGTCTACAACCTCCCTTGTTATTCCCATGTCACCCCTCTGCTTGCTGACCTGCACTAGCTATCTATCACAGCTCGCATCAAATTTAAGACATTTGCGCTAGTTTACCAGGCTCTCAAGGGGTTAGGGCCAGCATACCTCCAGAGTCTGTTCTGCCCCTACACGCCAGCCAGGTCCCTACGCTCCACTACTACTGGTCACCTGGCCCCTCCTACTCTCCGCTCCTGTCCAGCCCACTCAAGACTGCTGTTTGTCCTGGTTCCCCATTGGTGGAATGACGTTCCCACTGAGGTCAGAACTGTCGATTCCCTAACCATCTTCAAGCGCAGACTGAAGACTGGCCTCTTCAGGCTGCACCTCTCCCCTTCTCTGCCCACTGTGTGACTGCGATTTGGTCCTTATACCGGGCATTAACAGTTTCTAGATGCTAGTTGACCTCTTCCCATATTGTCTGGCTGCATGAAAACCAATCTTCTACTGATTGTACCTGGCTGTGCATGTCGTCCCAGGGGAACAGAGGTGGCTGATAGCCGAGTATGTACTGGAATGGTGTTAACTGAGTTGCGGAGTGTTTGAGGTAATTCTGTGCATACTCTGCCCATGGGAAGAATCGTGCCCAGTCCCCCTGGTTACGCATGCAGAAAATCCTTAAGAAGCAGCCGATTTCTTGATTCACTCTTTCTACTTGGCCATTTGACTGGGGATGATACCCAGATGTGAGAATCACTGACACCCCCAGTCTCTCCATGAAGTATGTCCAAAAGTGTAAGATGAACTGAGGGCCCCGATCGCTAACAACATCCTCAGGAAAGCCATAATATCTGAAGACCTGCTGGAATAGTAGTTCTGTGGTTTGATATGCTGTGGGGATGCCAGATAACGGGATGAGTTTGAGGGCCTTGGAGAAGCGGTCGATGGTTACCATTATGGTACCTTGAGGGGGGGGAGGTCAGTGATGAAATTGATGGCTATGTGGGACCATGGTCTCTGAGGTACAGGGAGTGGACAGAGCTTGCCTGCTGGTGGGGTTCTTGGAACTTTGGCTTGGGCACACATGGAGCATGAAGCAATGAAGTGGTTGATATCTGTGATCATGCTGTCCCACCAATACTTGTTTCTTAACAACTGGTGGGTGCATTGGCTGCCGGGGTGTCCAGTGATGGGAGATTCATGAGCCCAGGTGATAAGTTTGCCTCTGAGGTGCTTGGGTACAGTATATACAGTAGTCCCAGAGGAAGACTGTGGGGTTGAGTCTGAGGTTGTGAGTCCCTTATTTCCTTGTCGAGGTCCCAGGTGATACACTGTACAAAGCATTGCTGTGGAAGAATGGAGTGCATGACTGCGGCCTGATGAGGCAGGGCAAAGACTCTGGATAATGCATCGGCTTTGGTATTCTTGGAGCCTGGACAGAAAGATATGGTGAAATCAAAATGTGTAAAGAAAAGAGCCCGCCTGGCCTGGAGTGGGCTTAATCTTTTAGCTTTCCTGAGGTATTCCAGGTTCTTATGGTCTGTGAGGATGATAAATGGATGAGTAGCTCCCTCTAACCAGTGTCGCCACTCTTCACCGGCTAATTTTATGGCAAGCAGCTCTCTATTCCCCACGTCATAATTTCTCTCAGCAGATGAGAGCTTCCTGGAAAGAAAAAAGCTACAGGATGAGTTTTCAATTTTTCCCAAAAACATTGTGACAAACTGGCCCCTACCCCGGTATCTGATGTGTCTACCTCAAGGATGAAAGGTTTTGACGGGTCAGGGTACTGTTATACTGGAGCGGAGGTGAATGCTTGCTTCAAGCAACTGAAGGCTTCTTCTGCTGCGGGGTTCCCAGTCCTCTCAATAACTGCCGGCAACCGGCGATTTTGCCACCTACAAACGCTCCATTGCCGGCTACTCACAGTGGTTTTTCAAAGAATTGAAATTCATAAGTTTTTACTTCATAATTTATACTTCATAAAAATAAAATTCCCCCCATATATTTTTATAAGACATTCTTTTATTCACTCAAAAATCGGTTGTTTTAGACAGTAGGCCTAAGAATTCTGTTCGGGTATGCGGACAGCCTAGACTTGACAGACAGTGATGGGAATAACGGCGTTAGAAATAAACGGTGTTACTAACGGCGTTATTTTTTTAGTAATGAGTAATCTAACTAATTACTTTTTACATCGTTATAACGCCGTTCCCGTTACTTACAATAAAATGCTATGCGTTACTTTATTAAAGCTGTTTTCATCTGGCACGCTGCTCATTCAGCCTTTCTTTCCTCTGCTTTAGTGTGGGGCAGGGAGATGCGAGACAATGGCATAGTAAGCCAGTCAGAGTAGATTTGGACAACATATGTAGGTAGGCCCCGCCTACTGTACTACTGCGCACACATTCAATGAGAAGAGCCAGCGATGGCGAGCGGTCAGCCCAAAACTGTGCTTTCACATTGGAAATACAGCCAGTACTTTTCATTACTTGAAATAAAAGGCAAAAAAGTCTACGTGCAATGCACATTATGTCGAGGAACAAAGCGTTTGTCCTCGTCAGTGGCCAGTAATTCAAACCTTATGAAAAGTTCTAAAACATTTAGAAACGGAGTTTTATTCTATCGTTAGTAACAATTTTAATAACTACAAAAATATATTAAATTTGATAGATGTCTTCTCATATTGTCCCACAAAAATATTAATATAGTGTAGATAACGTTACTAATTGGTTCTGTTAAGTGTCCATTTCAGTCATTAAACACATTTAACATTCACTTTTATTATGATTACACTAATTGAATTAGATTTTTTTGGGGGGGTTAACACAAAATGTAACGGAATAATTACTTTCACTGGTAATTAGTTACTTTTATGACAAAGTAACTCAGTTACTAACTCAGTTACTTTTTGGGAAAAGTAACTGTTGAGAGTGGATAAGTGTATGAATGCATGTAACTGTATTTGTCCGGGGGGGGGCGCTGTTGCACCAAATATGGCATGTAATTACGTGTGGCTGGTTTATAAAAGTGGGACGTTACCATCCTCTCTCTCTCTTGTTTTTGACTGTCTCGGAGAGCAGCATGTCGTGTACAGTTCAATAAACCATGCCAAGTTTGATGGCTGAAGAGACAAACGTCTGAACGTCTGTTCATTCATCTCATCTCATCTCATTATCTCTAGCCACTTTATCTTTCTACAGGGTCGCAGGCAAGCTGGAGCCTATCCCAGCTGACTACGGGCGAAAGGCGGGGTACACCCTGGACAAGTCGCCAGATCATCACAGGGCTGACACATAGAGACACAACCATTCACACTCACATTCACACCTACGGTCAATTTAGAGTCACCAGTTAACCTAACCTGCATGTCTTTGGACTGTGGGGGAAACCGGAGCACCTGGAGGAAACCCACGCGGACACGGGGAGAACATGCAAACTCCGCACAGAAAGGCCCTCGCCAGCCATGGGGCTCGAACCCAGGACCTTCTTGCTGTGAGGCGACAGCGCTAACCACTACACCACCGTGCCGCCCCTGTTCATTCATTAGAATTATTATTCTGCAGTGCAAGATAGGCAGAAGAAATAAGCCTACCTGTTAACTGGTTATGGGCCCAGGTACCGAGAATGATTCTAAAGTTTGACGGACACATGCGTCGGCAGCTAACAAGACTGCACTAGCATAGAAGTAGAGTTAGCCTACCCAAAAAGAGCTAGTTTAGCATCGGGAGTACCGGGAAGCTAAAGCTAGGCTGAAAAGGAGCAAAGCTGAGCTACAAACGTAACAAGCCATGGCGAACAGAAACAGGACCGAATGGCCGAAGTTTGACGGGAGAGCAGAGGAGTATGAGCTCTGGGAAGAAAGGATGCTGTGCTGTATGCATGGAGTGGGGCTGAAGCAGACAATCCTCACAGAGCCCGCTGGACCACTGACGGTGGAAGAAAAGGCTAACGACGACAAACTGAATGTGGATGCATATTGTGCATTGGCGCCGCTACTTGATAATACGAGCTTGGGACTGATATTCAGAGGAGACAAAGGACAATGGCCAAGAGAGTCTCAGGCCCTGTCCACACGGCAACGGATTCAGGCGACTCCGATACAATTGCTTATCGTTTAGGCC
This sequence comes from Neoarius graeffei, assembly GCF_027579695.1. Taxonomy (NCBI): domain Eukaryota; kingdom Metazoa; phylum Chordata; class Actinopteri; order Siluriformes; family Ariidae; genus Neoarius; species Neoarius graeffei. The sequence continues at coordinate 6,675,821 of NC_083592.1, read as the reverse complement.
TGGCGTCCACACGGCACCGGCGTTTTGGGTGCCCAAAATGCAATCTTTTTGAGAACGGGTTCCAGAGTGGAAAGATCTGGCAACGTTGCCATTGCGAAGTCGCCTGGATGAGTAGAATGGATTTGTTTACGATGACGTCACAACCACATGACTGTGAGTGCTTCACGCCGGGTAGAAGTGTAACGAACTCGATGCGAGTTGTCAACAAATCCTATAACTTGGTTCATGAAACGCGCTTACAAAATATTTTCACTGTGAATATTTATTGTGTAATGGTGCAAAGTGAGAGAGAGAGAGAGAGAGAGAGAGAGAGAGAGAAAATAGCCCTTAGGGCAGAGTCAATCCCGCCAGCAAAAATAGGGAAAAAAAGGAGCGATCTCACCTCTTCAGATGTTGGTTTAAGTCCGACAGTACATTCCTCAAAAAGGGCGTAGAACAACAAATTAATCCATCAATGTGTAGCATTCAATTTATTCTGGACCATTAAAGACGCCGCCTTCCGCATAGAATCATACGTCATCCTCGCCGCCATATTGGATAGGTCAAAGCGGAGAATAAAGATGCCTCATTCATGTGCTGCGTTTAACTGTACCAACAGGTTTACCGTCCAAACGAGATCACATGGGATTACCTTTCACAGGTGAGACTGGAAAAATACTTTTCATTGTATTTGGTCATTATAACATAATTTACGAACAGATTTTCCTGACTTTGTGGCTAATATGAAGTCTCGCGCATAATAGTTTATGCGCATGCATCCTTACTTCTTCTATTGTTCTGGTGTCTCCGAAGGGACCGTCTTACAGCGCCCCTAGAGGTGTGGCATGTGTATTGCATCGTTTTCAGCAAGCGTGGCGTTGCCATATGGACCTGATATTTTACTGATCGTTGCCCATTTGGACGCGATATTTTTTTAAATAACATCTCGTTGCCGTTGTCGTGTGGATGTAGCCTCAAAGTGTTGAGAGAACACTACATCGGGAGAGGTAGGCCCTGGATTGTCTCCCTGTACATAACAATGACTGCGCTGAAGAAAGCGGAGAACGAGACTGTGCCCATGTTTACATTAGACCGTATCAGCGGATCATCAGATTAACATTTTTAAAACGATTAGTGTGCACACAGCAACACCAATACACGATTTGCGTGCACACAACAATACCAATACACGGATACGCTCGGCTCCGCAGGCATCCTGCGCTCCAAATCACTCCGCCCTGAACAGCGAGTGCCCTCTGGAGGGTGCGCACTCTGGCCCTGCGCAGCTCACAGAGCGCGCGAGTGAAGCACACTAGCAGTGTTTTCGGGACTGAGCCGCTGTGTGTGTGATCCCAGCGCATATCACTTACCACTTGCAAGTGGAAGGATGGCAAGCCTAAAGACAATCATAACTACACAATGGGCAGTATTTGCATCAGTATTTGCAGTATTTTCATACTTTTATACTCTTTAATGAAAGGTGATACAAGGCGGAAGTCCGCGCTGTTTTTCAGCAGTCGCGTCACATGACCAACGCCAGCGAATCAGGAAGGTGGATGTCACAGTGACGTTGTCCAATGAGACGCCAGCTAGAGCTCAGCACAGCGTATCCGCGTATTCTGAATGTTTACACAGCACCGGAGCTGACACGATCTGGATTGAATACGTGGACACTGGCGGATTCCCGTTTCCCGGCGGTTTAATGTAAACGGACAGTGCATCCGCGAAGAAAATGAGACAGATACGGTCTAATGTAAACGTAGCCTGTAACTGAATACGTTATCCAAGCGGAGCAGCTCATTATGGCACTCAGGAATGCGGGGGAAGCACCGAGTGAGGGACTGATGATGGCGATGATGTTGAGGGGATTACCGGAGAAGTACAAGCTGTTCACACTGATGGTGATGCATGGTTCAGCAGACATGTCATTGAAAGAGTTCAAGGCAAAGTTGCGAAATTTCGAGGCCTCAGAAGACATAGACCCAGTTGCAGAAGAGGCGGAAGAAAGGGTGCTGAGGGCACAAGCAGTGCCAAGGAGAAAGACCGGGCCAGCGGAGATGGTGTGTTGGCGGTGCGGAGAAAAGGGCCATAGAAGAGGTGACTGCGCAGAAAAATTTTGGTGTAGTTTTTGCAAAAGCAGGGGGCATGCAGACAAGGCGTGCACAAAGAAGGAGTGTGAGCAGAGCACCCAGTGTGCGTGTGTCCAAGATGGCGACAGATGTAGAGCAGATCGTGGACCGGATGGCACCCAGAGAGTCGCGGGAGGAGAAGACTACACCTTCAGTGCACAAACAACAGATGCCAGCCTCTCAGAACAACAGCTGCAGATCCAGAGAAAGGGGCTGATCATGGACACAGGAGCGACGTCCCACATCATCAATGACAGCAGCAAGTTCAGAAGCTTCGACAGCACCTTCAAGCCCAAGAGACACTGCATGGAGCTAGCAGAGGGGAAGCGTACCATCGGGGTGGCGCAAGGCAAGGGAGACGCACAGGTCTCGTCTCGTCTCGTCTTCTTCCGCTTATCCGGGACCGGGTCGCGGAGGCAGCAGTCTAAGCATGGAAGCCCAAACTTCCCTTTCCCCAGACACCTCGGCCAGCTCCTCAGGAAGAACACCGAGGCGTTCCCAGGCCAGCCGAGAGACATAGTCCCTCCAGCGTGTCCTGGGTCTTCCCCGGGGCCTCCTCCCGGGGGGACATGCCTGGAACACCTCCCCAGGGAGGCGTCCAGGAGAGAGGTATGTCTCATAAACAGTGAGGGGCGCCGGTGTGCAGTGACTTTAAAGAACGCTCTCTACATCCTCTCCTATCCTCAAGAACTCTTTTCAGTGAAGGCTGCCACTGATCATGGTGCCAAAGTGTTCTTTGACGAAGGTAAAGATGCCATAGTGTTGCCAGATGGCACAAAGTTCGACATTTGTGTATATAAGAGAATGTACTACCAGGGCCGTTGCAACAAGGTAGGCAGACTTGGCAATTGCCTAGGGCCCCAGCCCTCGAAGGGCCCCCGCTGCCGAACGACTGGTTAGGTATTCAATAGCAATGACAACTTTTTGAGCGCGGCAGCGCAGCGCCTCCAGTGTTGCCAGATTGGGCGGTTTCAAGAGCATTTTGGCGGGTTTTGAACATATTTTGGGCTGGAAAACGTCAGTATCTGGCAACACTGCTAATGACACTTGTTGAAATACCCTAGTTCCAAGGGGGGCCCCCTAATGCACAACAGCACCTCCCTACATGCTTTGGCCGAAAAGTGCAATGACAGTCTGTTGTCAATCCCTCAATGCCCATCTCCGTCCAGTCAAGTGGTTGCAGAGCTCCGCGGCAAAAAAAAAAAAAAATCAAATATGAAGTGAAATTACCCCTCAGGGAGCCAGAAGAGAAAGAAGAAAAGGGAAGAGGAAGACAGAAAAAAAAAACCACTGGTAAGTGAGAATGTACACACTCATTAATACCAAGCGGGTCGACAAGCAAATTTGGTAGCTAGCTTACGTTAATGGTAGTTATCTTGTAGACAGTGTTTATAACAGTGATGTAAACGTTGTCATGCACAACAGGCTTACAAACTTGCAAGGACTGGCTAAAAATTCTAATATGTGCCACACAAATAGGTGAAAGACTGTCAACTTCTCCCAGATTAACTTATTGTGTTTATCAAATGTCATAGTCAGAGTTAGTTTCAGCGAGCTGCATGGCTTTCATCAGAAGTAGCTAGTGTGTCGTGAGCATGAATGGAGTAGGACAGGGGATGGCTCACAAGAAAGCTCTTTTTTACATAAATAGGCTACGTTTGTGACCTTGGTCGGATATTAATGCAGTAATTCAGCTAAGAAACCCAAACTTTCTGCAAGGAAGCCCTGCTGCGATCAGCACGGCTAATGGCTACGTCATGGCAAGTTTGAGAGAACAGTTTTAGACATTTTGCCCATGATTCTAGTTGTGTATTCTTAAATTTTTTTGTGTTTTTATATACCTTTTGCACTTTTCTGTGTGTGCTGGTTCTTATTAAGATTCTTATTCATGTTTGTAATCATTTAATCACCATTTGAAGTTATTTCTACTTGTGTATATACTGTAAATATTTAGTGTTGTGTTATTTGCACATTTTATATTACTTTGTCTTATTTTCATATTATATATATATATATATATATATATATATATATATATATATATATATATGTGTGTGTGTGTGTGTGTGTGTGCAGAGCCGGCCCGTGGCATAGGCAATATAGGCAAATGCTAAGGGCGCTGCGTCCATCCAGGGGCGCAGAAATGGGGGGACAAAAATTATGACTTCCACTATTCTGAAAACGAGTCAGCATTATAATGTCTTAGCCTAATTTAATTGTACAGCAAAGCATGTAGTCAGGGTGCGATTTGTCAAAAAAGGTGGGGTGGGGTTGGGTGGTGGTTGTTAATCATGAAACAAGCGCTCAACAGTGGTTTGCCCTGTCTATAGTGTGTCTTCAGGCACGCAAGTATGCATCTGCGGCTATTCTCTGTTTTGGCCATGTAATCATAGCCGGCGATTGCTATAGGCGATCTTGGCAATTGCCTAGAGCGCAAAGTGTGCCCAGGGGTGCCAAGGGCGACCAAAACCCCACCAAAAAGGAGGGATGGAGTTATTGAATGGAGATGTTACCAAGTGCATCAGTGGTGTACAGTGCTTTCAACCACTGTGCTGCCGAACTCTAGTACCGCGGAACACTAGTGTGCCATGAGAGATCACCAAGTGTACCGTGGAAAATTATAGAATGGCTGTATATTGTAAATATTGGCAACAGCGTTTTAGTTTCAGTCAACATTTTCTATTGGTGATGTGCCTTGAGATTTTTTCATTGAAAAAAGTGCACCCTGGCTCAAAAAGGTTGAAAAACAAGTGTAGCCTATGCAGTAGTGGTCGGTGATGTCCTTATGCCTACTAAAAATGCACAATGATAGGTTATAAGGGGGGGCGGGGGGAGCGGTGTTCATCGGGGAATGAGAATGGCTATCCACTGCAAAAAGTAGCCCAGACTACAAGTGCTTAAATGAAGAAATCCAAACTCTCGGGTGTGCAAGGGCGCAAATGAAGGCTACAGGAAGAAACAAATAGAGCCAAGTATAGAGGTAAGTCTGATCTAATCTCTCATATCAACCATTATAGTGGCAAATTAATATTTTAGATGCCTGAATCAATGTCTGCCTAGCTAACTAGATGCAAACAGCAATAGACTTAAATAACAAAGTACCCATAATAGCACTTTTGTTTGAAAATACAGCCCATTGATGTCCTAACAGGGTGCTTAAGTTTGCACAATTTAGAATTGTAGAATTTTTTATTCATTTAATTTGTTAATTCTTCAGAGATGACAACTTTTAATAGCAAAAAAGAAACTAAAAATAATTTCTTGTTTATTGTCCATGCACTACACTTTGAACAGGGTGCGGAAGAGTTTTTGCCCATTATATGGAGATATGTATTGAATTTGTGTGGTCATTTTACTTTGCGACACTTTATGTTAATAATGATAACAATAATAACAATAATGAAAAAGATAAAAATGACTTCTTGTTTATTGTCCATGCACCGTACATTGTTTAATAGTAATAGAATAGAGTGATTAGATTAAAGTGTTATTTAGATGTTATTAGAGGGGTTTTTTTCTTGGCACCAAAACTCAATCTCGCCTAGGGCAGCCAAAGACCTAGAGCCGGCCCTGTGTGTGTGTGTGTGTGTGTGTGTGTGTGTGTGTGCGTGCATATTTTGTCTATTATTGTTTAATTGGGTTTGCTAATTATTTATAATAATGTAAAGAGTTCATTTATTAAGTAAAAATCATAAGAATGATTACAATATGTGTGATGTTTATTTATTAAGTCTTCAGTGGGTAGGCGGCCATAAGGCCTTTCATCAAGGGGGGGATAATTATGGGCCCCAGATCCCCCTTTGCCTAGGGCTCCCAAATAGCTTGAAACGGGCCTGTGTACTACTTGCAAACTGAGTGTGATGTAGATGTGTGTCATGTTAGTTACGATATCCAGACATGGCATGAGGTAATGGGTCACTGCAATTACGAGGATATCTTGAAGCTGTAGGATGTAACAGAAGGCATGCATATTAAAGGTGCAAAGCGTAGGCCTGATAAAGAATGTGTAGTATGCATAGAGGGAAAGTTTACTCAAACAAGAAACAGAGATCCGACTGGTAAGGTAAAGACACCACTTGAGCTGGTGAGCACAGATCTAGCTGGTCCAGTAAACAATGAGTCCATAGACGGTTACAAGTATATGCAGTCTTTCACAGATGTATACACGGGGGCAGTGTTTGTTTACTTCCTGAAAGCAAAAAGTGATGCCGTCCAGGCCACTGAGAAGTATCCGGCAGATGTAGCGCCTTATGGCACTGTAAAATGCATTCGATCAGATAATGGGACCGAGTTCGCAAGCAGAGAGTTTCAGACACTACTGAGAAAGAACAAAATCAAACACGAGACTTCCTGCCCTTACTCCCCGCGCCAGAACGGGATAGCTGAAAGGGAAGGGCGCACTCTCTTCGAGATGGCCAGGTGTAAACTTATTGACAGTGGCCTACCTAAGAGTCTTTGGCACTATGCCATCCAGGAAGCAGCCTATATCAGAAACCGATGCTTTAACAAGCACACAGGCACTACCCCATATACAGCAATGACGGGTAAGAAGTGCGATCTATCCAGGATGCAAAAATTCGGGTCAGTGTGCTATGCCTATCATCAAGACAGAGGAAAACTAGATTCTAGATGTGAGAGAGGACTCTTTGTAGCACATGACAAAGGCAGTCCCGCCTACCTAGTCTACTACCCCAGTAAAGGAAAAGTGCAGAAGCACAGACTTGTAAAGTTTGTCAGCAAGACAACCTGTGAGAACGAGACCCAGACACAGGAGCTAGGACTAGACCCCAAAGTAGGTTGTGACAAGAGAGTAGAGACTACACAGCCTAGTATACTGAACACAGATGTACAGACTGATAGTCCACAGTCAGCATCAGAGAACGGTGACGAGAATCACCCTAGGGTGATGCCACATGCATCAGACAGTGGGAGATACCCCACCAGAGAGCATAAACCCCCGGGGTATCTGAGGGATTATACTTCAGGAAATACTGACAATGATGGTACACTCACTAGTGTAGACTATTGCTACCGAGCAGTTTATGGTGTACCTCTGACCTTTAAAGAGGCCATGGCATCAACTGAGTCAGGAAAGTGGAGGAAAGCGATGGACAAGGAGATGAAGTCCCTAGAGGACAACCAGACCTTTACCCTGACTAAGTTACCAGAGGGCAGGAAGACAGTGGGAGGGAGATGGGTGTACTTGATCAAGGGTGACATTGACGGACACGACCAATACAAAGCTAGGTTTGTAGTGAAGGGATATAGTCAGAGAGCAGGGATAGATTATGGTGAGACGTTCTCTCCAACAGCCAATCTTACAAGTATATGTGTAGTGATGCAGAAGGCAGCCCAAGACGATCTGATCTTGCATCAAATGGATGTGAAAACAGCCTATCTGCACGCACCCATTGATCAAGATATCTACATGGAACAACCTGAAGGTTACGAAAAAGAGGGAGAGAAGCTAGTGTGTAAACTAGAGAAGTCAATTTACGGCCTGAAGCAGTCGGGGCGTAATTGGAATGAGATGCTCCACACGTCTAGTAGATGACAGCTTTACTCAGAATCTGACAGACCACTGCGTCTACACCAAAGAGTCTAAGGAAGCAGGGAAGGTAATACAGGGTGTCTCAAAAAAATGTACTCACACTTTGAATGACGAGAAAACCTTTATTTATGAACATAGAGTGAAATGGAATAGCTTCGAATACAGAAGACAAATGTAATTGAAGAATCATGTTTGCAAATGTTCAAATCGATGACCATTATTGTCCAGACAACGCTGATAACGGGCACCAAGGGATTCGCAAACATCACGAAACAGGTCATTAGGAATATCGCGACATTGTCTTTCAATTTCCAATTTCAATGCATCAATTGTTCTTGGTTTGGTGCGATTAATTTCCTGCCATGCTGTGATTAATTAATTACACCTGCAACACAAAAAAGGCAGCATGTTAGGGACAGTTAAAGTGTGAGTACATTTTTTTGAGACACCCTGTAGTAGTTATCTGGGTGGATGATCTTATCATCGCAGCCAGCAACAAAGGGAGGCTAGAGAAACTGAAAAACATGCTTTCTACCAGATTTAAAATGAAAGACCGAGGTAGTTTGAAATATTTTCTGGGCATGGACTTCAGCCAGTCTGGCGGCTGTGTGAAAGTGTCACAAAAGAGGTATGTTGAAAAGATACTGGAACATTTTGACATGCAGGAGTGAAGAATTAGAGAAACACCATGTGATCAAAAGTTAGACTGCTCTGAAGATGTGCCCAAAATGTCTGATGTGAAGAAGTACAGGGAGGCTGTCGGCAGCTTAATTTACTTGACAACCTGTACGCGTCCTGACCTATGCTTCGTAGTGAGCAAGTTATCACAACATTTTGCTGACCCTACAGATGAACATTGGGTTACAGTGAAACATGTTTTGTGTTATCTTAGAGGTACAGCAGACAAACAGCTCTGTTTCAGAAAGAGCGAAGAGGGCCTAGGCCTACGGGCATATAGTGATACAGACTGGGCTGGAGACTCTAGCGACAGACGTAGTACCTCGGGTATTGTGTGAGTATGGGCAAAGACAGCGCCTTATGGTGATGATACACGGGGCAACTTTTTGGGCAATGTTGCCGAGCAATGTTGCTGGGCAATTGCGTTTTGACTCTTTTCTATTGAGATTGGGCAACATTGTTTCTTTCTGAATGGTTTTGATAATCTCTGGCAACTTTTTGAGATAAGCCAATCAGAACGCGAGTATCGAGTCATGTGACCTCCGGTGAGGTTCGGATCAGAAATTTCAAACAAATATGGCGGCCGCTCAGTGTCAGTGGAGTGAAGAGATGGAGAGACTCCTCATCTGTTTTTATGCCGGTAAGTTGTTATGTTAATATTCTATATGGAGGAATTTACCTCACCAAAGCTCTAAAAAACAACAGACAGCTTGATTAAATGGTCACAGCAAAAATTAAGACATCGATTTTTTTTTAGCTAACTGTAAACTGCCGTTGCTAACTGTTGTTGCCCATTGTTAGTTGCCCTGAAAAGTTGCCCTGTGTCTCACCTAGATGCCCGTTGCCAGCAACATTGCTCGGCAACATTGCCCAAAAAGTTGCCCCGTGTATCATCATCATTAGTCTCTTGGAGAGCCAAGAAGCAACCCACGGTAGCGCTATCCACATGCGAGGCCGAGTACATAGCCCTAGCGCTAACAATACAGGAGTGTATTCATTTGGAACAACTACTGGGAGGCATAGATACCTATGTGTACAAGAAAACTGTTGTCTATGAGGATAACCAGGGGGCAATTGGACTCGTTAAGAACCCCGTGTGTAGGCAAAAGATGTAAGCATGTGGACGTTAAGTATCACTTCATTAGGTCTATCATAAAGGAAGATAAAATGTCACTTGTTTACTGTCCCACAGACGACATGGTGGCAGATGTTATGACAAAACCTGCCTCCAGGCTTAAGCTGCAGAAATTTGCTGAAGTCATATTGGGTGTGTAACATGTTTGACATTTGACTACGCCATTTTGTTGTTGTTGTTTTGTTGGTTATGTAAAAGTTGTACTGTATACATGTCATTTATAAGTGGGAGTGTTGAGAGCGGATAAGTGTATGAATGCATGTAACTGTATTTGTCCAGGGGGGGCGCTGCTGCACCAAATATGGCATGTAATTACGTGTGGCTAGTTTATAAAAGGGGGACGTTACCATCCTCTCTCTCTCTCTCTCTCTCTCTCTCTCTCGTTTTTGACCCTCTCGGAGAGCAGCATGTCGTGTACAGTTCAATAAACTATGCAGAGTTTGATGGCTGAAGAGACAAACATCTGAACGTCTGTTCATTCATTAGAATTATTATTCCGCAGTGCAAAGTAGGCAGAAGAAATAATCCTACCTGTTAACTTAACTAGTAACTATAACTAATTACTTTTTGAAAGTAACGTGCCCAACACTGTTGACAGATATATTGCGGTGTGCATGCACGTGTGTTATGGGTAACTGTGGTGTTCACCCAGGGCTGTTGAACACTACGTTAGGCTTACAAAAAGCCGAAAAATGTCGGGGACGCGCCAGGCAAACATCAGTGACTTTTTGGCTGCAAAAAGGTCGAAAACACAAGGTAATAAGCAGTCCCCCCAGGATTTTGCGGGCCTTTTTTGGTGATTGTTGCGGGCTAAAATGTCTGATGTTGCGGGGGGGTTTTCCAAAAAAATTTCGATGAAAGTTGCGGTGTTTCTTTAGGTTTTTGTTGCGATTACATTGCAGGAGGAAGTGAAAGTTGCGAGAAATTGTTGCGATTTTCTCTTTTTGTGATTAAAATTGAGTGATATGTTAAATATTAAGTTATTACTGAAAAACTATTGATTAAAAAAACAAAGGCACTGAGAAATGGTCCTATAAACAACTTTACCAATATAAAAGATTACCAGGACTACAAAAATGCAGAAAAATAGGCTTTACTTATCCAAATGCACCTGTTGGTTCAAAAGTTAAAGTGCAGAGAACCTCACAGCACAACATGAAGTTACCTTAAAATATAATATAAATGCCTCAGCTTTCATGTAAGAAAAAAAAACTATTAATACTAGTACTGTGTGCAGGCAGTCTCTCCTGAAGACTAAATTAAACAATAATTATAAACTAATAAAATAAATGGCTCAGGCTTCATAGAAGAAAAAAAAAACAATTTGAACAGAATCTCACAGTATGATGCTGAAGCTGCCTAAACAATGGAAAATAAAATACCATTTTGGCAAAAATGTTGGCATCCATTAATTTCTTGTATTAAGTAAAAAAAAAAATAACGGAAAGTGCACACAGTCCTTCACTGTAAACATAACACACTTTCAGTAACAGAATTTAAGGCCCACTTTACACGGGGACGGTCTGAAACAAAAACGCAAAAGTCCGTTTTCGTTCTCACTTTTTTCCGCGTCTACACGACCGTTTTCAAGGAGGAAATCTGCGTCTATACGGTGACGCATAAATGTGTGGAATTCAATTGGATGTGCATGCCAGGCGGCCAGGTGGTGCTGTGAAAGACCTCTGCTATGTCTGCACGCATGCGCAACGTCTTCCATCTTGTCTGATCTGCACATCTGCGCCACGAAAACTTTGACTACTCTGGCTATGGTAAGTAAGAAAGTAAGAGCATACTATACCCGCCTCTGTTCATTAACGGTATATGTGCAGATTTGGTATAGATGTTCGAAGGACTCCTGGACGTTTATTAAAGCTGCCAGAGCAGCTTGAAGGTCCGTTGGATCGATGTAATCAGACATGCTCTTACTTTTTTACTTACTTTCTTACTTCCTGGGTTGGCACGTACAGTATATGACATGTATGACGTAAACACGTACCCGACGTGAGCAGATCCGAGCAGAGTTTCGCGTATTGGGTAGTTTAGACGGATATGCAACGGGGGCTGTTTTTAACTTATCCACTCTGGAAGGCGTTTTCAATTTTTTCCGTTTTTCAACCTTGGAAACGCCGTCCCCGTGTAGACGAAAGGCACTTCCGATAAAATATTTAGTCGTTTTTACCCGACAGCGTCCTCGTGTAAACGGGCCCTTAGCCTACATAAACACTGACTCGCACATGCTGCTTCTCTTGAATGGAAACACGGAAGTAAGCAGTGTTGCCAGATACTGCTGACGTTTTCCAGCCCAAAATATGTTCAAAACCCGCCAAAATGCACTTGAAACTGCCCAATTAGGCAGGAAACTGCCCAATCTGGCAACACTGGAATTAAGGCGGAAGGTAGTTTGTCGACGTCACCTCAAGACGATGCCACCGATTGGTCAAATTTGCGGGAAAGTTGCGGTGATTGGATATAATTGCAACACCACCCAGAATTCACGGAGATTGGTTGAATTTGCGTTGAAGTTGCAAATCGCAACATCGCAAAATCCTGGAGGGTCTGCATAAGACTGTGACGGGTCCTCCAGTGTTTGCTGTAAACATGTAACAAACCATGCTTGGAAAGTGACCATTTCTTTTTTATTTTCTCCAGCTTCTGGGAGAAACATTGGAGCGATAACAGATCTAGGTTAACATACAGTATGAAGAGGATTACAGTGATGATGAGGACTTTGATGGCTTCTGAACAATTTCCAATATTAGATCATAAATATTTTTATGAATGCTATAAGTTGTGTGACTCTGAATATGATATTTACTAAAGTTCTGTTAGAACATTTCAATACAGTTGACTTGTTTATACGTAGTGGATGTTCATTATGTCTAACTATTACAAATATTTTAAGTTCGTTTCTTAGACAAGGATATTTTTTAAGCTTGAAGAAAATAGATTCCAGCGTTAGATTTTAGAGGCAGTGGAGATACGTAAGCGGGCGCAGAGGACGATGAACCGGGACGAGGGAGCGTATGCACTGTCGCACACCTGGAGTGCCGTCCTGGAGGAGCGACCTGACAGCAGGAGGCGTGAACTACCTGTCAAATTGGGCGGGACGTTCACGCCTCCGTAACGCAACATCAGCTGATAAGGCACCTCACCACTCGACATCTGGTGACTGTTTCTGAAGAAGGCGGGAGATTCTCGCCGAAACTGTTAACGAGGTAACAAGCTTAAAAAATATCCTTGTCTAAGAAACGAACTTAAAATATTTGACTTGTTTATAATAGTTTAAAATACAAATGATGTATAGTATTTGTTACTTTTCTAAGTTCTAATGAATAACTGATTGAAATTGTATTCTTGTGTGAGTCTTTTTTATTTTTAAAATTTATATTTGTACATATTAACACACTAAATGATCTTCAGATCATGAATATAATTTTTGTATCCAAATTTTGCATTCAGGATCACTCAGAATTCACCATTTAACATCTTTTTCAAAAATTTTCCGGGGGAGGACCCCCGGACTCCCCTCTTTTTTATACATCGCGGCGGCGGCTAACGCAGCCTCCACTCAGCTTACGCTTAACCTCTGCCTACTACTCTTTCTTACTTGCCCCTTTCTCAGAAATATATTGAGAGGGCTGGTTCCATTAGAGCTGCTTAAGTCCCTTCTTGAGCGGGCCAGTTAAGGGAGTGGCAATAGTGCTGAAACCCCGATAGAAGTTTGTGAACCCCAGGAAACATGAGAGGTACTTGATGAACTTGGGAGTGGGCCAGGACGTGACCGCTGAGACCTTGGACGAGTCCATGCTAACCCCTTCAGCACTGATGACATACCCTAAGAAAGAGATATGTTTCTGATGGAATTCACATTTTTCCACTTTGACTTATAGGTGGTTCTTGAGCAAGTGATTGAGAACCACTCTAACGTGGTCCACATGGGTTGCTTCATCTGGCGAGTAGAGGAGGATATAATCTATGTATGCAACAGCGTATTTGCCTAGCATGTCATGTAAAACATCATTAATTAGACACTGGAACATGCTAGGCCCTGAAGAAAGGCCATATAGCATTACCCGGTATTCAAAATGGCTGGCGGTTGTGCTGAAGGTGGTCTTCCACTCATCGCCCCTTTTGATTCTTATGAGATTGTAGGCACTAAGTAAGTCGAGTTTGGAAAAGATTTTCACTGACCTGAGTTGCTCCAAGTCTGCTGGAACCAGTGGAAGAGGATATAGATACTTTACGGAAACCTGATTAAGTCCTCTATAGTCAATGCATGGCCGGAGACCGCCACCCCATTTTTCCACAAAGAAGAATCCCACCGAAGCTGGGGATCTGAAAGGGTGGATATAGCCCTGCTTGAGGCCTCCTGAATATATTCCTCCATAGCTGCATGCTCCTTCTGGGAGAGAGGGTAGATGCAGCTTCGTGGAGGTGACATACCTGGCAGCAAGTCAATCATGCAGTTGTATGGATGATAAAGTGGTAACCCACAGGCCTTTCCCTTGCTAAACACTTCCTTGAGGTCCAGATAGCATTCTGGGATGCTGTCAAGGGAATCGGGTTGAGGACTTTCCACCGAGGTAGATGAAATGTTGACTCAGGGTCAATTGATGCAACTCCAGAAGCAGGTGGGTAACCACTGGAGTATTTCTTTACTTTGCCAGGAGATCAAGGGGTCGTGAAGCTGTAGCCAAGGGTAACCGAAGATGATATCATGGTTCTGTGTAGAGGTGACATAGGGGGAGATGAGCTCTAAATACAATGTCCCCACCTGGATGTGAAGAGGGGGAGTGTGCTTTGTGACGAGACCCTCTCTTATGGGTCCTTCGTCAATAGCTCGACTGCTGAGTGCACTTTGGAGAAGGGTTGTTGGTAGGTTGAACCGCTGGTTAACTGAGTTGCTGACAAAGTTCCTGTCTGCCCCGAATCGATAAAAGCAGAGTGTATATGTATGGAGTTTGCCAACTTTAACAGTACAGGAACCTTAAACAATTTGGAATTGAATGTTTGTGTTGGACTCATACTATGTGCTGGGCCTGCTGTAGGAGCTGCACAGGATGGACGGATGTGACACTGCTTGAGCTGGTGTTCGGCGCTCCCGCAGTAAAAGCATAAACCCTCCCATTTCCTCCTGAGATGTTCGGAACATGTCAGTCGGATATGTGACACCTCCATGGGTGAACTGCTGTTGGATGACTGAACTGGTTGAACACTTTCCTGAATGGAGGGGCGGTGTGTCAATAGATAATCCAAATGAATGGCAAGGTCGATAAGTGAGTCCAGAGTGCATTGTTCATACTTGCAGGCAAGCTCGCTGAGGATCTCTGGATGCAAGCCTTGATGAAAAACTGCCTTCAGAGCTGGATCATTCCACCCACTGGCAGCTGCCAGTGTCCTGAAGTCCAGGGCGTATTCAGCCACGCTCCAGGAACCTTGAGAAATGGTGAGAAGGCTTTCTCCTACCTCAAGTCCCTCAGGCTCATGGTCAAATACCCTCTTAAATTGAGTGAGAAACTGCTCACACAATTTCGTTTGCTCCTGTCCTTGGATTTTCAAATGGCACTGGCCCATCGGTGTGCTTTACCAGTGAGAAAAGAGAGGAACTTAGCAATTTTCTGTTCTTCAGACAGGTGAGGCACAGCAGCAAAATACATGGAGCATTGTAGCAAGAAACCCTTACATGCAGTAGTGTCTCCAGCAAATCATTCCAGAGCCGGAAGTTGCAGCACAGGGCTCGGAGGAGCATCGGGACGCGCTAGGAGGGCCTGCGACATCACAGAAGCTAGTTGCGCCATCCGTGTGTTGAGGTCTGCTAGCATCTGTTGATGTTCACCCAAAAGGCGTGCCTGAGCAGTAAGCACAGTCTGTTTCGCTTCCTCTGCTACATCCATGGTGGCAAAGTATCCTGTCAGAATGCAGGCACTTATGGATACATGTGCATAAGAAGGCATGAAACAAACTGTCAATGAAGCCAGAACGAGAGACAGGAATCATGGCCGGTAACGAGCGAGGGTCGGGCAATCAGTGAACAATGTGATAGAGAAGAGACAAAGGGCAAAATTGAAAGAGTAAGCAAGAGTCAGAAAATGAGAAGCAGTCAGAGTAAACAAGGCTTGGTATGAACTAAATGGAGCAGAACGATACTTCGTACTGAAGTGGCGTGTGTGAGAGGCTTAAATGGGGAGAGTGGTGATTAGGTAAATGAGTGTCAGCTGGATTCAGTAATTGGGAGACAGAAGGTGCTATGACACTTGGGAATTGTAGTTCGAGGTGTCCTTGTTTGGAGTCAGGGTGTTCTCAGCCTAGTTACTGACAATTGGTTTTATTTAGGGGTTTCATACAAAAGGGGGTGAATACCTATGCACACTCCAGATTTCTGTTTTTTCATCTTAATTATTGTTTGTGTCACAATAAAACAACAATTTGCACCTTTACAGTTGTTGGCATACTATGGAAATCAAATGGTGCTAACCCTCCAAAAATCCATTTTAATTCCAGCTTGTAATGCGACAAAACAAGGCAAACAGCAAGGGGGACGAATACTTTTGCGAGACACTGTAGTTTTAGTAACTCATCACATTTAACGTAAAACTATAAAGATGCATAAGTTCTGCAGAATTCAGAATCATGTCACCAAAATCCCCACCTACTGACTGACTTAATCAGGCCACCTAACTCTCTCTCTCTCAAAGGTTACATCTCATCTCATCTCATTATCTCTAGCCGCTTTATCCTGCTACAGGGTCGCAGGCAAGCTGGAGCCTATCCCAGCTGACTACGGGCGAAAGGCGGGGTACACCCTGGACAAGTCGCCAGGTCATCACAGGGCTGACATATAGACACAGACAACCATTCACACTCACATTCACACCTACGGTCAATTTAGAGTCACCAGTTAACCTAACCTGCATGTCTTTGGACTGTGGGGGAAACCGGAGCACCCGGAGGAAACCCACGTGGACACGGGGAGAACATGCAAACTCCACACAGAAAGGCCCTCGCCAGCCCCAGGGCTTGAACCCAGGACCTTCTTGCTGTGAGGCGACAGCGCTAACCACTACACCACCGTGCCGCCCTCAAAGGTTACATATGGAAGTAAATAAGAGATATCAGTTTCTGATTTTTTCAAACAAATTAGCAAAAAATCTCAAAAAAAGTTTTTGCGGTTTCATTCTGTTATATTGATAATAAAATAATGATAAAACATCTATTTAATCCATTGTAGATGAAGGGATTAGATTCGGAACCCAGTCAATGTCAGATCTGTTTAGTGACACAGGCTGCAGTGTTTATCAACAGTAAGATAAAATCGAGCTGCAACGGCGACTGGAGGATCCAAACACCAAGAGTGTGGCAACGTTATCTGCACGTCATCCTAATGTGCTTCCATGGTAAATGTCATCTAAAACCAATAAACTGTGTGTGATATGAGTGTCACTTCCTGTTAGCAGTAAAAAGTGCTATTACTCGGTTGGCATGTTAAAGCAGGAGGAACAGTGCTTTTAATAACAGCTCCATCACAGGATGCACTGTGGAATAATTCAGGAAGATGTTCAGTGTCAGATGTGAATTCATTGTTTTGCTATATAATATTTTTTTCAATAAAGTAAAAAGTATTCATTTTTAATGTAGAAGGGTGGATGTGATTAATTCCTGTGAATTTTATTATTTTTATGGAGCAGAATGTAAATGTCATTTAAACATCATGTTTAATTGCCAGTTGGTGGCGCTATGACAAAAACTCACAAATTCCTTCACAATTTAACATTATGAATTACTACACCACCCTGCATCAATTTTGCTGACTAAAAGGTGAAGGGTGTTTTACACTAATTTTTGGGCGCTGATTTCAGGAAAAATGTCAGTTTGTTTCTAGCACATCACATTTAGTGACAAAATGTGTTCTCTATGTGACTGATTGAAAGGCATTTTTAGTGAGCGAGGTGACAGTCACAATAAAGAAAGATCTATGAGAAAGTCTTAACCTGTCATAGTTTAGCCAAGCCTTGTGCACATAAGGGTACAGTTAGGGTTAGGGTTAACCCGAACCCTGATTATAATCATCTCCTGAAGCTCAAGACCTGCAGAGAGACTGTCCCAGTGCAACCCACTCATAGAAGTCCAAGAAGAGAAAATTCACTACTTAATTGTTTAATGTCACTGATGTGAAGATCACGGTGCCATAATATTTAATGAAATATATGTATAGTACATGTATCAGATTTGTGTTTCATATTTCATTTATTTTTGTCAGTAATATCCCATTTAACTATTTACTATACTATTATACCTAAGTTCTGCCTTATTTTAATCAATATTTCATATTCTGGATGAATATTTTAATAAATATTATAAGGGAATATCTGTCATTTTCTGTATATTGTAGAAAGCCAACATTTAGAAATACAGCAGATATATTAAATATGTCTTTATCTTAAAAACTTGAGGTCAAGGACATTTTTGGACACCATTTTTTAGATCAGCACCCTCAAATTTGGCTATATTATAATAATAATAATAATAATAATAATGAACTTTATTTGCCAGGTATGTAAACACACACGAGGAATTTGACTCCAGTTTCACTTAGCTCTCTTAGTACAAACAGATAAAAAGCCTAGACAAAAACAAAAAGCTATGTACATGTAGAAGGGTAAATATATGTATAGACAGCATAGTGCAAGGATGAATTAGTAAATATAAATATACAGTGTGCACAGAATAACAGTATGAGTGTGCAGATATTTCACAGTTGATGTTAGTGATATTTGAGTCCAGTTTAGCTGTTCATCACAGAAACAGCCTGAGGGAAAAAACTGTTCTTGCGTCTGGCTGTTTTTGCGTACAGTGTTCTGTAGCGTCTCCCAGAGGGGAGAAGTTTAAACAATTTGTGACCAGGGTGTGATGGGTCTGCAGAGATGTTACCTGCCCGTTTCCTGACTCTGGACAGGTATAGGTCTTGGATGGAGGGCAGGCTGACACCAATAATTTTCTCTGCAGACCTTATTGTCCGTTGCAGTCTGTTCTTGTTCTGTTTGGTGACTGATCCAAACCAAACAGTGATGGAAGAGCAGAGAACAGACTGAATGATGGCAGAGTAGAATTGTGTCAGCAGCTCCTTAGACAGGTTGAGCTTCCTGAGCTGGTGCAGAAAGTACAACCTCTGCTGGGCCTTTTTGATGATGGTGACTGTGTTGGTCTCCCACTTCAGGTCCCGGGAGATTGTGGAACCCAGAAACCTGAAGGTTTCAACAGCAGTCACAGTGTTGTTGGTGATGGTGATAGGTGACAGGGTAGGGGGGCTCTTCCTAAAGTCCACTGTTATCTCCACAGTTTTGAGCGTGTTCAGCTCTAGATTGTTCTGACCGCACCAACAGACCAGCCGTTCAACCTCCTGTCTATATGTAGACTCGTCACCGTCTCGGATGAGGCCGATGACCGTTGTGTTGTCTGCAAATTTCAGGAGTTTAACAGCCGGGTCTCTTGAGGTGCAGTCGTTGGTGTAAAGGGAGAAGAGCAGTGGGGAGAGCACACACCCCTGGGGGGGGGGGGGGCGCCAGTGCTGATAGTCCAGGTGCTGGATGTGATGCTCCCCAGCCTCACCTGCTGCTTCCTGTCAGTCAGGAAGTTTATGATCCACTGACAGGTGGAGGAGGGCACAGTGAGCTGGGTGAGCTTGGTGTGAAGGATATCTGGAACGATGGTGTTGAATGCTGGCTATATAGCTAGTTTTAAACAAAACAGCAAAAACTTTTTTTAAAATGTGCAGGGCAGTGTTATAATTTCTCAAACATGATTATTAAAGCTCTAATATATAAAGCCCATTTCCTGTTTCCTGTTGGAGGCACTATGACAGTTCCTCACCATTAGCATGTGATTCTGCCCCAGAATTTAACATCCATGTGAATTTTGTGCCACATCAATCAATGTACAGTGGAATCCTGCCACACTTTACTGTTTCTGTGTGACATCAGCTGATCACATCACCATGGCAACTCTGTAAAAATCACATTTATTTCGCAAATTCCAAAAAGAGGAGCTGTAATATGGGAGAAAATGTAAACTCCGTACAGAAAGGCCCCAGTCGACTGGAAGGTTCGAACCCAGAACCCTCTTGTTGTGAGGCGACAGTGCTAAAAGAAGAAAGTATGGTTTCTTCGTTTCACATTTTCGGTTTTCACAATTTTCTAAAAGCAAATGTTATCACATATACCACTTACCATCTTGTTACTTTCTGGTTTAAAAAAAAGGAAAACAGAAAATGCGTCTGTGCACGAGAATCTAATTTTTATAACCCTGTGCAAATCGAACACTAAAGAACAACACCAGCAGAATCACAAGTGCTCGGTCTGTACAGCCTCATGTTAGTGTTCATATATAATTTGACATGTGTAGTATTTATCAATAGATCGCTATGTCTGTTTATATAATATATAAAGCCGGCATCACCAAATGGCGGACCGCGGTCCGGACCCAGACCTGCTATTAGATTAGGGACAGTTTCTATTTTTAACTGCGCGACTTTTCTCGCATTTACGGTAGTCAATGTTTGCACAATGGAAACAAACAGAACAGTTGCGTTTGTAATTCATCCCACGTGACGCTACTCGGCCAATCAAAGCAACGTTGCGAATGTGCGCGCGCACAGAGCCGCGAGGAGACAGAGAGAGACACAGCAGTGTGAAGAAGTGAATGAGAGAAACAGACATGGCGTGCTGTAAAATAAGGAGAACAGACAGAAAACAGAGCTTTTAGTGCAGAATGACAAACTCGGATATGTTCACACTTCCCACAGGAAGTTCAGCAGCAGTTTCCCTCAGATGCTCCGAGACTGTGGCTGGAATTAATCCTCCTCTTGTGTTCGGGTCGTCACCGACCCGTTTTCAACTTTGACTTTGTAAACGAAGCCCTTGGGTTTAGATTCTTGCCTCAAGGCTTTCTGACTTTGTCAGCCACCTGTATTTTTACAAAATAAAACAATTTTTTTTCCCAAAATTCTGTTATGCTCTAATTAAAAATATAGCACTTGTGGTGTTCGGGTCGTTTTCGACCCGGTTCTTAATAAATAGTTTATGGAGCAATTATTACAACCAAAACTGAACAAATAAATGAACTGCTAGCTAAAATTGATATAGCTAGCTCCTCTGCCAACCATTCAAGCTTATGAACTAGCATGACATCATGATATTGTGTATATAAATAGCTCACTAGTTTGAAGTTTTTGGGTTATGTTGACATATGTTTTGTGCCATTAGTTCAGCTTAGGGGTCCATTTGGCCCGACCGCTTTTCCCCAATACACTAATCACTCATTTTGTTATGGTAATGAGGCTGTTAGTGGCAGTGTGTGGGGTGAGGGGGTCACACTTCACACACTTCACACTTCAGTGGTGAAGTCATGTTGGCTACTTCTGTGTGAATGTGAGAATGAGGAATAAAAACACATTCTATTCTCACATTCTCTATTCTATTCTATTCCCATGTGACCATAACGACTCATGTGACTGCAACCAGACAATTGTTTGATGGATAAATACCTCAGTGCACATGGACTATCGCTTCAGTTCTCTCAAGAATTTTGTGGTGAAAGAAGCTCCTCTCCAAGGAATGAAGATGCAGAGATTCAACATTCAACAGGCATTGTAAGATTTCATTTCTAAGCTGTAAGGTAACTAACAGCCACATTTCCATAACAAAATGAGTGTCTACAGGGAGGACTTGGGGCCAATTGGCCCTCTTGTGGGTTTTCTAGGTAAAAAGGCCAAATGGCCCCTCTCTGGGACTTCTAGTGCTAGACACACACACACACACACACAACACACACACACAAACAGAGAGAGAGAGAGAGAGATTTTTAGGCACACAAATGAGTGTAGGCCTTATTGGTTTGATTTGGTGGATTATTAGGGGTTTGTTTGACCTTACAAATCTATATGTTGTGCCATGACTTGTTCATTTTCATTGTTCTTTGTTTCATGTTATGGTCACATTAAAGTTCATTCACTGAAAAAGATTCTGTTGTTCCTGTTTCTCAGTGGTAATTATATATGGGTCGAAAACGACGCGAACACCATAGATGTAACTATTGTAAATAAAATCAAAAATAAAAACACATGAAAAAAAATTGTTTTTCAAGATATGTTCTAATACCCCACAGTAACAGCCAGGTAACAATAAATCTTTTTAATTATTTGTATTACACTTAAGAGGTTACTTTTTAATTTTTTCCTACTGAAATAAAGGGGTGTACACAGAAAACAATAACCTTAAACCCTTGACAAAAAAATAATAAAACTAATATTTCCATCTAAATGGAAGCCTAAAAGAGTAGTCAAGACATCAGGAAAAAAAATGGTGACAAATCATTGTTACTTGTGACTTTTTTAGCTGATTTAAAAGACGGGTCGAAACCGACCCATGAACACCGGGCATGGTGATAGAAAACGAACACAAGACGAGGGTTAAAAGCAGCAATGTGAAGCGCCACTGCGGGACAAAGCACAAATGTTTTGAGCGATCATACACACTCAAATCCGAACTGAGGGCTCAGAACATACAGGATCAAATCCCAATATGATCGACCCACCACAATCCTGACAATCATTCACTGCCCAACAACGTGCCAATGAATGTTACCTTAAATCTGCATGGATTTTGGGAAAACATAAAACACCTTTTACAGACTCAGGAATATAATCTGTGATTGGTAGAAAAGGGCAACTGGACTTGCTTGAAGATTCTTGAAAACGTTTCGCCTCTCATCCGAAAGGCTTCCTCAGTTCTGTCTGACTAATAGGGAGTATCGAGGCGAAACGTTTTCAAGAATCTTCAAGCAAGTCCAGTTGCTCTCTTCTACCAATCACAGATTAGTACTATGTACCTGGATGACTGAGATTCTTCACAGATATGTTTCTACGCACTTTGGGATGAGATCCCTTCGACTGGTGCGGGAGTATGAGAGGACTTCCAGAAAACTGGCAGACATCTTAGCCAGAGAGGATCGTTCATTTTTGTCAACCTGGAACGACCATCACTGAACAGAGGTGGGTGTCTAATGGCCCTTTTCCACTACCCTTTTTCAGCTCACTTCAGCTCGCTTCAGCTCACTTCAGCCCGACACGGCTCGCGTTTCGACTACCAAAAACCAGCACGACTCAGCTCGTTTCAGCCCTGCTTAGCCCCTAAAACTCGCACCGTTTTGGAGTGGGGCTGAAGCGAGCCAAGCCGTGCCGAGTGAGGTTGGGGGCGTGAGCAGACACTCCCCTGTGCACTGATTGGTGAGGAGGAGTGTCCTCACATGCCCACACACGCCCCGCGAGCGCGCTGGGATCTGTAAACACCGCAAACCCGGAAGAATAATAATTACGAATTACGAGAATTTCTGAAGCCTTATGCGCCTCGCCTCATCTATACGCTCTTGCCAGTATCTGTCCGCGTTGTCGGTGACAACAAGCCACAGCACCAAGACCAGCAACACTAACGACTCCATGTCCTCCATGTTTATTGTTTACTATTCGGGTCGTGAGACTACCGCTTAAAAGCTCACTGAATCAGTGACATACAGAGCATCGTGCACGAGTTTGCGGAGCGCAAGGCTCGTCGTATGCCCTTCAAATAATGCGCGCAGTAGGCTATTGATGTTTTATTATGAGCCATGTACAGTATGTCGCCTAATGTTTTTTTGTTTCTGAGTTACATGTTCGTTTGAAGGACTTAATGTACAAAATAACATAGTTGCACCCCGTAGTGTTGAAATTGGTAAACACAGTGCATTCAGTGAGGTTTGCACCGTCCTCCTTTTATTTCTGACTCTTCCTGTCACCACTCTGAGCGCTCATTCGTATGCCCTTCAAATAATGTGCGCAGTATAGGCTATTGATGTTTTATTATGAGCCATGTACAGTATCCTAATGTTTTTTGTTTCTGAGTTACATGTTCGTTTGAAGGACTTGATGTACTAAATAACATAGTTGCACCCGGTAGTGTTGAAATTGGTAAACACCGCAGTTGCGGACATTTTGTAGCCTAAAATGATGTTATGATAAGCTTTAATAAAATGCCCGGTCATTTGCCCCGCCCCCGGCCCGGCTCTGACTTGTTCCGCCACTGTCACTGATGTCACTGTTTGCGCTGCTTAACGACATCACGTGACGTCCACCCACTTTCGCTAACTCCACCCAATGTGTCCACCCACTTTCGCTAACTCCACCCAATGTGTCCACCCACTTCCAGCCAGCACGGTTCAGCGCGGTTGTAGTCGAAATGCAACTCCAACAGCCCCGCTCAGCTCGACTCAGCTCGACTCGGCACGGCACGGCTCAGCCGCATTTGTAGTGGAAAAGCGGCATAAGACATCTTTTATCAGCCACCTACAATGCAGCTATCAGCATTCTGATTCGGATTCTATGATGATGCATGAGAGGAGAAATACTTGATACTCCCTATTAGTCAGACAGAACT
Source organism: Neoarius graeffei (assembly GCF_027579695.1). Taxonomy (NCBI): domain Eukaryota; kingdom Metazoa; phylum Chordata; class Actinopteri; order Siluriformes; family Ariidae; genus Neoarius; species Neoarius graeffei. The sequence goes on along the minus strand of NC_083592.1, from coordinate 6,651,887 downwards.
GAGGAAGCCTTTCGGATGAGAGGCGAAACGTTTTCAAGAATCTTCAAGCAAGTCCAGTTGCTCTCTTCTACCAATCACAGATTACTATGTACCTGGATGACTGAGATTCTTCACAGATATGACTCAGGAATATACCATTTGCACTAAAGTCACCAATCTCCCATGATGCTCTCTGATTTTGTTGTGTCCGCCATCTTTGCAGGATAGCATCCATGGTGACCGAGGAGAGCACAGTGGCAAACTGTAATTTTTCACAAATGTATCACGAATTGAATAATAGTGACAAGGTGAGATTCAGGGAAAAGATAAAAGAATGTTCGGGTGGATCCGTACAGCAGTGTTGTAGAGTAAGAAGATGATGTATGGATGTGACCGAGTGTGAATTACACAGACATCGTCAGTTGCCTGGCGTTCACTTCTAGCTTCATCACTGGGAAGCAGATGAAAGCATACAAAAGTTTAGCCTAAGTTTACTGTAAGGAGCTAGTAGGTTCCTGATTTGAGCAAATGTGACGCAAAACACAAACAACCAAAAAAAAAAATTATTGACGTCTTCTAAGGCTACATTTTCCCAAGCTCAACTCCTTCCATTTTACTGGGGCTTTGTGCTCTGCATTTGTAACTGCAATATAAATTGGAGTCGCGCTTACATGTATATCACTTACAGTATGTCACATCTTTATATATATTTTGTTTATGATTCACATAAACGGTAGAAATATAAACTTACCCTTTACAAAATGATCTGCACATACTCGTACATATTTGTAGCCGGTCTCTTTTATGTCTGATCTGTTCAGGTTTGCAAGCCGCTGTCTCTGTCGTCTACAGGTTAGAGCTTCCATTTGGGGTCTTTCTCGCATTTTAACAGTGGGGAAACTAAACAATCTGACTCCAGCCTGAGCAGAATTGTTTGAGCAGTCAATAACTGCACAGATTTGTGGCATTTTGTATTCAGGTACTTGTTGCTACATGTGTTATTCCACAAACATGGTGGACACAGCTAAATCAGAGAGGGTCCTGGGACATGTGACATCATGTGCAAATGGTCTATGGTCAAGGAGGGCATGAGTGCAGTGGCTGAACCCTTACTGGAGGGAAAACAAACACAAGAGTTTGTGAAAAGATCAGTCAAATCCCCACATCTGTCAGCATCAACAGTTAGAAAAAGAACAGAAATGTTCACCCAGGATGTGCAAGAATGGCTGGATGAAGCAAATCACAAGGCACCATGTGGAGGCATCTGTAGAGCACAGATATCACCGGGTTCTTGAAGGAACTCAGACAGCACTTCAAGTGGGCAAATGCTGGGCCTCTCCATATGCAACTGATTGATCTCCAAGCAGATGTGGCCTTGAAAGAGCAGTTTGGAGGAACTGACCCAGCCACTTCCTGGTTCCAAATGGTCTCAGACAGCTTTCCCAGGTCTGAGGAAAGTAGTCCTGTACGTCTTGACGATGTTTGGCTCCACATTACAACTGTGAGGCAGCTTTCTCGACTATGAACATTATTAATAACTAAATATGGCTCCAGGATCAGATGAACACTGAGACGTGTGAATGAGAATGGCCCTGACACCATTCCAGCCCAGATTTAAAATCCTGGCAGCACAAGGTCGAGCTGACTTCTCTCACTGAGCAAGAGAAAGTGGGGAACGAAGAGAAAAGGAGGTGTTAAAGCTGTTTAGTGGTTAATGTTTGTTGAGATTGTTTATACAGTGGGGCAAAAAAGTATTTAGTCAGCCACCAATTGTGCAAGTTCTCCCACTTAAAAAGATGAGAGAGGCCTGTAATTTTCATCATAGGTACACTTCAACTATGAGAGACAGAATGGGGGGAAAGAATCCAGGAAATCACACTGTAGGATTTTTAATGAATTAATTGGTAAATTCCTCGGTAAAATAAGTATTTGGTCACCTACAAACAAGCAAGATTTCTGGCTCTCACAGACCTGTATCTTCATTTTCCTCAATAAATAAATGACCAAGAATAATATTTTTGTCTCATTTATTTAACTGGGTTCTCTTTATCTACTTTTAGGACTTGTGGGAAAATCTGATGATGTTTTAGGTCATATTTATGCAGAAAGAGAAAATTCTAAAGGGTTCACAAACTTTCCAGCACCACTGTATAACAAAATAAAGTGCAAAAAGTGAATGTGATCTGAATATTTTCGCACCATACACACATTAGGGCATTAACAGAATATTTTAATGAATTATTTAATTAATGAAACAATTTAAAATAAGTCAAGTTTTAACTGTCTTGTAGGCAGAGTTGCACAAAGAAGGCCAGCCATCTCTTAAACCATGAGGCTCAGTGAGGATCAAACACATGCAGCAACTGCCCTTTTCACAGTTTGAACATTTTCCAACCACAGAACTGACATTCTGTACATTTGCACGCATGACTTTTGCATTTGAACCGCAAAGACTTCTGACTCTCTCACCTGTGTTGCATCACTCTGACCACCAGCTACTTCTTTCTCACACCTTTTTTCACTATTCACTAAAAAAAAACACCCACCCTAAAAGATTATGAACATAATCGTCTTGCTAAAATGATGTTTGAAGTTTAATTACTGTACATCATCCACAGAGCAGTTCATTTTACTGATAATTATATAAACAGGTGAAAATCTGGATTAAAAAATGAGACTAATGTACTGTATTTATTAACATAAAAATGGTTTGGCTGCATTTTGACACACATCACATTCAGATGCTCCTGATTAACTGAATCAGACGTATTAAATTGTATAATTCATTAATTTAGCTTGTTGAATTAAATTAAAGAGGTCACTGTAAGGTACTGCTATAAACAATGAGCATAAAGGCTTTTCCCCGATAATCCATCAGAGTGAGCACAGCACTGCAAACCAATTCATTATTCTGAGCTGGAATAGAGATTCATTGGCACCTAATGAACTTACAAATGTTATCATATCAAAATATACTCGCGGACTCAAACTAGGACTTTTCTTCAAATATGTTCAGCCATGAAAATAAATCCAAAGTAAACTGTACATCACTGCACTTATAAACTTGGTAGTGTATTTGAATAAAGTGACACATCATTAACTCAGAGGATCTTCTACTGAACCTCGAGAGGAGATGTGTGTGTTAGATTACTGTGGTGTTTCATCTCAGGAAAAAAGCTGAGAATTGGGAGACTCCATTTTATTTCCATTCAGTTTCACTGGTGTCTCTGAGAAACTATAGAGATAATAAAGAGATCTGATTTTTAGATTTTTTTCCCCCTTTGGGCCTTTTTAGTGACCACAGAGCAATAGGCTGTATAAATACACACCCCGCCCACACACATAAATAAACCCTGCATTAGTTTTGCCCCACAGACCGTTTCCTCTTTGTCTCTCATCTGATAGTTCAACAATGATTGGGTTTGAAATTTTGCATGTGTCCCTCTGTGTCATGGGTGAGTGTTAATAATCTCATTTATTGCTTCATTAAATGAATTTTTTTTTTACATTTTGTAGAAATTAGAACTTCATACAATCCACCACATTATAGCTCTGACAGTAGAATCTCACACTATAAATTATAATTACATTTGTATTCATTACATTGTTCTGTCACTGAAAAATGTAATTATTCAGGGGGAAAGTTATTTTTTCTGTCCAGCTTTGTGATTTTGTTCCTGAGAATTTATAGACTTTTTAAATTCATTCAATTAAAAATGAAACGCAGATGATCAGCGCCAGTTAGAAACACTGATAAAAGCTCATCTATCCTGACTGTATTAAAGTTGTGTGTAATGTGTGAAAGAGGTTGTGTGCTTTCTGGGTTGCAGGTTTGCTCTCAGAGACTCTGTGCTCTTTAACTGTGGAGGTGGAAGCTGGAGATAACGCCACTGTTTGGTGCCAACATGAGCTGACTGCTCCAGGTCCCATCTTCTGGTATCAACACACAAGTGATTTGGTTCCACTTCTTCGTGGCTGTAAGCGTTTTTTTACATCTCTTCAATTAGAGAATTGTATTTTCTTTACTGAAAGTGAGCGAATAGTGATGTCTATTCACGGCAAGAACACGTCTCTCACCATCACCGCAGTAAATGTCTCTGATACAGGACTGTATTACTGCAGCTTCATAGATCTGAACCAAGTGAACTTTAGGAACTCGACCTTTTTACAAGTGAAAGGTAAATTTATACAATGTGAATAGTTTCAGTAAAAGTTGATTCAGATGGTCGAGGTTGTAAAAATAATGTTTCATTTTTCAGACAGAAATAAAACACTTTCTGAGAACCCAGAAAGAGCGAAAGGTTTGTTGGTTTTGTTCTCCAAAAGGCTTCTGTACATTTTTCAATTAAAATATGATGCAGGTTTCAGGATCTAAATGTTTTCTGTAATGTTTTTCTCCAAGGTTCAGTCTCTTCTCCTGTGTTCTTCATACTGACTGTGGTGTTTGGAGCAGTGATTGTGATTCTTCTCAGTGTCCTGATCTTCATCATACTGAAGCACAGAGAAACACACAGAGGTAAAATATTACTCCATTTATTTATTTATTTATTTATTTATTGATTGATTGATTGATTGATTGATTGATTGCTTTGTGTTGCTTTAGGTGCTGGAGCAGAAGATAAGGAGGTAAATGTGACACTACAATCATTAAAACTAATCGATACACTGATCTGATTTATTAACCCTGATTTAAACTAAAACAGAAATCAACACGTACGTTTTTTGAGCTGGTGGAAATTTTTTATCCTCTCAGTAAAAATATTATATTTATGTTTTTCTTATTTTATTATTTTCTTAAAATATATACAGTGTATAACAAATATAGAGTGTACATGTACTGTAAATTAAACTAAAACATAAAGGGTTTTATTGAAGATGAAATAATGATGATTTAAAACTGTATCTCTTTGATAACTTCTGAGCAGATTGAGTTTGAGCTCTCAGGTTGTAATGTGTGGTTTCTGTAGCCGAGGCAGTCTGTTCCTCTTGTTCTTGTCGTTTCTGCTTGAACCCAACGCTGCTGTCTTCAACTCAGACCTGGAAACTGAGAGGCTCAAAATATTTCACTGCTCTCTTGTTGCAGGACATGTCACATTTCATTTTTACCATCTGAGGATATTTTAGAAATATTTTTATTTTAAATCAAAATGTTTGAGTGCGGGCGGCACGGTGGTGTAGTGGTTAGCGCTGTCACCTCACAGCAAGAAGGTCCGGGTTCGAGCCCCGTGGCCGGCGAGGGCCTTTCTGTGTGGAGTTTGCATGTTCTCCCCGTGTCCGCGTGGGTTTCCTCCGGGTGCTCCGGTTTCCCCCACAGTCCAAAGACATGCAGGTTAGGTTAACTGGTGACTCTAAATTGAGCGTAGGTGTGAATGTGAGTGTGAATGGTTGTCTGTGTCTATGTGTCAGCCCTGTGATGACCTGGCGACTTGTCCAGGGTGTACCCCGCCTTTCGCCTGTAGTCAGCTGGGATAGGCTCCAGCTTGCCTGCGACCCTGTAGAACAGGATAAAGCGGCTAGAGATAATGAGATGAGATGAGATGTTTGAGTGCAGCTGAAAGCAAAAAGTAAAAATCAGCGGAAAATATATAGTTAAATAGAACTTAGTGATATTTTGTCAATAATAGATTATGCTTCATGAAAATGTGTTCATTCTTTAAAATCGAGTTTCTCAAACATTTTACCTGTAAAATTAAATTTCCTGAAACTCCTCAGTGCATATATTTAATGATTATAATCTAACTGTTAAAATATTAGACTCATTGAAATACAAGTATATTTTTACAACTCTAAAGATTTTTATCCTTGAAAATATCACTGACAGAATATTTGGTCCAAGCTGATATTATTTATAGGCAACTTTTTTTTTTTTTTAAAGTTATCGAGGTTTGGATTAAATCTGTAAGACATACACAGGCTAATAATTATAACTGTAATAACAGAATGATAAAGAACAATTCATATAATAATAATAATAATAATAATAATAATAATAATAATAATAAGGAGAAGAAGAAGAAGAACTTTGATTATTTTCCTTGGTTTTGATTTTCACCACTGTGAAAATGCCTGTTTCTAGCCAACCTTCATGAGTAGAGCATTTTAATCCAGGCCTAGAAATTCATATATCTTTTCACCAGCCAGCCGGACTAGTTCCCTTCCAAAGTAACTACCCAAACAGAAAATCAACTAGCCAAAATTTGTTCATGTATGAATTTTACTTCTGTCAAAAATAACACAAAAGAGAGTAGTTACCACTGTTCATGACTAATGTGCATTTATTTCAAGACCTGAGTATTTTGATACTGTTGTTAAATCCATAAATGAGAACAACACAGAGCACCATAATATAATATCAACAAATAATAATATATTGGAAAACTTGGCAACTTGGTGTATGAGTATTGAAAACAAATATACTTACTATCATGACTATAGCACCCAAAACATGTCCAACATGCTTTCTGTATTTAACCATTTATGAGAGAGAAAGCATTAGGAGCTTCATATTGACTAGGAATCAACTTGAAAAAAATTTAATTATTCCATAAAAATCGTATCGCAGCCAAGGCCTACCCTGCTCCCACGTTTGCTTGTAAGTCCTTTGTCGTTTCTCCTTCTCGTACGCTTTATCGGCGGCCTTTTTCTCCTCTTCAGACCGAGGTTGCTTTGTCCCCGTCTCTGGTGGTTTCTGTACACCTTTCAGAAAATTCCACATCGCAACATAGCTTTGGCAGATGTAGATGTAAGCAACAACAAAATCACGTGTTTAAATGGGCAATAATGTGGCCACATCTATTGAATTTGATAACGTGATCAGGGGTGCCGCCAGAAATTTTGGGCCCCATGAAAGATTAGAATTTTGGGCCCCTCAACTTTGCCCACCCTCGTTACAATTGCACTATTGTCATTATTTGACTTTTGATAGCCCATGGACCTTGAGTTTGTGACTTTATTACATTTTATGTATTAACCTACCAGGGACTAGATGAAAACTGGTCAGTGACTAATTCTGGTGCATTTACAATCACAAATGAAAATTCAAGATTTTGCCACATGCCTTCTTGTGCTAGGACAATTGGTAGTGAAATGTGTGATGTGACTGCTAATAAATCATAGAAAAAGTTTATTAGCAACACTTTAATCTAGCAAACTGTATATGGCGCTCGCTCATTGAAAACTTCAATCCTAAAGCATTTATGGGTTGTATTGCTGCTTACCTCCTTCTCCAAAGGGGGGTTCAGTGGTTTGGTAGGGCGGAGGTCCCCCTGAGGCTGAATCTGTGCATATTTAGGGCACCCCATTAGTTATGAAACTGGTTATTAGCACTAGTTATTAGCACCAGCATAACATAATATTTCATCTTGTTTATCACACAAGTCAGTTCAGTTATTAAAATGGAAAAAATGTCACTGTACAAACTGTAAAACTGTTCTCTTGATAGGCTAATCCAACCACGTTCATACTGTTCATTTACCATTCGCTAATATTTTGAACACACACGTGAGCGATAGCTACCTTTCTTTGGGAAAAACTGAGTGACCAGTTGCCTGCCTCTCCGGTCCCTCTCAGCTTTCAGCTGCCTTTCTTTACGTTTTTGACAGCCACTCTTCATATTTAGCGATCATAGACTGTACGCACTCCACTGCTGGCTGCTGCACCGCGACACAGAAGCAAGTAGCGTTGCACTGATCAGCACACAGATTTAATGCATCACGCTTCTACCAGAACTGGACCGTACCATTTCGCAAAAGGGGGAGGGTTAAATGACAATATGTTGAAGAACTCAAGAAATAGACAACCTTGTTCAATTAGCTCATTTTACCAGATGGAATATTGCATTGTTGTTATTTCAAAAGTCTTATTAAAATCATTAAAAGCATATTATCAGCCCCTTAAAGGGCCCCATGGCAGTGCTGGGCCCCTAGAATTGTTCTAACCTTTCCCCCCCGGCGGCGCCCATGAACGTGATTACTGCGATATTCAACGAGATGCATTATATGCATGCGCAGTAGTGAAAAAAAATGACAGCCTGACTCATACACTATATGATTCGGAATTCTTCGGTATTTTCCGTCCTGCCGATAAGCACATCGATTAATACAGACACAGCACACGCTTAATATGTGGCGGCTTTAGTTGACGGCGTGTCTGAATCTTCGCTTCATATATATTTTTTATTTTCAACTAGCCAGCTGGGCTGGCTAGTGACAGGAATTACCCGCCAAATGACAAATTAAGTCACTTCAGGCGACCGGACCACTGCAAATTTCGAGCCGTGTAATCTGAATACAACCCCGATTCCAAAAAAGTTGGGACAAAGTACAAATTGTAAATAAAAACAGAATGCAATAATGTGGAAGTTTCAAAATTCCATATTTTATTCAGAATAGAACATAGGTGACATATCAAATGTTTAAACTGAGAAAATGTATCATTTAAAGAGAAAAATTAGGTGATTTTAAATTTCATGACAAAAACACATCTCAAAAAAGTTGGGACAAGGCCATGTTTACCACTATGAGACATCCCCTTTTCTCTTTACAACAGTCTGTAAACGTCTGGGGACTGAGGAGACAAGTTGCTCAAGTTTAGGGATAGGAATGTTAACCCATTCTTGTCTAATGTAGGATTCTAGTTGCTCAACTGTCTTAGGTCTTTTTTGTCGTATGTTCTGTTTTATGATGCGCCAAATGTTTTCTATGGGTGAAAGATCTGGACTGCAGGCTGGCCAGTTCAGTACCCGGACCCTTCTTCTACACAGCCATGATGCTGTAATTGATGCAGTATGTGGTTTGGCATTGTCATGTTGGAAAATCCAAGGTCCTCCCTGAAAGAGACATCATCTGGATGGGAGCATATGTTGCTCTAGAACCTGGATATACCTTTCAGCATTGACGGTGTCTTTCCAGATGTGTAAGCTGCCCATGCCACACACACTAATGCAACCCCATACCATCAGAGATGCAGGCTTCTGAACTGAGCGCTGATAACAACTTGGGTCGTCCTTCTCCTCTTTAGTCCGAATGACATGGCGTCCCTGATTTCCATAAAGAACTTCAAATTTTGATTCGTCTGACCACAGAACAGTTTTCCACTTTGCCACAGTCCATTTTAAATGAGCCTTGGCCCAGAGAAGACGTCTGCGCTTCTGGATTGTGTTTAGATACGGCTTCTTCTTTGAACTATAAAGTTTTAGCTGGCAACAGCGGATGGCACGGTGAATTGTGTTCACAGATAATGTTCTCTGGAAATATTCCTGAGCCCATTTTGTGATTTCCAATACAGAAGCATGCCTGTATGTGATGCAGTGCCGTCTAAGGGCCCGAAGATCACGGGCACCCAGTATGGTTTTCCGGCCTTGACCCTTACGCACAGAGATTCTTCCAGATTCTCTGAATCTTTTGATGATATTATGCACTGTAGATGATGATATGTTCAAACTCTTTGCAATTTTACACTGTCAAACTCCTTTCTGATATTGCTCCACTATTTGTCGGCGCAGAATTAGGGGGATTGGTGATCCTCTTCCCATCTTTACTTCTGAGAGCTGCTGCCACTCCAAGATGCTCTTTTTATACCCAGTCATGTTAATGACCTATTGCCAATTGACCTAATGAGTTACAATTTGGTCCTCCAGCTGTTCCTTTTTTGTACCTTTAACTTTTCCAGCCTCTTATTGGGTCCGTGTATCATCCGATCATTCAAGTATTCCATTCAATCTGGAAAACGAAAAACAAAAAAAACACTCAATATTTTGTTTTCCTGTTTTTCTGTATGACCAAAAAATGAGGGATTGGTGTTTGTTTTCCTTTTTCCAACTCAAAACAGAACAAATAATAAACAGGGAAACCAAAACGAAATAATAACTCTAATTTACGATTATTGATTTTCTCTATTCCCCACGCTACATTAGCCTTCCCATGATCCTCAGCGACAGTCCATCATCTCTGCGTCTATGAAACAGAAAAATTGCATGTGCATGTATATATCAAGTAATTTATTCATACATCCTATTCATTTAATATATTAAGCTGTTAATGTTAAGCTGATGATCTCTTAATTATTATTATCTCAATATAATAGTAATCTGTACCCGAGTTGAGGGGGGATGGGGGTGGGATGCCATCCCCCTGGAATAAAAAATGGTCAAAATCATCCCCCCTTTAAAACAGGAAAAATAGCTACTCAGGTTCATGTTAGCTTTGATTTCTTGTATAAGGCCATTAATTTAATCAGCCTGGACGTTCATTTGTTATTCTTGAGGTTTTAATAAATTATTTACCAAATGATTTAAAAGGAGCCTACCATGACTAGTGCAATTTGAAGTGCAACTTCATAGTCATGGTAGGCTCCTTTTAAATCGTTTGGTAAATAATTAAAACCTCAGCAGGCAATGTAAATGAACAACTGAATCTTTTCATATCAAGTCAATAGAATTTTTATTCAAAGCTGAACATTGGGAACATTGAATTAAATACAGAGGTAGGTAGGGAACCAATAAGCTAAAACAAGCAACAGTAAATTGTAAATCTTCAGCTCTTCAGCTGTTGGTTCTCCTGCCTGCTCCTGCTCCTGTATTGTCTCACACTCCGGGTCCTCCAGCTCCTGCCGCACTGTGTTGCAGTTGCTGCTGACTGTCATCTGGAATAAAGAGCAGTGGATAAGATAATTTAATTAAATATAATTATAGTGTTATTTCTGATTTATTTATTATCTGAACGAGGATTTGAGCTTTGAAAAATGACCGGATTCTTTCTGTAACGTTGATTCCCGCTGTTATCTAGGTCACGTGACACCTTAACATTGACGGTTACCAAGGAGCTGCTTCGATACATACCAGCACTTTGATACATACTGGATACAAGCTAGCAAAATGAGTTAAAAGCAGGCATCTTTGGAAAGTTTCTTTGGAAAGGGGAAAAGGCCCATTGAGGAGACAGAAGAAGAGCCTATGACGAAGAAAAAGAAAGCTGCATTTTAGCAGACAGTTTGTCGAGTCCTACACCAATCCTGCTCTGCCTTACATGTTGTGACCGGCTCTCTAATGAGGCAATGAAGCCTTCAAAACTGCTAGTGTCATTAATTTTAGCCTTCCTGTCTTGAATAACACTTTTTGTTGCCTGAAGAATAACAAACGAACGTCCAGGCTGATTAAATTAATGGCCTTATACAAGAAATCAAAGCTAACATGAACCTGAGTAAGCTATCGATAGCTGGCTAGACTCCAAACTAACATTCATTATGATAGCTGTGTTGTTATCCGCCGCCCACAAATTAGGCTCCATATCGGTAACTTTACAGCGTGATAGTGGGCTCACAGAAAGTGGGACTGATATTCGTAACTCTTGACTTACCTCCTGAAATGTTTTTTTTTTTCCTGCGATCTTAAATCCAAACTTGCTTAGGTCTTGCTGTCCACTCCACTTGGCCATGATGCTGCAATCCGCTGCTGTCACTGACGCCGAATGAAATCAAAAATAATGGAACCCCAACTGAATGTCACCTCCTCAAATGCTTCGCTTGCGCATGCCCTCTCTCGCGGGAGCTTACTGTATGCTCAGTTTCAGCAAAGCTACGTGGAATGGCATTTCTAATTCCAATGTTAAATAGAAGTAATGTCCACATTTATTGATAAAATTGCTCAAGGGAAGGGAGGGGGGATGCCCGTTTTAGAGGGGGGATGATTTTGACCATTTTTTATTCCGGGGGGATGGCATCCCGCCCCCATCCCCCCTCAACTCGAGTACAGATTACTATTATATTGAGATAATAATAATTAAGAGATCATCAGCTTAACATTAAGAGCTTAATATCTCATCTCATCTCATTATCTCTAGCCGCTTTATCCTTCTACAGCAGGGGTCACCAAACTTTTTTCTCTGGGGGCCACATTGTCGTTCCTGACTGTGATGGGGGCCGGGGTCGGGTCAGCTATATCACATAGAATTGTATAACCCAGACAAATATGACCACCAGCAGGCCTCATTGTGTAGTAGAGATTACTAGCCTGGCACGGCCATATCCCCACTACTATATCCACACGACTATATCCACACGACTATATCCCCACTACTATATCCCACACTACTATATCCCCACTACTATATCCACACTACTATATCCACACTACTATATCCCCACACTACTATATCCACACTACTATATCAACACTTGATTCCTGGCACATATTTGTTTATCTTTACTAGTGGTTTGCAAAAGTAGTAATCGAGTCTTCACACTTTGTTTTAATTTGAAATACCACTGATATTCCATTTATTTATTTTCTAATAAAAATAATATCAAAGCTGTCAAGGTAAGAAACATCTGCCTAGTTGAGGTGATTGACGCTGGCAAAGGTGAGTGGAAAATTATAAATTGTAGGTAGGCCTGTTGATATTATTAATAATATTAATAATAATTGTATGCAGCACTTAATAAAGGTCAAATAAATAGGCATATAAAATAAATACATTTTAAAAAACAGTGAAATTATAATAATATGAGCAATAGATCACAGCAGTTGTGCTGTGTCCTGCACGTCATTGCTCTCATCCATGGCCAAAGCAAAAAACTCGAATTCTGACGCTCTTATTCAGCTGGTCATACACGTTGTCCCCCAAATCTTCAGTTCGCCTGGTCATAGTAGGTGCGGAGAGACTCACCGCGTTGAGCGCATCCTTCTTGTCGGGACACACCTCCTCGGCCACAGCAAGCATGCATACTTTAACAAAGTCCCCATCAGTAAACGGCTTTCCATGGGTAGCTAGTAGGTGAGCTACCTTATAGCTAGCTCAGACAGCAGCCTGGTTGATCTGGGTTTGGTGAAGGAATCCATTCTGTTGTGCAGCCAGTCTGCATTTCATCCTCCGAATCCTGTCTTCTCTTGTTTGCCCTCGCAAACTAGCATACTCTTTGTGGCATAGTTCGAACTACGTGGGAGCCAATGGGAGCTGAGCTCCCATTCCCTCAGGCTCCCATGAAAGAAGCAAACTTAATTTTCTGTGGAAGTCTCTCAAATACGTCATATATCACCATAATAAGCTTGAATAGCCTATATCACCATATAAATATAAATAAAACTCATTTCATTTCCGATCACCATGCAGCCATAACTTTGTATTGAACGTGTTATTAAACCGCAACATGTACGGCTGTACTTCACCACCACACCACTATGCGCGCAAACTGAAATTTGCAGCCTGCGAAATTGAATGTGAAGTTAAGTCCGAAGAAGACTTGTCCTCTATCTCACAACGATCTTCCTTTGTTTAACTATATATATAATTTTATATATATACAATATATATATATATATATATATATATATATATATATATATATATATATATAATTTGTTTAACAATAATATATATATATATATATATATATATATATATATATATATATATATATATATGCGCAACACCGTGTGTGTGTGCGTGCGTGCGTGCGTGCATGCGCGCGCCTGTGTGTGAAAGCTGTGCACTGCAGTGCGCAAAAGTGCGCTGGTCCAGGAGAGCGAGTATGCATTGCTTTTTTTTTTTTTTAAATAGAGACCCCCATAGGGTCAAATTTATAATTCGAACCCTGCTTTGTGGCGGGTTTCATAGTGACGACGCAGATTATATTCTTTGAAAACCGGCACACTTTCTTTACATACAAGACAAACTGCACGGTCCTTACACTGAACGAAAAAATAATCGGTGGTCCACTGTTCTTTAAAAACTCTGCACTCTCTGTCACCTTTTCGCTGACCGCTAACCATTTTGCTGTCCTGAACACTGACAGTTCTTTGCGCGTGCGCTGCCTGTCACTGCTTGATCGCGAGCATATGACGAAAATTCGGAAAATATGAATAGTTCATTTTATAACTAAATATCAATTTTAATTGATAAAATCAACAAAATACAAGATGCAGACATGTTATTATTTTCCAAAAAGCAATTTAAAAAAATAGGCCATGACCACTTTTGGGGATTGCCTCATAGGGCCGGTTCAAGTGATGGGGGGCAGAGGGGCTGGGGGGCCGGTCAAAGGGGGGTGGCGGGCCGGATCTGGCCCGCGGGCCGTAGTTTGGTGACCCCTGTTCTACAGGGTCGCAGGCAAGCTGGAGCCTATCCCAGCTGACTATGGGCGAAAGGCGGGGTACACCCTGGACAAGTCGCCAGGTCATCACAGGGCTGACACATAGACAGACAACCATTCACACTCACATTCACACCTACGCTCAATTTAGAGTCACCAGTTAACCTAACCTGCATGTCTTTGGACTGTGGGGGAAACCGGAGCACCCGGAGGAAACCCACGCGGACACGGGGAGAACATGCAAACTCCACACAGAAAGGCCCTCACCGGCCCCGGGGCTCGAACCCAGGACCTTCTTGCTGTGAGGCGACAGCGCTAACTACTACACCACCATGCCGCCCTATGCAGCTTAATATATTAAATGAATAGGATGTATAAATAAATTACTTGATATATACATGCACATGCAATTTTTCTGTTTCATAGACGCAGAGATGATGATGGACTGTCGCTGAGGATCATGGGAAGGCTAATGTAGCGTGGGGAATAGAGAAAATCAATAATCGTAAATTAGAGTTATTATTTCGTTTTGGTTTCCCTGTTTATTATTTGTTCTGTTTTGAGTTGGAAAAAGGAAAACAAACACCAATCCCTCATTTTTTGGTCATACAGAAAAACAGGAAAACAAAATATTGAGTGGTTTTTTTGTTTTTCGTTTTCCAGATTGAATGGAATACTTGAATGATTGGATGATACACGGACCTTATTGCCCCTGTCCCAACTTTTTTGAGATGTGTTGCTGTCATGAAATTTCAAATGAGCCAATATTTGGCATGAAATTTCAAAATGTCTCACTTTCGACATTTGATATGTTGTCTATGTTCTACTGTGAATACAATATCAGTTTTGAGATTTGTAAATTATTGCATTCCGTTTTTATTTACAATTTGAACTTTGTCCCAACTTTTTTGGAATCGGGGTTGTAGTTTGACCTTCAGATGTTTTGCTCCATCAGATTTATTCTCAGGAACAATGAAAGCACACATGCTAAAGTCAAGGAGAAAATCTTCAAGTTTCTCCACCATGAGGGTTTTATGATTTCGACACATCTCGAGGAAATATGTGAGGTGCTCCTGATTTATTATTTATATCTGATCATCTCTGTGTCTCTGCAGGATCCGGACTCGGACTCGTTGCATTACGCTGCACTACAGTTCTCAAAGAAGAAAATCAAGAGGAACGAGAGACGTGATGAAAATGTGGATCCACATGTTCTCTATTCTTCTGTCAGACACAGTAATGTGTGTACATAATGTTATATATCTGTTACTGTTTACTAAATATGAAACAGATGTTTCTGATGCTCTGAGGTTGAAGGGATTCGACCTTTTATAAACTCACAGTTACAGAATATGGGATTGTAAAACTGCAAGAGCTTCAGGATTCTGCACATTTCTTTTTACTATAGACCTTGTATTAAGTCTCTCAGTTTATCATCCAGTGTAATAATAAATTCAGGTGCAAATAGATACATTTCTTTATTTTGGACTTGTTTCTAAGAAAATAACAGATTTGTCGAGGCTCTGCCAATAAAACCTGCTCTCTGTATCAGTCACTAATGCTGATGTTGTGTGTAAACGCTATGCCCCATAAAGTAATAAAGTCGCCTCCTCAGTGAAGTAAAATATTTGCTAATCCATCTGTTCCAAGTGGAATCTCAGGAGTCTAAAATCTTTTTCAGTCAGGTTGAGTCGTTAATGTGTGAACAATTTTATAGTGAATGTTGGTAAAGTGGGACACTTTTGAAAATGTGACTTTTTCTGCACTTTTTATCATCATCCCAGTCTTATGGTCTAACACCATATCATTATATAAAAAAGCTTAATATCCCCCTTACACGATTCAGAAACAAACCTCAGGTGAAACCCAACACAGTTAAAATGGCCCATCTTCTCATCTCTGTTTATTTCTTTTCCTGTGATCCTGTTAAAGTGGGACACTTTACTCTCTTTAACCAGGACACGTTTGAATTTCATGGACGTAGTTTTAATCCTTTATTTTTATTGTAGTAGTGTGTACTAATTAATCATTACACGGGATTTTTCAAAAGATCATTCACCTAATATCATTAAAATGCCTGGATTGTGTGTTGGAGTTGATCAATAACCCCCTGTAACCAGTGTTGCCCATTAATGAGGCTCTGTAGACTGTGGGCTCCGCCATAGTTTCACCATGAGCCGAAAATATCTTTCCACTTCTCAGATGAACATAAACAGTGTTGTGCTTTGCCCCGGTCCTTCAGAAAAGCTTCTCTCACAGCCTCACTGGAGCCGGAATGGCTGCGTTTAGCACTGTGGAGACATTTTACACATCACACACACCAACTATACATGTCTCTTTAAAATACACACCTGCTTCCACATTAAATAAATGATTTGTGATGTCTCTGAGGACCGAATACATTTACGTTCATTTTACTCAAATAATTATTTCACTAAATAAAAGTGAACTGTTTTTAATTCAGTCCAAAAAAAAAAATTCTTGCACAATGATTCGCTGTGTCACAATCAAACTGGGCGTGGTCAAGCCGGGATCAAGTTATTTTGAACGGAAGTTGTCCGCCATTACGGCTCACTTAGCGATTTAGTTGCTCCATGGCGTTTTTGGCTTCAGGCAACGCGTAAGTTTGAGAATAAATGTCGGGTTTGTGGTATCTTCAGTTTTATTTTCCGAGATTTACTTGGGAAAATAAAGATTTATATGCACACAAAAGTATATATTTTTGGCACTGACCTCGCTTGCCAAACTGTTTGAGTTAGCACGCAAAGCTAACTTGGCATCAGTACATTGTAAAAAAATAAAAATAATTACACCAGATTTGGCTGCCTTCCAACTAGGTCGCTATATATATATATATATATATATATATATATATATATAAATTATTTTTTTTGTGTGTGTGTGTAAAATTTCTCAACCCTGCAAAACAGAGCCTTTCCCCTATTATGGCTTGAGTAACTTGATTGGATAAGAAACAGCCAATCAGGATGACTTTCTCCAAGTCTGTGATTGGTTGGTTTTGTGGCACGTTGGAACGCTGTGTCAGGTTGCGCGCGCAGAGTGGAGATAAATTATATTTTAAAGAGGATATAACACTACGTTCACACTGCAAGGCTTAATGCTCAATTCCGATTTTTTTGTGAGGTCGTTCATGTTAACAAATGTATGTGATTCCTCAGTATGAACGAAAAGCGACCTAAAGGTCTTTCGCAAGCGCATTGCAGGATACGACGACGTCACACGCAGTGAGCATGGCCAGTGTTTACGGGAGTAACCTAAAGTTTCCTGTGTATGACAGTAGCCAGCATGGAGTACCTGGCGATGTTGCAGTTGTTGTTGTTGCGACGGAGCCAGAACATGCACAATAGCCTGATGTTAAGGAGGAGGTTGAGAAGGAAGAGGGTAAGGGTTTTGTTGTAACTTTTTTTGAGAGACCTGCCGCCTACTTCAGCGCAGAATAGTGACGTTTGTGGCTTGTTGATGACGTGTAAGTCGGATGAATGCGACCTGGCGGTTCAGACTGAAGTCGCATATGAAAAGATCGGATAGGAATCGGAATTAGGACCACATATCCAAACGGCCTGGGTCGGATTTGAAAATATCGGATCTGTGTCGTTCATATTGTCCATAAAAGATCGGATACAGGTCACATATGGGCGAAAAAACCGGATTTGAGTCACTTCAGCCTGCAGTGTGAACGTAGTGTAATTCAATTTGATGAAGTCCCACTGCGCGCGCAGGAATGAAGTACAAAAATAACCCCAGACCAGTCAGACCCCTCCCCTGTTGGACGTGCGCATGCGTACACAGACACTGGACTGTCGTCACGTGACTGCAACCCGAGACACCGTATTTGAAGAACTCCTTGTTTGTGATGAGTATCGTTAGCTTTACAGTTTCCACTGCAGTTATCCGCGACTCCAAACACAATCTTATAGTTAGTGATGATCAGATAAATCTTGATGAAACACTGAAGTTTTCCAGCCAGTTGTGTTGAGAATCGGTTCGTTTCTCGAGGCTTCACTTGCTCACTAGAGCCACCTGCTGGTCAAACGATCAATCATCCAATCACACAGACAGTCCAGAGGCTGGTGGACAGCAGTTCATCAATCCAGTGTTAAAGAAAGATACATTTATAAATATATTCTACACATCTGAATAGAACTTAGACATTCAACTAGTGTATATACAATATATTTTAGAATATAGAATTCATATATTTTATATATATTAAATGTTTAGTCTTTTATGAAGGCATTGAGCAACATAATAGATCATAATAATGGTGTGACTACAGCTCCAGTGGTGCTTAATGAGAAGTAGGAAACAATGTGCTTGTGGGACTGGACTCAAATCTTACTGATTTTTTTTTATTATTAATGAATCAAATTTGTTCCACAATGTTGGGGCTCAGATGATTTCTTTCTTTCAAAACAATTTCACAGAGCTTTGAAAAAAAAAACACTCACATGAAACAGAAGAGGCTGGGACACAAAAATTTCAAAGCAAGGAGATATAAATGTGGGGATAGGGTTGGGCGGTATCCAAATTTTGATACCTTTAAACTGTCTCTGTGTTTTCCCGGGGTATACGGTATTACCGAGAAAAAAATATTTTTGTTTCGGCCTACTGTGTAACGTGCGCCTATACCGGCGGACCTTGTCCAGACCTGCGCCTATGCCTCAAATGTACTATTTAAAAGCAGCATAGCGAATTATGTGCATTGTGGTATGGATTAAGCAGCAAAGCGAATTTTGTGCATTGATGAATGGATTAAGAGATATTTCAAAGCATCACGCAACTCTTCCTTCATCTTGAAAATAGCATTCAACTGTCGTTTACACATGTGTGCGTTGAAACGCCATTTGCAGCACTATTTCACCTGCTCCATCAAAAAAAAGTACACGATGAGCAGGATCATACCCTTTCAAGCATGGGAAATAAAAAAAGAAAAGAAAAAGAATCAACCAACACCCAAGTCCGTTTAGACTGCGCGATAAACCATATTCTTCAGCGCAAATGAGGCGAACCTAATTCAAATGCATGATAGCTGCACAAGGCAAAATCATATGGGCCCACGTCATGCCATGGCGGGGAAATTAATAATCAAATGGCCTTACCTTGCTTAAAACGTTGTCTTGATCACATAACTCCTTACAATTATTCCACTTAAATCCATACGGTTTAACACACCCAACAAAGATAGCAAGCGCATTGCTAATTCCCACCAGAAACCTAACAGTTTACGCTACGATGTTTTCTTCCATTTCTTCAGTAGATGACATTTCAAACGTTTATTACCCACATCCCAAATGTCATATGTTATATTATTTTACCTTGTTGTTACTCATGTAACCTACTCAAAACACAACTCATTGGAGAGATCTCGTGGAAGTGGAGTACCCCAGGCTATGGTGTGCCTTAGGGGACATATTAGATTTTTTTCGATTTTGCGCGGTCATTTACATTATTGCTGGCTCTTCCTTTTCGTTTGGTTTGAAACCAAAATACTGCCACACTGCCGATGTTGTATTTTTATTTTTTTTTTGCCACTAACTCGTTATCTTGACTTGCCATCTTTCAACCGCGGTCTCAGTCTCTTGCGAAGCTTTCTGTCAGACTCCAAATGTCATGCAGGGTTGCCATGGTAACAACATAAACAACCCTGCACGCGATGAGAACTTCTTTAGGAAATTGATAGAATTAGTGAAAATATGATCACACAGTTATTCGGGATGATCTTCAATTTATTATTTTATATTATGACCTCATGTACTCCATATTTATTTAGATATTATATATTTTTTTAAAATGACGGTAATGAGACCGATACCGTTGGTACTTTTGGATACCTCGGGATACCTTCTTACCGTAATACCGCCCAACCCTATGTGGGGATACATCCTTCTGTTTCGCCCAGTACTGCAAAGGGTCTTCTGATCTAGAAATGTATAACGTACGACATCCTATATACATATCTTACAGTGGTGCTTGAAAGTTTGCGAACCCTTTAGAATTGTCTATATTTCTGCATAAATATGACCTAAAACATCATCAGATTTTTGCACAAGTCCTAAAAGTAGATAAAGAAAACCCAGTTTAACAAATGAGACAAAAATATTATACTTGGTCATTTATTTATTGAGGAAAATGATCCAATATTACATATCTGTGAGTGGCAAAAGTATGTGAACCTCTAGGATTAGCAGTTAATTTGAAGGTGAAATTAGAGTCAGGTGTTTTCAGTCAATGGGATGACAATCAGGTGTGAGTGGGCACCCTGTTTTATTTAAAGAACAGGGATCTATCAAAGTCTGATCTTCACAACAAATGTTTGTGGAAGTGTATCATGGCACGCACAAAGGAGATTTATGAGGACCTCAGAAAAAGCGTTGCTGATGCTCATCAGGCTGGAAAAGGTTACAAAACCATCTCTAAAGAGTTTGGACTCCACCAATCCACAGTCAGACAGATTGTGTACAAATGGAGGAAATTCAAGACCATTGTTACCCTCCCCAGGAGTGGTCGACCAACAAAGATCACTCCAAGAGCAAGGTGTGTAATAGTCAGCGAGATCACAAAGGACCCCAGCATAACTTCTAAGCAACTGAAGGGCTCTCTCACATTGGCTAATGTTCAGGAGTCCACCCTCAGGAGAACACTGAACAACAATGGTGTGCATGGCAGGGTTGCAAGGAGAAAGCCACTGCTCTCCAAAAGAACATTGCTGCTTGTCTGAAGTTTGCTAAAGATCATGTAGACAAGCCAGAAGGCTATTGAAAAAAATGTTTTGTGGATGAAGGAGACCAAAATAGAACTTTTTGGTTTAAATGAGAAGTGTTATGTTTGGAGAAAGGAAAACACTGCATTCCAGCATAAGAACCTTATCCCATCTGTGAAACATGGTGGTGGTAGTATCATGGTTTGGGCCTGTTTTGCTGCATCTGGGCCAGGACAGCTTGCCATCATTGATGGAACAATGAATTCTGAATTATACCAGCGAATTCTAAAGGAAAATGTCAGGACATCTGTCCATGAACTGAATCTCAAGAGAAGGTGGGTCATGCAGCAAGACAACAACCCTAAGCACACAAGTTGTTCTACCAAAGAATGGTTAAAGAAGAATAAAGTTAATGTTTTGGAATGGCCAAGTCAAAGTCCTGACCTTAATCCAATTGAAATGTTGTGGAAGGACCTGAAGCGAGCAGTTCATGTGAGGAAACCCACCAACATCCCAGAGTTGAAGCTGTTCTGTACGGAGGAACGGGCTAAAATTCCTCCAAGCCAGTGTGCAGGACTGATCAACAGTTACCGCAAACGTTTAGTTGCAGTTATTGCTGCACAAGGGGGTCACACCAGATACTGAAAGCAACGGTTCACATACTTTTGCCACTCACAGATATGTAATATTGGATCATTTTTCTCAATAAATAAATGACCAAGTCTAATATTTTTGTCTCATTTGTTTAACTGGGTTCTCTTTATCTACTTTTAGGACTTGTGTGAAAATCTGATGTTTTAGGTCATATTTATGCAGAAATATTGAAAATTCTAAAGGGTTCACAAACTTTCAAGCACCACTGTATTCATGGTTCCAGTGGAATGACATTATGCTTTATGATTATCTCCCTTGGCTGGGTCCTGCACTGTCCTTCTTGGCCTCATGAATGGCATGGTAATGCCTCACTATAGAGGAAGTGTTGTTGTTAGTTAGGTCCTTGACACACAACAAACGCTTCACCTTGGGAATAAAAACCTCCTGTAAATATTGAACAGATGTAATGGAATTAACAGTTCCATATAAAACCCATCAGAATAATAAATACAGTACATTTTACCTTATTTCATATAGTTGTAAAATATTGATCTACAGGTGAATATCAGTAACATATATACAAGAAATACAGGCTCACATAAATAAAATCATGACTTTACTCAAACATTACAAACTCTACAGTATATTTAAAAACAGAAATGAGCAACAATACCTGTGAAAAACAGCCATAAACAGATTGTGGGACAATATTTATGTTTTTATATAAAGAAATGAGACCAAAGTACTGTTTAAATACAGATTTATTGTATTTAGTTTCTTACATCCAGTCAGATATCCAGTCAAACAGATAAGGTCAAAGGTCAGAAGTTATCACTGGTAATTAATGTTTAAGTTTAGTTTAGTCAGGGAGGGGTGGCACGGTGGTGTAGTGGTTAGCGCTGTCGCCTCACAGCAACAAGGTCCGGGTTCGAGTCCTGTGGCCGGTGAGGGCCTTTCTGTGCGGAGTTTGCATGTTCTCCCCGTGTCCGCGTGGGTGTGCTCCGGTTTCCCCCACAGTCCAAAGACATGCAGGTTAGGTTAACTGGTGACTCTAAATTGAGCGTAGGTGTGAATGTGAGTGTGAATGGTTGTCTGTGTCTATGTGTCAGCCCTGTGATGACCTGGCGACTTGTCCAGGGTGTACCCCGCCTTTCGCCCGTAGTCAGCTGGGATAGGCTCCAGCTTGTCTGCGACCCTGGAAAACAGGATAAAGCGGCTACAGATAATGAGATGAGATGAGTTTAGTCAGGGAACAGTAACGTCATTTGCAGCTCTAACCAGTGCGACTGTGATATTTCAGAGAGTTGAGATGTGATTCTTTGTCGTGGCAGAAAACATACAAGATTATTACATGCACGCGCTCTGACAGCCTAACTCTTATCAGTCTCTGAGGAGGAAGTTGGCTCTTCATGTAACATTAGGCTTTATGAATTGTTAATGAATCAAGTTGAAGTTCGAATTGGGTTTATTTTTGGCTAAAATTAAAGTATTAAATTATTCTGTAAACTTCGTCTGTAATATTGCAGGAGATAATCTGCTACACATTTAAAACTCAGCTCCCCTCTTTCATCTAAACCAACCTTTACTAACTAGAGGGTTTGTGAGACTGTGATAGAAATGTCAGTGACACATTAAGTTAATTTTTAATATTGAAATAAAAAATGTCCCTCTCACCCCCCTGGTCGGTGGAGTGGTGTGTCTTCCTCAAGCTCTGGTTTTCTACCAGAGTCCTGGGAGTTTGAGGAATCTGCACAGAATCTTAGCTGTTCCTCAGACTGCATGCTTCTGGACAGAGACCTCAGATGTTGAATTTGGAATCTGCTGGAGCCCCTCTCTCTCCCAGTTTGGGAGTCACAGCCCCAAACGCACCTATTGCCACTGGGACCACTTTAGCCTTTACTGTCCACATCTGTTCCAGTTGTTCTTTCAGTCCCTGGCACTACACATCTATCACAACAACCCTCTTCTACTCCTTGTCTACCACCACTATGTCTGGTTAATTAGCCAACACCTGCTTGTCAGTCTGGAACTTGATGTCCCACAGGATCTTAGCTCTGTTCTCAATCACTTGTGGTGGTATGTCCCATTGGGACTTGGGTATTTCTAGTCCATACTCAGCACAGATGTTCCTGTTCACTACCCAGTCCCCCCAGGATTTCACGGGCCTTTTTTGTGATTGTTGCGGGCTAAAATGTCTGATGTTGCGGGGGGGGGGGTCCAGAAAATTGCAATGAAAGTTGCGGTGTTTTTTTAGGTTTTTGTTGCAATTACATTGCGGGAGGAAGTGAAAGTTGCGAGAAATTGTTGCGATTTTCTCTTTTTGTGATTAAAATTGAGTGATATGTTAAATATTAAGTTATTACTGAAAAACTATTGATTAAAAAAACAAGGACACTGAGAAATGGTCCTATAAACAACTTTACCAATATAAAAGATTACCAGGACTACAAAAATTCAGAAAATTAGGCTTTACTTATCCAAATGCACCTGTTGGTTCAAAAGTTAAAGTGCATAGAACCTCACAGCACAACATGAAGTTACCTTAAAATATAATATAAATGCCTCAGCTTTCATGTAAGAAAAAAAAAGCTATTAATACTAGTACTGTGTGCAGGCAGTCTCTCCTGAAGACTAAATTAAACAATAATTATAAACTAATAAAATAAATGGCTCAGGCTTCATAGAAGAAAAAAAAACAATTTGAACAGAATCTCACAGTATGATGCTGAAGCTGCCTAAACAATGGAAAATAAAATACCATTTTGGCAAAAATGTTGGCATCCATTAATTTCTTGTATTAAGTAAAAAAAATAAATGTAAAGTGCACACAAGGTGGCACGGTGGTGTAGTGGTTAGCGCTGTCGCCTCACAGCAAGAAGGTCCGGGTTTGAGCCCCGTGGCCGGCGAGGGCCTTTCTGTGCGGAGTTTGCATGTTCTCCCCGTGTCTGCGTGGGTTTCCTCCGGGTGCTCCGGTTTCCCCCACAGTCCAAAGACATGCAGTTAGGTTAACTGGTGACTCTAAATTGACTGTAGGTGTGAATGAGAGTGTGAATGGTTGTCTGTGTCTATGTGTCAGCCCTGTGATGACCTGGCGACTTGTCCAGGGTGTACCCCGCCTTTCGCCCGTAGTTAGCTGGGATAGGCTCCAGCTTGCCTGCGACCCTGTAGAACAGGATAAAGTGGCTAGAGATGATGAGATGAGTGCACACAGTCCTTCACTGTAAACATAACACACTTTCAGTAACAGAATTTAAGCCTACATAAACACTGACTCGCACATGCTGGTGGAAGGTAGTTTGTTGATGTCACCTCAAGACGACTCCAATGATTGGTCAAAGTTTTGGGAAAGTTGCGGTGATTGGATATAATTGCAACACTGCCCTGAACTCGCGGGGATTGGTTGAATTTGCAAATCGCGAAATCCTGGAGGGTCTGACAATCCCAGACACTTGGTTCTTGATGGAATGGTAATATATGGTACATACCGTATTCCAAGGGTGCCAACAATAGTGGCACATGAGTTTTTGTTGAAAATAATTACTTCTTGGTGAGGGATTTGTTTTTCTCTGAATAAATTTATTTCACTTAAAAGGTTGGATTTTTTTCTCATGTTTTCAGTGAGAGATGAAGCGGCTTCGCCAAAAGGTGGATTTTTTTCTAACCCCTTTTACTAACTTTTCAAAGAGTGCCAGTAATTATGGAGGGCCCTGTATCTATCAAATAACATTAAAAAAATAATTGGTGACAGTAAAACGTGTGGAGCTGTGAATCAGGTTTGTGCTCCACGTGCCCCTGTGGACGAGCCCCACTGTCTCCTGGTAAACAGCAATGTGCTGGATATGGAGGGAAACATGAAGATGCAGGTCTGGGGAAAGAGTGAAGTGTTGCATCTGTGGAGGTCAGTATAGTCCTGTAGTACTGGATATGGAGGAGAGCAGGAAGGAGAATCCTGACAAAATCAAAACCAGCAGACATAATCCTCAACCCAAATAACAGCCATACAAACACCAGCACAGAGTAAATAAAGATTTATTCATGGACTGATAAAATAACATTTATAGCATTAGTGACAGAGGTAGTTAAGTGTTCAGCACTAACTGTTAGAATTTCAATCCTTTTTACAGTTTTTACAAAAGACAGGATAGTAGAGTAATATTTACAGTAGCGTAACATTTACAAAGGCTTCCACAATAAAAAGGAAGAATATGAGCAGGATATATAAAGTTTCTAAGAGCTACAGGACATCATTGCAGGACTTTAATAATTTTTTTCTTCATCCCTCTCTATAAAATACAGATATAAAACCGTATCAGTGTTACACACTGCAGTCTAGTTTGTGGCCGTAAGGCTTTACACACACTGCTAAATGTGATTAAAACCAGAAAAAATATGTCAGGGAATTTAGACTCTCCACACATTTGTGGTCAGTAGTAAAATAATTACTTTTTTTTCAGATGACAAATAAGATCCAAAGGAAAGTGATGTTAAAGGCCGAGAGAAATGCATTTTTTTTTTTGCACTAAAACAGAATAGCAGTTAAATTCGGTGAGGTTTATTGAGTCCCTGGCCAGAGGCAACTATTCTCTAAACCACACAGTAGCAGATATATTCACAGACAAAAGCTGAGTAAATTTAGCCCTTTGAGAACCGCTCAGAAGTAGCAGGTGGGAGCCGCGTGACGTCACGGGTGTGTGCCAGCCACAAACAACATCATGAGCAACCAAAGCGAGCAGGAATTTAGTGAGGGAGAAACTAAGTTTTAGTAGTTTTTGGTCAGTTCAAGTTGATAATGTACTGGCAGAGGAAGAAGTGGCCAGCGATAGGGAAGAAGAGACAGAGGTATCGGAACTGTACTGATTCGAGCCAGAATTGCCCGATGAGAGTGGTGTCAGAGACATGACAATGATGAACCTTAAGTTTCAGTGTGATCCACAGCTTCAGCCAGACTTTAAACACTCATAACTCAGCCACCGGAGGTCCCAGCAGAACCAAATTTCACAGGTCCCTCCCTCTCCCTGTACTCTCGCGAACCAGCATGGGCACAGCCCACTAGGACCACACCTCAGGACCTTATTCACTCCAGTGCGTGCTCACCTCCACGCCTTAAAGGAATAGAAAATGTAACGTAAATACATGCTTGGGTTGGTAGCTTGTAATGAGAGCCTGTAATTAAAGTTTCAGGCATGTTTGACCATTTATAAAAGAAAAGTTGTGAGCATTTTTGTTTCGCTACTCTAATCCCACCAGTTGGCTGCCATGTTGGCTGTTGGAAGGGTGATGCGTGACGTCATTTTGGCTGAGTGTATACTTCAGTACTGAAGGGGCAAAGCGAAAGGTCTACTAAGGTGACAATGTCGATTTTTTCACCATACATCTGAAATAGTGTATTAATGAGCTGCAACCCTGACTTATGGACAAAGCTGAACTCTTTTTACCTGTAAAACAAGGCTGAAACTGTGTTATATTACTCATTAGCATGCTTAGCATGCTCTCGACTCATTCATGAAGAACTTCCTCATCAAGGCGTCCCCAGGATAGCCTACTGTAATTACTGTAGTTGGTAGTCCAACCCCCACGGCAATGCAGAAAGAGGGTAAACAAACACTGCTTTACTACGCAGGATTCGTGTGAACATTACAGGAATATGCACTTGGACAAAAAAAGGCGGAAATATTGCCAGAACAGTACAGTTTCTGATTGATTAAAATATTTGCAATGGCGGCCTTCGTGAAATTGTCCATTCTGCATAGAAACTTGACTTTCGGAGATAGATATCTTAGTTATGTGAGCTCCTTATTTTCAATTATTCACATGAATCATTAGATTATGATATAAACTATCTTCATAACTATTTTAAAAATGGGTTTTCTTGTATTACAGTATGTTGGAAACAAAATGCTTTGCAGTTCATTGTAGCAAAGTCATTAGTGATTACCTTTATCTTTTGGGGAAAAGGAACAGGGCTACTCCCTCTACGGCATGTGTTGCTGCACCTGGTAGCAATACATTGCTTTCTGGGCGCTTTCCCTTCTCTTCTCGCCCCCTTCTCCATAACAGTCGTAGATTGTAGTTTAACTATTTGTTTTTCTTTCTAAATCATATTCTGTTGCAAGTTTCTGTCAAAATGAATGTAATCTAGCAGAAAGTTGGACAGAAGTTACACTGTGTGGATGTCAGTGGAAAAACTGCTGGTAAAACCACTCAGACTTGTGACGTCACGCAAAAGCCAGCCAATAATGGCAACATTGGTACCAGGATTCCCTTGGCGACAAATTTAAACTTAAATTCTGAATGTTCCCGACGTGGGTTTCTATTATAAGTTTTCATTGTCGGGACTTGTCCGATTATTATCCAAGGGGGAAAAGGGGTACAGTTCTCTTGACCTTAAATGGCAATAACAGGAGGGACCTCAGACTTATTTCTCATCAGGAAAAATAAACATCATGAAGATCTGAGGCTTTAAATTATTCACATTTGTTTAGAATATGAACAAACGATAATCATTAATTTCCTGCCAAAGTGTAAAAGAGTTGATTTCAGTTTATGGCAGAGAGAGAGAGAGAGGTTACCGAGAGGAAATGGTTTTCAAATTATATGAGTGAAAATTATTACAGTGTCTTTAGTCCAAAACCTGGTTTCCCTCAAAGGCATGATCCTACAGTGCTGAGCTCAGTGAAACAGAACACAGCAGGAAAAAACACACACACCCCCCAAACCCTATTAAAATCCTCATCACTCAGGAACTGCTGGTGAGGGAACTGCACCACTTTCAGCCACAAAAACCTGCAGTATACAGAACAAACTGTCCAGTACGGTGGTGTAGTGGTTAGCACCGTCACCTCACAGCAAGAAGGTTCTGGGTTCGAACCCAGCGGGAAACAGGGGCCTTTCTGTGTGGAGTCTGCATGCTGTCCCTGTGGGTTTCGTTCCTTGTGTGCATGTTTGTGTTCGCTGCTTCAGATGGGTTAAATGCAGAGGGGGAATTTCACTGTGGGTTTAAGTCTGTGCACATGTGAGTGTTCATTACGTCACACAATAGGTGAGTTTCCTTCCTCCAAGACTCCACATGGTGAGGGACAGAGGACACTGCAGAGGCCATTGAACAGCAGCACAATCTTATAGCTGGACATGAAACTGCACTTGACAATGAAGACAAATCTCTGCTGTGATCTGAGATTTAATGTGAGCTCAGGCTTTTCACTCCACACACATTTTTATTCCATATTACACTGTAAACACCATCATGTCTTACTCTCTCACTCCAGCAGGAAGACACACAGCCACAGTTTGTTTGTTGACAGAGTTAAAGACTCCACACAACCTGAAACTCTCATCATATCCACATCACTTTGGTCGTTGATATTTTCATCCCTTGGAAAACTACACGTGATCCTGGTTAAAATCTGGCAGGGGCCGGCTCCTGTAAACCCTGCTGAACAATCAGGACAACCTGGACCACGACGCTCGACACACTGCGGTCCAGTTTGTGGCAGTAATGCAATAGATACTGTACGGCGGTGAACAAAAACACTAGATACTCAGCTGCAGCTCCTCATCTGTGGGAGAAAAACACAGAGTTCAGAAACTCCACGCATGAGGGATGGATTTCAGTTTGTGGAGAAGAAAGAGTAATGCAGCTCCAGTCTTCAGATTCTCATCCGCTGTTGGTTGTGAAAGAGCAGTGATGCAGTGCGTTTCCAAGAGTTTGTCCTCATGTGTTGCTGCAGTTCACGGCAATGCGTCATTAAAGCACTCTGGGGGAAAAACAAACAGCGGTGTCGAGTGTTTAAAGAGTTTGTCTTTGTGTGCAGCTCAGACTGATCTGTTGACAACACGTTCTGAATGAACGGTAAGTTTTTCCTCTTGTTCTTTAATTCATCATCATGTCTTACTCTCTCTCCAGCAGGAAGACACACAGCCACAGTTTAAGAGTTGTTGGAGGGAGAATCTCCTTCAGAGGCTGTAAAACATTCAAATCCGTCACAAAGTGAACTAAACACTGCTAATAAATAATGTAGTGGTTTTAAACATCATTTATGGATCATAAAGGTTCACTTACGGGGTCTGGGGGGAACAGGTTTGAATCCTGAAACACAGATGATGGACAGACAGTTATTATAAAATCTCAGTGCTGTGTTTGGCTTCATGAGATAATGAGTTCATATCAGTTTATTGTCTCGTCTAATTTATTAATGAAGATTAAAAATATGCAAAATATTCATCAAATCCTCTCAGAATGAGAAAGTGTAAATCTGTTCTCCGAAAACTTCACATCTGCCTCCTTCCTCCTCTCACCAGAGTTCCTTTTCTTCCAGAAGACAACAGCAGCGACAACAGCGAGAACGATGACAGCCACGATGATTCCAATGACAATCTGCCCTCCACCTGATCCTCCACCTGTTAATCAGCACAGAGTCTTTATTCTCTGCTGCAGCAGTAAATCAGCTTTTACCCTCTAAATCTGGAGTTTTATTCTGACCTTTTGGTAATTCTCGCACTAACTCCTTCTCCAAGCTGCTGTGCTGAACCACACAGGTGTATTTGTGTTTCTGCAGCTCCTCAGCTGGGACTTTCAGAATGCTCCTCTTCTGGAAGCTTCCATCCTGGTTGGGTAACGGCTCTGTGATCTCCATGTCCTCTCCATCCTTCTGCCAGGTGATATTCAGGGCTTTGGGGAAGAAACCTGTAGCGTGACACACCACCTCTGGAGAAGGAGAGTGTTTCTGGAACACTGACACCTCGGGACGAACTGCAGAGACACAGACACAAATATTTTTTAAAAATTGTGAATTCAATGTTATTTGTCATGTGATAAACATTTTCTGACTGCATGAATGATTAAGCTGGAGGTATAAACATTAAAGAGTGCAGTATTTCTCCTGCACTCCAGTGGTCATTAACCTGCTGCTCGCGATGTACAGGTCGATCAATGAGGTATTTTTAGATCACAACACATTTTACAATAAAAAAAAGAACATGCAATGTTCAAATATTCACAGGTTGGCTCAGTTTGAATTCTGCTACATATTTAATTAGTGCTGTGCATCTCTATGGGCAGGGAGGAGCCCAAGAACAAAATAATTCTGACTGATTATGATAAACAGTTATCTGTAAAAATTTCTGGCTGCGTCACGTCAACCTGCTGCTAAGCTACGTAGCTAATGCCAACTACATCCGTGCTCTGTTACTGAACAAACTCTGTTCAGGAAACCATGGCCGAGCAACGAAAGAAGGTGAGAATACATCATTACCGTTCTGAATGGGAAAATGAACTTGCTTTTACAGGAGTGAAAGAAAAGACTGCCTGCCATTACATCACTTACCATCTGAAATTCAAGGATTCATTCCCACCCAAAAGTGGAATAGGAGAGAAAAGAATTCAAGAGTTACAACTGGTTTTAAAGCCCAGCCATCACTTTTCACAAAACCCACCAGGAGAGCTAAAGCTGCTACTGAGGATTCATTCCGTGTTCTCCATCTCCTGGCCAAGTACAAGACGCCCCTTCACCACAGTGAGATTTTTAAAAGAAGCCACGGCAGTCACATTATTCACAGACTTTAAAAACTAATACACTTTGTCCAGCAGCGGGAATGAGAAGAGTGGAGTTGTTATCCGAGGACATTTCTCGATCACTAAAAGGTGAAACTGACTGCTGTCCACGAATTAACAGTGAAAACTGCAGGAAATCAGTGTGAGTGAGTGTAAATGGGAAGGTGTGTTATTATTGTGTATCACGTAAAGATAGTGACACAATGCAAAGTAAAATGGGATTTTTCAATGTAAGCATGCATTAGTGTCAAAAATAAATTAAAAACATCATTTTGTGGCCATAAATAAAATTAAAAACACTAAACAGGGAAAAAGAAACAAAACGACACTTTGGCTTTCATTTTCTTCATAAAATGCAAACTGAGTGCCAACATTACAGTGAATATTTGAATGCATACTTTTTTTCTTTTTCGGAACACTGGGCTACATACCTGACAAAATGCAAATTTAAAGTAAAATGGATCAATAAAATCAAAATCAGCTGCAAAGTGCAAACATGTGATTCAGTTTTCAGCTTGGACTCGCTGTCTGTGCTGAAATGTAAATGATCGCTGCTATGAAACTTTTCATTCTCAACTTCACCTCTATGCTAAGTAGCTATAGGCAGGGCTAAGACTTAGGCCACGCCTCCTCTGAATGCAGAGTTAAAAACAATGTGGAGGACGCAAGTGCAGTGAACAGCAGCATGTGAGAGATCGCTCAGGAATTAATGACTTCAGCAGAATGTCAGGATTATTATTACAGTTAAATCCAGAAAGGACATGAGTTCATTCTTTAAATTATGTTTTGACTTCTTGTTAATTTTGACACGAATCTTGAATGCTTTAATGGAACATTTAAATGCACACACCCACACACACACTGATAGTGCACTATGGGAGTTTTTTTTTATGACAAAAATAAAAGTAAAATGCAAACACCATTTGCCATTTCTGTTCAGCTGCAGTTACAGTAACAGAGCAGATCACACACTTTACCTTTCCTCTCCAGAGTCTCTCTGCCGTAAGACACAAACTTCTTTAACCAATAAATACAGTCATACTCCAGGTAGCTCTTCCAGTATTTAGCTTTAACATCTGTAGGATCCCACTTCTTTATAAGTTCTCCAGCTTGAGGATTCGCTTCAGTCCAGGTTCCAGTTTTCAGATCCAGACTCATGAAATCTTCTCCATCATAACCGTACAGATCATATCCTCTAGTGGTATCATCATCATCATCAAGCTCACAGCTGTACATCCTCTGGAGTGTATGAACTCCTGCACACACACACACACACACACACACACACACACACACACACACACACTGAGGTGAGATCAGATTAGAGGTCTGCGCAGGTCGGATTTTTCAGTCCCGCTCCCGCCTGCATTGTGCAGTCCCGCTCCCGCCCACGCCCACAAAGAATTATGATTTTCAGTCCCGCTCCCGCCTGTCATATTTTTTCCCGCTCCCGCCCGCAAATCCCGCATGATGCAGACGTTCGCGTTATTTCTCAGGAAAGTTCTTGTCTTGACACAGCGTGATGGTGCCCCGCCCCCTACTTTGAGTGGATTTGAGCATAAATATCTACAGCTCACATTTGTTATTTACCTTGTTTCTGAATTCAGCATGTAGTGTCTCTAATAATAATAATAAATAATAAGTGCTGTCAAGCGATTAAAATATTTAATAGCGAATCGCACATTTTTGTCACATGAGAAATCATTGTAATTCTCTGATCAGTATAAAAAAGTGAATGGGCTTACTTTGTACCAATGTTTTTTTTTTTTGCAAAGCAGAGCTAGCAAGAGAACCATGAGTGAACAACTCTAATCAGAGACAGGTTACACAGTGACGGTAGGCTTGACTCAATGCTATCCCAGAAATCCTTCCTGTAATATGCAAATTTGGCCGCCTCTGATTGGACAGCCAAATTTGCATATTACAGGAAGGATTTCTGGGATAGCATTGAGTCAAGCCTACCGTCACTGTGTAAGCATTTTGTCCTTTGTAGTAGAACAATGTTATTGTCGGTAAAAGAATATTTAATAATGTGTGTTTTGTGTCATTCTACACTGCATGGATTCACAGATCTGTGTGTAAAGTAAAAACGCATTCGGATCGATTAGAGTTGTAGACTAACTCAAGCAGTAAATCACTTCACTCATGGTTCTCTTGCTAGCTGGGTGTGAACAGCGAGTCATTAGAGTGATTTCCCGTTATGGTGATCAATGGCAAATTTAAAATGCCATTCCTCACTCAATCTGGCAATATGACTCTCTCTGCAAATGTAGGCATCTTAAAATGTTTTTATTAATGCCAAATAAAATATCCAGCACAAATTATATATGATAAAATTTATAAATTATTAATTTATGTCCATTTCAAACACATTTATAGTTAGCAGGACTGCAGCTTATCACCACTCCCGCCCGTGCCGCATATGTGCACTCCCGCCTGCAATGAGCTTTCAAAATTTGTCCCGCGCCGCACTGCTTTGCGGCGGGTCCCACGGGAGTGCAGGGCTCTAGATCAGATGAGCTGACTTTCCTTCTACACCAGGGGTCACCAAACTTTTTTCTCTGGGGGCCACATTGTTGTTCCTGACTGTGATGGGGGCCGGGGTCGGGTCAGCTATATCACATAGAATTGTATAACCCAGACAAATATGACCACCAGCAGGCCTCATTGTGTAGTAGAGATTACTAGCCTGGCACGGCCATATCCCACACTACTATATCCCCACACTACTATATCCCCACACTACTATATCCCCACACTACTATATCAACACTTGATTCCTGGCACATATTTGTTTATCTTTACTAGTGGTTTGCAAAAGTAGTAATCAAGTCTTCACACTTTGTTTTAATTTGAAATACCACTGATATTCCATTTATTTATTTTCTAATAAAAATAATATCAAAGCTGTCAAGGTAAGAAACATCTGCCTAGTTGAGGTGATTGACGCTGGCAAAGGTGAGTGGAAAATTATAAATTGTAGGTAGGCCTGTTGATATTATTAATAATATTAATAATAATTGTATGCAGCACTTAATAAAGGTCAAATAAATAGGCCTATAAAATAAATACATTTTAAAAAACAGTGAAATTATAATAATATGAGCAATAGATCACAGCAGTTGTGCTGTGTCCTGCACGTCATTGCTCTCATCCATGGCCAAAGCAAAAAACTCGAATTCTGACGCTCTTATTCAGCTGGTCATACACGTTGTCCCCCAAATCTTCAGTTCGCCTGGTCATAGTAGGTGCGGAGAGACTCACCGCGTTGAGCGCATCCTTCTTGTCGGGACACACCTCCTCGGCCACAGCAAGCATGCATACTTTAACAAAGTCCCCATCAGTAAACGGCTTTCCATGGGTAGCTAGTAGGTGAGCTACCTTATAGCTAGCTCAGACAGCAGCCTGGTTGATCTGGGTTTGGTGAAGGAATCCATTCTGTTGTGCAGCCAGTCTGCATTTCATCCTCCGAATCCTGTCTTCTCTTGTTTGCCCTCGCAAACTAGCATACTCTTTGTGGCATAGTTCGAATTACGTGGGAGCCAATGGAAGCTGAGCTCCCATTCCCTCAGGCTCCCATGAAAGAAGCAAACTTAATTTTCTGTGGAAGTCTCTCAAATACGTCATATATCACCATAATAAGCTTGAATAGCCTATATCACCATATAAATATAAATAAAACTCATTTCATTTCCGATCACCATGCAGCCATAACTTTGTATTGAACGTGTTATTAAACCGCAACATGTACGGCTGTACTTCACCACCACACCACTATGCGCGCAAACTGAAATTTGCAGCCTGCGAAATTGAATGTGAAGTTAAGTCCGAAGAAGACTTGTCCTCTATCTCACAACGATCTTCCTTTGTTTAACTATATATATAATTTTATATATATATACACAATATATATATATATATATATATATATATATATATATATATATATATATATATATATATATAATTTGTTTAACAATATTATATATATATATATATATATATATATATATATATATATATATATAATATGCGCAACACCGTGTGTGTGTGTGTGCGCGTGCGTGCATGCGCGCGCCTGTGTGAAAGCTGTGCACTGCAGTGCGCAAAAGTGCGCTGGTCCAGGAGAGCGAGTATGCATTGCTTTTTTTTTTTTTTTTTTTTTTTTTAGAGACCCCCATAGGGTCA
Organism: Neoarius graeffei; assembly: GCF_027579695.1. Classification (NCBI taxonomy): domain Eukaryota; kingdom Metazoa; phylum Chordata; class Actinopteri; order Siluriformes; family Ariidae; genus Neoarius; species Neoarius graeffei. Next base: position 6,616,770 of record NC_083592.1, on the reverse strand, counting down.
AATTTATAATTCGAACCCTGCTTTGTGGCGGGTTTCATAGTGACGACGCAGATTATATTCTTTGAAAACCGGCACACTTTCTTTACATACAAGACAAACTGCACGGTCCTTACACTGAACGAAAAAATAATCGGCGGTCCACTGTTCTTTAAAAACTCTGCACTCTCTGTCACCTTTTCGCTGACCGCTAGCCATTTTGCTGTCCTGAACACTGACAGTTCTTTGCGCGTGCGCTGCCTGTCACTGCTTGATCGCAAGCATATGACGAAAATTCGGAAAATATGAATAGTTCATTTTATAACTAAATATCAATTTTAATTGATAAAATCAACAAAATACAAGATGCAGACATGTTATTATTTGCCAAAAAGCAATTTAAAAAAATAGGCCATGACCACTTTTGGGGATTGCCTCATAGGGCCGGTTCAAGTGATGGGGGGCCGAGGGGCTGGTCAAAGGGGGGTGGCGGGCCGGATCTGGCCCGCGGGCCGTAGTTTGGTGACCCCTGTTCTACACTCTCTATTCAAACTGCTACACTGCGTTTTTCTACTCGCCCTTTTTACATTTTGTCCTTTGTAGTAGAACAATGTTATTGTCGGTAAAAGAATATTTAATAATGTGTGTTTTGTGTCCTTCTACACTGCATGGATTCACAGATCTGTGTGTAAAGTAAAAACGCATTCGGATCGTTTTAATCTGTGACCCAAACTGTATAATGAACACTAAGTAGTTTGCCTAAATAGAAAAAAACATTAAAAAGTGTAGAGAGAAGCTCTTTAGTGTGAGAGTCTGCAGTTTGAGACAAAGCCCAAGGGTTTGTGACTCTGATGATATGATGATCTGCTGCTGTTTAATCGATGTTACAGAACCACTGTGTACTACTGAGAATACAGAACGTTATTTTGCACATGTCTGAAGATTCTCAGTCATCCAGGTCATGGTAAACTGTGGGTGGTAAAAGAGAGCAACTGGACTTGCTTGAGGATTCTTGAAGACGTTTCACCCCTCATCTGAAAGGCTTCTTCAGTTCTGTCTGACTGGTAGGGAGTATCAGGTATTTATCCTCATGGATGAAAAGCTCATCTAAGGTGTCATTCAGTGCGTTTACATGCACAGAGAAAATCGAATTTCTGCCGTAGCTCGTCTGAAATCGAAGCTCTAAATGGCATGTAAACACCTTAGCTAGGCTGAAATTGAATCCAACTTGATTTCTCGCAATCGAGCTACACGATCTAGATTATGCGATTTTTGCCGAGCTACTTAGTGCATGTATACCCTACCGAGCCACGCAGTCCAGCTACTTACTTCAGCACTGCCCCTTCCGGAAGTGACAAGTGATGAGACCACAAGCGGGAAACAGCCTCGGTCGGGGGAAGGGAAAAAAAAAAAAAAAACCAGCCTCGGTCGGCATGACACTTCACCTTAGCCGCCCACTTTATTAGGAACACTTCTGTCCGTACATACAAACTACAAACACTCTTCTTAGCCCATGTTTACATTAGACCGTATCAGCGGATCATCAGATTAACGTTTTTAAAACGATTAGTGTGCACACAGCAACACCAATATACGATTTGCGTGCACACAGCAATGCCAATACACGGATACGCTCGGCTCCGCAGGCATCCTGCGCTCCAAATCACTCCGCCCTGAACAGCGAGTGCCCTCTGGAGGGTGCGCACTCCGGCCCTGCGCAGCTCACACAGCGTGCGAGTGAAGTGCACAAGCCACGATTCGTGACTGAGCCGCTGTGTGTGTGATCTCAGTGCATATCACTTACCACTTGCAAGTGGAAGGATGGCAAGCCTAAAGACAGTCATAACTACACAATGGGCAGTATTTGCATCAGTATTTGCAGTATTTTCATACTTTTATACTCTTTAATGAAAGGTGATACAAGGTGGAAGTCCACGCCGTTTTTCAGCAGTCGCGTCACATGACCAACGCCAGCGAATCAGGAAGGTGGATGTCACAGTCACGTTGTCCAATGAGACGCCAGCTAGAGCTCAGCACAGTGTATCCGCGTATTCTGAATGTTTACACAGCACCGGAGCTGACACGATCTGGATTGAATACGTGGACGCTGGCGGATTCCCGTTTCCCGGCGTTTCCAGGCGGTTTAATGTAAACGGACAGTGCATCCGCGAAGAAAACGAGACAGATACGGTCTAATGTAAACGTAGCCTTAGAGTTTAGAGTTTATTTTATTTTTAAAAGGGACAGTGTACAAATTAAACATTATCCTTGTGGTAAGGACAGATGTCTGTACCAGGTTATAGCAGTACATGCTAATTTCCGCCTGTAGTCCCTTTGTTTATACTCTTGAATAGCTCTTCTTCATGACGACAACCGGAAGTGTACCAACACGATGGGGTGTGTAGCGCCACCTGTGGCTCAGGTGCACAATGCACCTCATAACAATAGTTCGATTTAAACACTGTGCATGTAGGATTGGATTTCTCTGGCACCCCTGCTGGGACCCTTTGCTCGATTACTGACAGTAGCTCGATTTGGATGTGCATGTAAACGTAGTGACTGAAAACAGCTGGGTTTTGGTGTGCATTCAGTTGTCTGGGAAGTGTGCCAAGGACTGCATTGTAGGTGGCTGATAAATGATGTCTTAGATCCCCACCTCTGTTCAGTGATGGCCGTTCCAGGTTGACAAAAATGGCTTCTTTAACTCCTATCCAAGGGACTTTGCAGTTTCACCAGAGTAGATACCAGTGGTAGACCTCATCACAGCCACAGAGTCAGCCATCAGAAACAACAATCTGACCAACACAGAGGCAGAACAACTTAAGGCCTCTGCATGCTCTTGCGACAAGTCTTTCGCAGATAGCTTTTCGCAGACAGTTGTAATTTATTGTTGAGCGGGGAGTATAGGCGTGTATAGGTGTGCGCGATGTTATTCACTGGCACAACGCAAGGGGGCATGAAGTCGCGAAATCGCTAGAAGTAGTTGGTGGGTGTGGTTAGTGGAGTGTTTATCCTCCGGTTACTTATAATGACTAGAACTTTTTTTTTTTATAATGACTAGAACTGGAGTCGTATAGATGTACGTACTTCCTCACTTCCTCAATCAACCGCTCTTCGTGCTGCTCCATCTTCGCTCGTGTTTTTAAAAATGGCGGTCGTGAAAACAAAACAAAAACCGGGAAAGTAGGGAAGCGGAAGTGCGTGTACAGCGGATGTAGAGTGGACCAATCAGAGCCCTCTTGTCTGCGACGCCGTCTGCGAGGCTTCTGCGGTGGTCACAATTTTTGGGAGGTGTGCACAGAGCGTCTGCGAAGGTGGGGGGGCTACGCAGACGCTGTCTGCGGTGCCGTCTGCGAGGACTGGGTTGTCAGCATAAATTGGCCTTTAGGCTGAAGATATCAGCTGCTCTGTCCAGTGCGAAAGCACCCCCCTCCAACCTCACCATCCAAGAAAGGAGGGCTCTTACATTGCTTCAAAGAGACCGGAACATCACCATCCTTCCTGCTGACAAAGTGAGATACACAGTGTTGCTAAACACAGCGGACTACCACTCCAGGATGACCAGTCTCCTCAGGATGACACTACCACCTATGAAACCTTGAGGCGGGACCCCACAAGTTGTTACAAAAAGAAAGTTGTTCGCTGCCTGCAACAACTAGAAAAGGACCAAGCCATCAACCGATCTCTGTACTACAGATTGTACCCTGGGGAAGCCGTTCCTCTCATATACGGACTCCCCAAGATTCACAAGGAAGGAGCTCCACTCAGACCTATCAGCAGTATAAACTATGTTACTTACAACATTGCCAAACACCTAGCCACCATCCTGGCGCCTCTCGTTGGGAATATGCCACATCACATCAAAAACTCCCAAGATTTTGCTACTAAAGTTGCAGACCTCAAACTAGACTCCGATGAAACCATGGTTTCCTACAACGTCACTTCTCTGTTCACCTGCAATCCCACCACAGAAGCTGTTGAATCTGTTAGAAAATGACTCCTTCGAGACAGCACCTTATTGGATAGAACGAACCTCACCACGGACCAGATTTGCACCCTGCTTGACCTCTGCCTGACTACCACTTATTTCCAGTTTAATGAAAGTTTCTACAGACAGAAGCATGGATGCGCCATGGGCTCACCGGTATCCCCTATTGTGGCCAATCTTTACATGGAGGAAGTAGAACATAAAGCTTTGACCACTTTTTCAGGAGTTGCTCCCAGATATGTGGATGACATCTGGGTTAAAATCAAAACCCATGAGGTGGAAGCCTTCTCTAAGCACATCAATGCAGTGGATATTAACATCAACCTCACTCGGGAGGACATCAGTGGGAATAATCTAGCCTTCTTGGATTGTGATGTACACAGACAAGACAGAAGCCTGAGCATCGAGGTCTACCGGAAACCCACACACACAAACCAGTACCTACTCTTTGACTCTCACCACCCACTGGAACACAAATTGGGGGTCATTAGGACCTTGCAACACAGGGCTCAGAACATCCCTACAACGATAGAGGGAAAAGAGAAGGAGCAGAATCACATCCAGAAAGCACTTCAGAACTGCGGGTATCCCAACTGGTCTTTCTTCAAGAACAGAAAAAGGAACAGAACGGACGAGGAGGATAACAAGAACAAACGCAAGAACATTGTCATTCCCTACATTTCTGGTCTATCTGAGAAACTCAGGAGGATCTTCTATAAACACAACATTCCGGTATATTTCAGACCCAGTAACACCCTGAAGCAGAAACTGGTCCACCCTAAGGACAGAATACCCAGACACAAACAGGACAACGTAGTGTATGCAATTCAGTGCAGTGAGGAATGCACGGACTTGTATATTGGTGAAACAAAGCAACCGCTTCACAGGCACATGGCTCTCCTGTGTTGAGCCAGTTCCTCAGGCCAGGACTCTGCTGTCTACCTTCATCTTAACAACAAAGGACACTCATTTCAGGATTGCAACGTACGCATTTTAGCCAGAGAGGATCGTTGGTATGAGCGAGGAGTTAAAGAAGCCATTTTTGTCAACCTGGAACGGCCATCACTGAACAGAGGTGGGGGTCTAAGACAATTTATCAGCCACCTACAATGCAGTCCTTGGCACACTTCCCAGACAACTGAATGCACACCAAAACCCAGCTGTTTTCAGTCAGTGCGTTTACATGCACATAGAGAAAATCGAATTTCTGCCGTTGCTCGTCTGAAATCGAAGTTCTAAATGGCATGTAAACACCTTAGCTCGGCTGAAATTGAACCGAACTTGATTTCTCGCAATCGAGCTACACGACCTAGATTATGCGATTTCTGCCGAGCTACTTAGTGCATGTATACCCTATCGAGCTACGTATTCAATCTACTTACTTCAGCACTGCCCCTTCCGGAAGTGACGAGTGACGAGACCACAAGCGGGAAACACAACAGCCTCGGTCGGCATGATTCTTCACCTTAGCCGCCCACTTTATTAGGAACACTTCTGTTCGTACATACAAACTACAAACACTCTTCTTAGAGTTTAGAGTTTATTTTATTTTTAAAAGGGACAGTGTACAAATTAAACATTATCCTTGTGGTAAGGACAGATGTCTGTACCAGGTTATAGCAGTACATGCTAATTTCCGCCTGTAGTCCCTTTGTTTATACTCTTGAATAGCTCTTCATGATGACAACCGGAAGTGTACCAACACGATGAGGCGTGTAGCGCCACCTGTGGCTCGGGTGCACAATGCACCTCACTCAATAGCTCGATTTCACAGTATGCATGCAGGATTGGATTTCTCTGGCACCCCTGCTGAGACCCTTTGCTCGATTACCGACAGCAGCTTGATTTGGATGCGCATGTAAACGTACTGAGTGACTCACATGAGGACAGAGAGAATCAGCATTCCATTGATCACCCTAACGACTCTCGAGGCCGTTCACAACCAGCCCCCAGTCACTACGTTTACATGCACATCCAAATCGAGCTGCTGTCGGTAATCGAGCTGAAGGTCCCAGCAGGGTGCCAGAGAAATCCAATCCTACATGCACACAATGAAATCGGGCTATTGTGTGAGGTGCATTGTGCACCCGAGCCACAGGTGGCGCAACACGCCCCATCGTGTTGGTACACTTCCGGTTGTCGTCATGAAGAAGAGCTATTCAAGAGTGTAAACAAAGTTTTCAGTTCCGTGTTCTCCATTGCGCGTTTTTCTCCCGTCCATGAATTTTAATATATTCAACTCCTTAAGCTGAATGAGCATGAACTCTGTCTCCTCATTGCTCCAGAAGTGCATATTTCTGCTTGCCTGTGGCAGTGGGGGCGTGGTCAAGCGCCGGTCTGTGACAGGAGGGCGGAGCCAGGGAAGGTGAGTGACAGAATCACTTCACCTGACGGTAATTAACCTGTGTTTGTGTGTCTTTCCAGTAACCGCGCCCTATTTAAGGAGGCAGAGGGAGAGCAGAGGGGAAAGCTCATCCCGGGACTAGAACACAGCGCGCACGCATGTGTGCGCGCTCGCTTCTCTCAAGAATAAAAGTAGGCTGTTAAACTGAAAAGTCTGACAATAAAAAGCCTATTAGTACCAGAAGCTTTGTCCTGCCGTCCTCTGTGCTCCACCCACACTTCAGAGAGCTCTAAATCGCCATTTTCTCTTCTTCGTTTGTTCCTCCTGACCTCTTCTGCTGCTCGCTACTACTGTTGTCATGCTGACCGAGGCTGTTGTGTTTCCCGCTTGTGGTCTCGTCACTCGTCACTTCCGGAAGTAGCTCAACAACTAGCTCGATAGGGTATACATGCACAAAGTAGCTCGGCAGAAATCACATAAACTAGGTCGTGTAGCTCGATTCTGAGAAATCAAGTTCGGTTCAATTTCAGCCGAATTAAGGTGTATACATGGCATTTTGAACTTCGATTTCAGTCGAGCAACGGCAGAAATTCGATTCTCTCTATGTGCATGTAAACGTAGTGACTGACCCACACCAACAGGATGACTCAGGCCCTGTCCACACGGCAATGGATTCAGGTGACTCCGATACAATTGCTTATCGTTTAGGCCTGGCGTCCACACGGCACCGGTGTTTTGGGTGCCCAAAACGCAATCTTTTTGAGAATGGGTTCCAGTGTGGAAAGATCTGGCAACGTTGCCGTTGTGAAGTCGTCTGGATGAGTAGAACGGATTTGTTTACGATGATGTCACAACCACATGACTGAGTACTTCACGCCGGGTAGAAGTGTAACGAACTCGATGCGAGTTGTCAACAAATCCTATAACTTGGTTCATGAAACGCGTTTACAAAATATTTTCACTGTGAATATTTATTGTGTAATAGTGCAAAGTGAGAGAGAGAGACTCCCGCCAGCAAAAATAGGGAAAAAAAAGGAGCGATCTCACCTCTTCAGATGTTGGTTTAAATCCTACAATACATTCCTCAAAAAGGGCGTAGAAGAGCAAATTAATCCATCAACGTAGCATTCAATTTATTCCGGACCATTAAAGACGCCGCCTTCCGCGTAGAATCATACGTCATCCTCGTCGCCATATTGGATAGGTCAAAGCGGAGAATAAAGATTCATGTGCTGCGTTTAACTGTACCAACAGGTTTACCGTCCAAACGAGATCACATGGGATTACCTTTCACAGGTGAGAAACAACAAATTAATCCATCAACGTGTAGCATTCAATTTATTCCGGACCATTAAAGACGCCGCCTTCCGCGTAGAATCATACGTCATCCTCGCCGCCATATTGGAAAGGTCAAAGCGGAGAATAAAGATTAGCTGCGTTTAACTGTACCAACAGGTTTGCCGTCCAAACGAGATCACATGGGATTACCTTTCACAGGTGAGACTGGAAAAATACTTTTCATTGTACAGTATTTGGTCATCATAATGTAATTTTCCGAACAGATTTTCCTGACTTTGTGGCTAATATGAAGTCTCGCGCATAATAGTTTATGCGCATGCGTCCTTACTTCTATTGTTCTGGTGTCTCCGAAGGGACCGTCTTACAGCGCCCCTAGAGGTGTGGCATGTATATTGCATCGTTTTCAGCAAGCATTGCGTTGCCATATGGAGCTGATATTTTACTGATCGCTGCCCATTTGGACGCGATATTTTTAAATAACATCTCGTTGCCGTTGTCGTGTGGATGTAGCCTCAGTCAGTACATTGACATGCACATCCAAATCGAGCTGCTGTCGGTAATCGAGCAAAGGGTCCCAGCAGGGGTGCCAGAGAAATCCAATCCTACATGCATACTGTGAAATCGAGCTATTGAGTGAGGTGCATTGTGCACCCGAGCCACAGGTGGCGCTACACGCCCCATCGTGTTGGTACACTTCCGGTTGTCGTCATGAAGAAGAGCTATTCAAGAGTATTAACAAAAGGGACTACAGGCGGAAATTAGCATGTACTGCTATAACCTGGTACAGACATCTGTCCTTACCACAAGGATAATGTTTAATTTGTACACTGTCCCTTTTAAAAATAAAATAAACTCTAAACTCTAAGAAGAGTGTATGTAGTTTGTATGTACGAACAGAAGTGTTCCTAATAAAGTGGGCGGCTAAGGTGAAGTGTCATGCCAACCGAGGCTGTTGTGTTTCCCGCTTGTGGTCTCGTCACTCATCACTTCCAGAAGGGGCAGTGCTGAAGTAAGTAGATTGAATACGTAGCTCGATAGGGTATACATGCACTAAGTAGCTCGGCAGAAATCGCATAATCTAGGTCGTGTAGCTCGATTGCGAGAAATCAAGTTCGGTTCAATTTCAGCCTAGCTAAGGTGTTTACATGCCATTTAGAACTTCGATTTCAGACGAGCAATGGCAGAAATTCGATTTTCTCTATGTGCATGTAAACGCACTGAATGACACCTTAGATGAGCTTTTCATCCATGAGAGGATAAATACCTGATACTCCCTACCAGTCAGACAGAACTGAAGAAGCCTTTCGGATGAGAGGTGAAACGTCTTCAAGAATCTTCAAGCAAGTCCAGTTGCTCTCTTTTACCACCCACTATTTTGCACATCAGTATTGTTCTGTGCTCGTTTGTGGCTTCACAGTAAATCCTGAGATGATGTCAGAAAGGAAACTGTATTTCTGTGTTACTTTAAAGGCCTCTACATGCTCTTGCGACAAGGCTTTCGCAGATAACTTTTCGCAGACAGCTTTTCGCAGACAGTTGTAATTTATCATTGAGCAGGGAGTAATAGGCATGCGCGATGTTATTCACTGCCATAAAGCAAGGGGGCGCGAAGTCGCTAGGAGTAGTTGGTGGGTGTGGTTAGTGGAGTGTTTATCCTCCGGTTACTTATTATGACTAGAACTGGAGTCGTATAGATGTACGTACTTCCTCGATCAACCGCTCTTCGTGCTGTTCCATCTTCGCTCGTGTTTTTAAAAATGGCGGTCGTGAAAACAAAACAAACCGGGAAAGTAGGGAAGCGGAAGTGCGTGTACAGCGGATGTAGAGTGGACCAATCAGAGCCCTCTTGTCTGCGAGGCTTCTGCGGTGGTCACAATTTTTGGGAGGTGCGCGCAGAGCGTCTGCGAAGGTGGGGGGGGCTACGCAGACACTGTCTGCGACGCTATCTGCGAGGACTGCGTTGTCAGCATAAATTGGCCTTAACAGGTTTATTACACAGCGCTGTTTCACCAGCTTATTAAACTGCCAGTGTGTGTGTGTGTACACTAGTTAAAGCTAAGTGTGTTTCACTCTCACCTTGAGTCTGATTAAAACTCTGCATTACTCTCTCCATATTGACTTTGAGTGTGTAATATTCATTCCGCTTGTCTTCTGTCTCTCTGTCCCAGTAACGTGGATCATCAGCGCTGATCATCTTTATCCACTCGGTCTTTGGGATCATCTTCTTGATGTTGGTGTCATAGAACACAAACTGCTCTCCATCCACCAGACCAACAGCAGTGAATTCTGGGAGATTTACTCCTGGTGTGACAGCAGTGTACTGGTACTGCAGAGAGTGTGTGACTGTAAAAGGGTAAACAGTTTCAGTAACTCATCACAGATAAAGTAAAATGACTGGTGCATCTCAAACAATTAGAATATTGGGAAATATTGTAATTTTTCACATCAGTTATTTAAGAAAGTGAAAACTGAATACATTCTAGACCCAATACACGTAAACAAATGTTTCAAGCATTTTTCTATTTTAACGTTGATAATTATGGCCTACAGCACAAAATAAATAAATAAATAAACCATCTCAAAATATGAGAATATTTAATTTTGAATGAGTAAAACAGTATAAACACCACGTATCTCTTGGCCTAGTTCAGTCCACACAACCACAATCATGGGGAAGACTGCTGACTCGACAGTTGTCCAGAAGTTGATGATCGTCTCCCTCCACAAGGATCGTAAGCCACAGAAGGTCATTGCTGAAACAGCTGGCTGGAAAAGGTGCACAAGCAACAGGGACGAGCGCAGCCTTGATGAGGATCGTCAAGAAAAGTTGATTAAAGAACTTGGGAGAGCTTCACAAGGAGTGGACTGAAGCTGGTGTCAGTGCATCAAGGGCCACCACGCACAGACATCTTCAGGAAAGAGGCTACAACTGTCACATTCCTAATATCAAGCCCCTCCTGAACCAGAGACAGCGTCAGAAGCATCTTACCTCGGCTAAGGAAAGAAAGAACTGGACTGTTACTCAGTGGTCCAAAATCCTCTTTTCAGATGAAAGTAAATTTTACATTTAATTTGGAAATCAAGGTCCTGGAGTCTGGAGGAAGAGTGGAGAGTCTCAGAGTCCAAGGGGTTTGAAGTGAGGAAGTTTCTGAATTGAGCGTATTGAAAAGTATTTTCATTTAAAGTTGGACATTTCTGTACTGTCAATCCATTTGTGATTGATCTTAGGAAATATTCTAAGCATTTCAGGATACTGGATTTCTGATTTTCATGAGCTATAAGCCATAATAATCACAATTAAAACAACAAGGCTTGAAATATTCCAGTTTACATGTAGGATGACAGCAGCACGGTGGTGTAGTGGTTAGCGCTGTCGCCTCACAGCAAGAAGGTCCGGGTTCGAGCCCCGTGGCCGGCGAGGGCCTTTCTGTGCGGAGTTTGCATGTTCTCCCCGTGTCCGCGTGGGTTTCCTCCGGGTGCTCCGGTTTCCCCCACAGTCCAAAGACATGCAGGTTAGGTTAACTGGTGACTCTAAATTGACCGTAGGTGTGAATGTGAGTGTGAATGGTTGTCTGTGTCTATGTGTCAGCCCTGTGATGACCTGGCGACTTGTCCAGGGTGTACCCTGCCTTTCGCCTGTAATAATAATAATAAATTTATATAGCGCCTTTCAAAAAAAACCAAGGACGCTTTACAATTATAGACAAAGAAAAAAAAAAAGAATAAATAAAAGTAAAAAAGTCCACCAAGTAGGGGTCAAGATGTAATAGCAGCCACAGTCCCACCAAAAGGCGCACGAAAACGAGTCCCACATCTCCAGCACCGCTGCCGTGACGCCGTCAGCCACATCGCTTGAACACCACGCCGTGGATCCACAAAGCGAGCAGAGAAGCTCCGCCACGCAGAGCACTGGTGTGTCCCAAACCGCCTGCACAGCCGCTGCGACACCACCGAGCAACATCGCTCAGAACATCACGCCAAGCGTTAAAGCGCAGAGCGCTGGACAACCACGATGTAAAATGAGCAGCGAGCTCACTGCAGTCCACAGCTGGGAGCGCAGGCATCGCTCACAGCAAACCAAGGCCTGGAGGGAACCAACGCCCAAACTGGGTCCGGAGCTACACCACAACCGGCGAACAAAACAATCAAACATCAAACCACACAAACACAAAATGAAAACTGAAAAAGAAAAAAAAAAAATTAAAAAAAAAGCCCTGGTGAGAAGCGGCAGCCAGAATGCACACGACGTACTCTCAACCGGAAACGGAAACGTAGTCAGCTGGGATAGGCTCCAGCTTGCCTGCGACCCTGTAGAACAGGATAAAGCGGCTACAGATAATGGATGGATGTAGGATGAATATAAAATATATGAAGGTTTACCTTTATTAATTAAATTATGAAAAAAAATTAACCTTTTCACAACATTCTAATTTTTTGAGATGCACTTGTATAAAGATGCATCAATCCTGTAAAATTCAGAATTGTGTCACCAACATCCCCACCTACTAACCGACTGAGTTAATAAGGCCACAACACACACACACACCCATGGTAAAGGTCATCCAAAATCAATAAACTGTGTGTGTATGATATGAGTGTCACTTCCTGTCAGCAGTAAAAAGTACTAGGTATTACTCTGTTGGCATGTTAAAGCAGGAGGAACAGTGCTTTTAATAACAGCTCCATCACAGGATGCACTGTGGAATAATTCAGGAAGATTTTCAGTGTCAGATGTGAATTCATTTGCATTTAATGCACAACATTTCCAAAACTTACAAGAACAGAAACAGTGACAAATTTAACAAGAGTGCTCTGAGAGCACAATATCCCCCGCTGGCAACTCGGCCATAACTCTGGTAAAATGCGACTGAATTGAATGACATTGCAATGTGTATTACCGGCATATAACAAAGGATCCTGTCAAGTTTTGTGAAATTACTTCAAAAACGGTGAGAGGAGTTGATTTCAGAACATGAGCACCCTTCCCAGGATGGACGGACGGACAGACATTATCCCCCTTTGGGCCTTTTGGCCAGCAGGGGATAAAAATTGTGAGGGAAGTTGATTTCAGAAAGCAAGCACACCTTGGTGAAATTGCCAAAGTACAAGTTTGTTAATAATCAAGGGCATAACTCTAGTAAAATTTGGCCAAATTAAATTAAATTTCAATATGCACATAACTGTCATACAAGAAAGCCTTTTGCCAAGTTTGGTGAAATTCTGCCACAAATTGTGAGAGGAGTTGATTTCAGAAAGAAAACACACTCTCATGAGATTGTCAAAGTATAATTTTATTAATCAAGGGCTGTAACTCTGGTAAAATGTGTAGAGCTTCCCAATTTCCGTTTCAAAAAACATTAAATTCCGTTTCAGAGAATGGCCAATTCCATTTCAGACAATTTGTTTCAGTTATATGCTCAAATGACAACTAAATTGGCATTTTTAGATTTTCAACATATAAAATACATAATTCAGAATCAGAATTCTTAAGTACATGTAATAAATGCATGAAATTTTATGTTTCAGGTAACTGGTGTTGGGAGGCATCTGCATGTTTGTTGTCTTTAGGCCAATTTATGCTGACAACCCAGTCCTCGCAGACAGTGTCTGCGTAGCCCCCCCACCTTCGCAGACGCTCTGCGCGCACCTCCCAAAAATTGTGACCACCGCAGAAGCCTCGCAGACAGCGCCGCAGACAAGAGGGCTCTGATTGGTCCACTCTACCCGCTGTACACGCACTTCCGCTTCCCTACTTTCCCGGTTTGGTTTGTTTTCACGACCGGCATTTTTAAAAACACGAGCGAAGATGGAGCAGCATGAAGAGCGGTTGATTGAGGAAGTGAGGAAGTACGTACATCTATACGACTCCAGTTCAAGTCATTATAAGTAACCGGAGGATAAACACTCCACTAACCACACCCACCAACTACTCCTAGCGACTTCGTGCCCCCTTGCGTTGTGCCGGTGAATAACATCGCGCACGCCTATTAATCCCCGCTCAACAATAAATTACAACTGTCTGCGAAAAGCTATCTGCGAAAGCCTTGTCGCACGAGCATGCAGAGGCCTTAAGTGCATCTATCCCTGTAATCCTGCTTTACTGGCCTGCTGTAGTACAACTTCATATCAAGCTTTAAACTTTCTGTACACAGTCTAATATCTTAATGCACCTTAGAATCAACACTAAATTTCACTTCACTGAAAATGCATTTCTTTCATTTATTTAAGACGAGTTCATTAGTGCTGTTAACTTGATTGTTGACTGGCTCCTGCTATTTTCTTTAAAACTTTATATTGTATATTAATACTTCTATGGTTATCCTTACTCTTTATACATGTACATTTAAATAAAACAATCTCAGTTATATGTCTGTGAAGATTCTCAATCATCCAGGTCATCGTGAACTGTGGGTGGTAGAAAAGGGCAACTGGACTTGCTTGAAGATTCTTGAAAACGTTTCACCTCTCGTCCGAAAGGCTTCCTCAGTTCTGTCTGACTAATAGGGAGTATCAGATATTTATCCTCTCATGAATCAGAATTCTGATGACAAGCTCATCTAAGGTGTCGTTGAGGCATCATGTTGGTGTGGGTCACTGGAGGCTGGTTGTGAACGGCGAGTCATCAGGGTGATCAAAGGATTGCCCGTTAGGGCGATCAATGGAAAGCCGACTCTCTCCGTCCTCCTGTGAGTCACCGAAAACAGCTGGGTCCTGGCGTACACCCAGCCGTCCCCGTTAGTCAGACAGAACTGAGGAAGCCTTTCGGACGAGAGGTGAAACGTTTTCAAGAATCTTCAAGGAAGTCCAGTTGCCCTTTTCTACCACCCACAATCTCAGTTATCATTTTATCCATGTTTTTCAAACTTTTATTCATTGTTATGCTTACAGTGGTTTCAGTGCAAAACTTTTTATATGTACTGCCACCTAATGCAGGGCTCGAAATTCTTTTTTTTTTTTTTTCACCAGCCAGCCGGACTAGTTCCCTTCCAAAGTAACTCGCCAAACAGAAAATCAACGACAAAATTTGTTCATGTATGAATTTTACTTCTGTCAAAAATAACGCAAAAGAGAGTAACCACCATTGTTCATGACTAATGGTAATATTTGCACTATTCCGCACTACCTCATCTTAACAGCTGCTAGTTTGTTTATACTGCTTATTTCACGTTTACCTGCTATACCTCAAGTGCCCTTGACTGACTGTTTATTTGAACCAATTTGTGTGTGTGTGTGTGTGTGTGTGTGTGTGTGTGTGTGTGTGTGTGTGTATATATATATATATATATATATATATGTGTATATAAATATGAGTGTTTACATCTAGGAATGAGTGTTTACATCTAGTTCATATGTAGTGTGTTTATACTGTGAGTGTTTAGTCTGTGTGTAGTTCTTATCTAGTGTTTACACTTTATATTGTCTGAGTGTTTAGTCTATGTCTAGTTCCTATCTAGAGTGTTTATACTGGTTATATTGTTTGTTTTTTCAATTATTCTATTTTTTATTTTTACTTATTGCATTGCCAGTTTGCACCGTGGGTCAGGGAGGACTGAAATTTCATCTGTGCTGCATGTCGAGCATGTATAGCATATTTGACAATAAAGTTGACTAATGTGCATTTATTTCAAGACCTGAGTATTTTGATACTGTTTTGTTTTTTGCACACTTTACAAACTGGCATTTGCTGTTCCACGTCCTCCTCGCGATATCCAAAAAAATGCCAGACGACTGACCCCTTACTAGTTCTTTCAGGAACCAATTCGTCCGCTTCCATTTTTAATTTGTCGCTGAAATTGACAGAGCTTACACGGTAGCCTATACAACACCAGCAACTGCACGAACTGAGTCAGCGCTGTAAACTGGAACTAGAAAATCTTCCCGCCGGCAGTGTTGCCAGATACTGCTGACGTTTTCCAGCCCAAAATATGTTCAAAACCCGCCCAATCTGGCAACACAACCGAAACTAGAAAATCTTCCCGGAAGTTCCTTTCAGCACCGAGATGTCGCCCGGGATTGGTTGGCGAGTGCGTGACATTACTGTTTTCTTTACCCTTAGGCAGCCTCTCACATTACTGCCTGAGGGACAGGGAGAAAACCACCGGAAAAGGTTTTAAACAAACAAGTCAGCAGATGACCATAAAATACTCGATAGTTACGATATAATAATTATATGCATCTCTCACAGAATTTTCAGAGATTATATCGAATATACTCGATATATCGCACAGCCCTAGTCTGAATCTTTGCTTCATATACATTTTTTTATTTTCAACTAGCCAGCTGGGCCACCTAGTGACAGGAATTACCCGCCAAATGACAAATTAAGTCGCCTCGGGCGACCGGACCACCGCGAATTTTGAGCCCTGTAGTGTGAGGCAAGGTAAACATCCCTGGGGACACCATCAAAACATTATGGAAGACAGGATTTGACAGGTTGATAAATCTTCATGCATCTCACCAACTAATTGACGGATTTTAATTCCAAAAAAAGTTTTGAAAAGGTCAGAATGTGTAGATTCCGTTTCTGAGCACTAATTCCGTTTCTGACTCCAATTTCCGTGATTTCCGTCCGTTTTCTGCGATCGCAGAAAATCAGAGGCGCTAAATGTGTTCCAATTTAATGAAATTATAATATGCATTTTACCGACATAAATTAAAGAATCCTGCCAAGTTTCGTGAAATTCCTCCAAAAATTGTTAGAGGAGTTGATTTCAGAATGTGAGCACCCTTCCCGGGATGGACCGACAGACGGACGGACGGAAGGAAATCACCATGAGATAATTCCCCTTCGGGCCTTTCGGCCAGCAGGGGATAAAACCTCAATTTTAGGAGTACTGTAGGTGAAATAATCACCAGAGAAAGTAACATTACAGACAGGTGGATAGCATATTTCCAGGATTCGTTAAACAGCGAGGAGGAGTATGTACAAATTGCACAAGAATTACAAGAGCAGACAGAGGAAACATCTCGTTCTGACTTGACAGAAGACTTGATAACCATGGAAGGACTAGAAACAGCCTTGAGATTGACAAACAACAATAAAGCTCCAGGCCCTGACACGATTCCCATTGAAATGGTCAAAGCAGGAGGTGCTCTCATGAAAGATGTTACGGGATCTTTTCAATCATGCATGGACAGCAGGGTCAGTACCCGAAGAGTGGAACCAGTCTGTGATTTGTCCCATCTTCAAAAACAAGGGAAACCCATTAGACTGTAAGAACTACCGGGGAATATCAATGAGTCCTATTGGAAAATTAAATGAAAGGAGACCAAGAACCCAGGTAGAAAGTACTCTCTCGGAAAGCCAGTGTGGTTCCTCTCCCTGGATGGAAACAATAGACCAGATTGCTGCGCTGAGGCTATACCTGGAAAAAAAGCTGGGGTTATGCAATCGAAGAGTCTGGAATTATCAAAAGACTACTTGTTGCTATCAAGAGCACATACAAGCAAAGAAGCACTGTCTTAGGCCCTGTCCACACGGCAACGGATTCAAGTGAATCCGATACAATTGTTTATCGTTTCGGCCTGGCGTCCACACGGCACCGGAGTTTTGGGTGCCCCAAAAGGAAATCTTTTGAGAACGTGTTCCAGAGTGGAAAGATCTGGCAATGTTGCCGTTGCGAAGTCGTCTGGATGAGTAGAACGGATTTGTTTACGATGACGTCACAACCACATGACTGTGAGTGCTTCACGCCGGGTAGAAGTGTAATGAACTCGATGCGAGTTGTCAACAAATCCTATAACTTGGTTCATGAAACGCGCTTACAAAATATTTTCACTGTGAATATTTATTGTGTAATGGTGCAAAGTGAGAGAGAGAGAGAGAGAGAGAGAGAGAGAGAGAGAATAGCCCTTAGGGCA
This sequence comes from Neoarius graeffei, assembly GCF_027579695.1. Classification (NCBI taxonomy): domain Eukaryota; kingdom Metazoa; phylum Chordata; class Actinopteri; order Siluriformes; family Ariidae; genus Neoarius; species Neoarius graeffei. Next base: position 6,599,302 of record NC_083592.1, on the reverse strand, counting down.
GAGTCAATCCCGCCAGCAAAAATAGGGAAAAAAAGGAACGATCTCACCTCTTCAGATGTTGGTTTAAGTCCTACAATACATTCCTCAAAAAGGGCGTAGAACAACAAATTAATCCATCAACGTGTAGCATTCAATTTATTCCAGACCATTAAAGACGCCGCCTTCCGCGTAGAATCATACGTCATCCTCGCTAAGGTATTAGGCAGAGACCCGTCCACCCGTAAATTTGACGGGCGATTGCCGATTTCAACGGGCAAGTATACACACAGACGGATACTGAAACGGACGATAATGCCGAAAATTTTCGCACATGAATACTCCCACATGTCATCCGATAAATCCAGTTATGTTCCGCCCACACACGGACTGGCCATCGGGAGTAGCGGGAGTTTTCCCGGTGGGCTGGTGGTTCAGTGTGGGCCGGCGGAGAAAAAAAAAAAAAAAAAAAAACAGTTGCGCGCTGGCCTTTAATATGATAAGCAATGTTAACAGTTTCTTTAACAAACTGTTAACATTGCTTATTACAGTTGCGCACTGGCCTTTAATATGATAAGCAATGTTAACAGTTTGTTAAAGAAACTGTTAACATTGCTTATCATATTAAAGGCCAGCGCGCAACTGTTTTGTTTTTTTTTTTCTCCGCTGGCCCACACTGAACCACCGGCCCACTGGGAAAACTCCCGCTACTCCCGATGGCCAGTCCGTGTGTGGTTCCGCCATCATTTACAAATCGTAAGAAACACAGTTTAATACGAAAAATACTGAAAATTTGAAATGAAAAATCAGAATATTTCATCGTTTCCGCCATTTTGGCCCGCACTGAATCTTGTAACATGCGGACTGAATAAATCGCGAATTCTGATTGGTCGAAAATTGCCAAACACCCTGCGTTGTAGTTTCCTCTTTCTTGGCGGGAGAACCGCATTTTTTTTTGCTGACTCACTCTTCTGGATCAAGATGAATCCCAACAAACGCCCCAAATTGAATGTGACAAAAACTGATTCGTTTTTCCACAAAAAGACAGAAAAGGTATGTGTGATACATTGATTAACAAGGGGGTTTCATTGGGGTATGGTAAAATAGAATACTGTTGGTTTTTTTTTTTATTAAATACTGTAACTAGATCAAAAGATTATATACAATTCATTGTTGTTTATTTTCTTTTCACTTTTGTTACCAAATCAAAACACCATACATACATCTGATACATTCAGGAGTGAAACTGAAAAAAATACAAAGTAAAAATATGCAATATTTCTGATCAAAAATTACACGCCATTTCACCCTGAAAATGTCCTAGAATGCAGGAAATGAAGTCTAAATTTCAAAAATTTTCTGGGGGGGCATGCCCCCAGACCCCCCTAGAGGGACTTCGCGCCTGCGGCGCTCGTCTTCGCACCTGCGGCGCTTATCAGGATTATATAAAATATTATTTTTGACTGGTAAATTTCTTTTTCTGCCTAATACCCTAATCCTCGCCGCCATATTGGATGGGTCAAAGAGGAGAATAAAGATGCCTCATTCATGTGCTGCGTTTAACTGTACCAACAGGTTTACCGTCCAAACGAGATCACATGGGATTACCTTTCACAGGTGAGACTGGAAAAATAATTTTCATTGTATTTGGTCATTATAATGTAATTTTACGAACAGATTTTTCTGACTTTGTGGCTAATATGAAGTCTCGCGCATAATAGTTTATGCACATGCGTCCTTACTACTTCTACTGTTCTGGTGTCTCCGAAGGGACTGTCTTACAGCGCCCCTAGAGGTGTGGCATGTGTATTGCATCATTTTCAGCAAGCGTTGCGTTGCCATATGGACCTGATATTTTACTCATCGTTGCCCATGTGGACGCGATATTTTTTTAAATAACATCTCGTTGCCGTTGTCGTGTGGATGTAGCCTTAGGGGAACGCACGAGCTACTTCAATGTCAACACTAGTGTAGGACAAGGAGACATCTTATCACCCCTACTGTTCATCATCTACCTCAACCATATGTTAAAATTGAGCAAGAAGACTACAAAGCTGAACATTTGGGTTATGCGGATGACTTGCACAAACAGGAGTAAGTGTATCCACACTCCAAACCATCAAATCACTGGGATCAAGAACTAACAAGAGCTGGACTAAAACTTAACTACACTAAAACAGAGGACATGAAAGTTGGCAGGCAGCCAGAATCAGGCGACGTCAGCATAAATGGATGTAGCTTAAAGGAAACAACCAGCTTCTGTTATCTCGGCAGCAAGTTCACATCAAACAACCCGACTGAAGATGAAATTAACAGAATAGCCATGTTCACAAAAACCCTAAATGCACTCTACCCCCTCCTCAAAGAAAGCAAGATCCCCAAATGTGTCAGTGTGTGCATATACACCTCCATATTAAGACCAGTTCTTCTTTATGGAAGTGAAACTTGGACACTGACGCAAAAACTAAAAGGTAAAATCCAAGCAACAGAAATGAGAGTCCTGCGTCTCATCCACAGGGAGACCAGAAGAGACAGGATAAGAAATGAACTCACAAGTCAGTCACTCTTAGTAGAATCCATGTTCACGATCATAGAACGAAACCAATTAAGATGGTACAGACAGGTCGTGCACATGCCAGACACAAGAGACACCAAAAGAATGTATAACTGGAAACTGAACAAGAAAAGAGCAACTGGAAGGCCAGAAAATGACGTGAGGGCCAGATAAGAGAGAAAGACTTTGAGAAAGTGAAATCTATGGCCCTGGACAGAACTGTCTGGAAGGGAAGAATCAAGAGGTTGTTAACTGACAGGCCAACTCAGGGTGAGAGAGATGCGAATGGTGTTGCTATTTAATATTTATTTATTTAATAAAGCAAAAAGTTTTTATTTTTAATGTAGAAGGGTGGGTGTGATGAATTCCTGTGAATTTTATTTATTTATTTTTTGGAACAGAATGTAAATGATTGTTATTTAAACATCATGTTTAATTTCCTGTTAGTGACACTATGACAGTTCCTCACTATTAGCATGTGCATGTGATTCTGCCCCGTAATTTAACATTCATGTGAATTTTGTGCCACATCAGTCAATGTACAGTGGAATCCTGCCACACTTTACGGTTTCTGCAGCGTGACATCAGCTGATCACATCACCATGGCAACTCTAAAATATCACATTCCCTTTGCAAATTCCAAACAGAGGGGCTGTAACATGGGAGAACACGTAAACTCCATACAGAAAGGCCCCAGTCGACCGACAGGTTCGAACCCAGAACCTTCTTGTTGTGAGGCGACAGTGCTAAAATAAGAAATTACAGTTTCTTATTTTCACAACATTCTGTTTTCACAATTTTTTTTATGGAAGCAAGCGTTAATCGCATGCACTACTTACTATCTTGTTACTTTCTGGTTTAAAAAAAAAAAGTGCATGCACGAGAATGTAATTTTTATAACCTTATGCAAGTCAAGCACTAAAGAACACCAACAGAATCACAACGGAAAACACAAGTCTGTACAGCCTCATGTTAGAGTTCATATACAATTTCATGTGTGTAATATGTGGCAGATTCCACAGAAAGTGTTATCAGATGAGTTTTCTCGAAAAGCCTACAAAAAAAGTCTAGTCCTCTGTATTTCAAAGAAAATACACCAGATGAATAGAAAATAAATTTACCTAGCAGCTAGGGCTGTGCGATATATCAAATATACTCGATATATCGCGAAAATTCTGTGTGCGATACATAAAATTATTATATCGTAACTATCGAGTATTTTATGGTCATCTTCCGACTTGCGTTTGTTTCATGTTTGTTTAAAACCTTTTCCGGTGGTTTTCTCCCTGTCCCTCAGGCAGTAACGTGAGAGGCTGCTTAAGGGTAAAGAAAACAATAACGTCATGCACTCGCCAACCAATCCCGGGCGACATCTTGGTGCTGAAAGGAACTTCCGGGAAGATTTTCTAGTTTCGGTTGTGTTGCCAGATTGAGCGGTTTTAAGTGCATTTTGGCGGGTTTTGAACATATTTTGAGCTGGAAAACGTTAGCAGTATCTGGCAACACTGCCGGCGGGAAGATTTCCTGGTTCCGGTTTCCAGCGCTGACTCAGTTTGTGCAATCACTGGTGCTGCATAGGCTACCATGTAAGCTCCGTCAATTTCAGCGACAAATTACTTCCTAAAAGAACTAGTAAGGGCTCAGTCAACTGGAGCTACCAGCCAAAAAAACAAAGAAGTCTTTTGGTAGTTATTTCAAAAAGTCAGTGAGAGAGGAGAGGGAGTCTCAGGCTACTGGCATAGAGAAGGAGATTAAGAGCTACCTTCTGATACCAGAGGTGGACAGTGATGTGAACCCCCTTGAATGGTGGAAAACCCAAGAGATAAATTTCCCCAGGCTGGCAAAGCTGGCAAAAAAGTATCTGTGTGCCCCAGCCTCCAGCAGCCCTTCAGAGAGAGCATTTAGCACAGGTGGAAATGTTGTGACCTGTCACCGGGCTTCACTCAAGCCTAATAGTGTGGACAGATTAGTGTTTTTGGCACACAATTTGAAGAAGTGAACAACCTGTTGGCCTAGAATTTTCAAAGGTTTGCAAAGTTACTGATGTCTGTTCCTAACTTTGATGGCATTAAGTATTTTTTCTGTTTGAGATTTTTCTTTCCACAATTTTGTCATTTGTTTACAAATCTCAATGTTTTCAATATGACTACACTGTAGTTTATTTATTTTTATTTAATAAAGTTCTACGTTATTTCTTATTTGGATATTTAAGAAAATGTCTTTTTTGCATGTTTGTTGCACACTCCTGGAAGAAAATGTGAAGTTTAATGAGCACTTTCTGTTGATTTGCATCGCTCAATATGTTTCTTTAAGATGTGTGGATTGTTCAGAAGAAAAAAAATTGCCTGGTTGCACTTTTATTCAATTGAATTATTCATTTTTATTCATTTAAAGTTGTTTAAGAAAATAAATATGGCTTTTCCTTAAATACTTGTGTCACTGCAATGATTCTTTTAGTCATTGTAATTATTGTAATCTTTAAGCAAGTGTTTTTTTTTTAAATATCGTCAAAATATCGTTATCGTTAAAATCCTAAAAAATAGAGATGATATTTTTTGCCCATATCGCCCACCCCTACTAGCAGCTAAAGCATACTTGTATTTTATTTTGTACTTTTTTCAATAAAAATTATTTTATTCCCAAAAATGTATCCGACATGGACGGATAATCGTCCCACTAGCCCAATGCAATGCATTATTCAGTTTGCAAATGGTTCATGGATTCTGTTGTAGGTATCATGCCGCCATCTTGTGTCTAAGAACTACAACTCCCAGCCAACTTCCGCGTTGACTACGTCACGCCTGGGCGGGATCACGTATATCACATTCCTCAGGAATTCACATAAGAGACTTGGAAAAGACCATTTTCCTTTGTCTCTAGTCTGATCCCGAGCGGAACGGACCTAAAAAGAGACACTCATCATCAGATGTCTAAACAGCGCGTTTCCTTCTTTAATCTGCTCCTGATCAAAGTAGATATCAGAAACATGCGATCATCAACTCAAGCGAGTTATTAAACCGGTTTGCAAGTATTACTTTTCTTTTCAAGCGTACGCGACTGCGAGCGAAAGCAGTTTTCTGAAGAGCTCTTCTCTTTTCTTTCTTTTAAATCCGTGCACGGTGTTGAACAAAGACTGTTCGTCTTAACTACGAAGATCACCAAAGAAGCTTCAGAACTTCTCTCTCTCTCACCGAAGACTTCCGACCTCAGGAAGCGCGCGCAACTTCCTCGAGCTTCCAACTTCAGACAGAAGACGAACTTCCTCTGCAGTAAGAAGGCATTGGGCAGAAGTTTAAGTCTTAGGAATTAGTTATTCACTTAATGTGAAGTTATATGAAGTTAAATGAAGTGTATACACTGAATTTTGGTTCTCCATCATTTGTTGTTGATTTAAAATTGGTTAATCCATAAGTTTTGCATGCTTCTTCTCATCTAACATTCTAATTTCATTTAACTCACTCATTGTGACCTCATTCAGAGTTCAGTAGATTGAATGATATTACAGAAACGAGTGAGCGGGTTGGAATGTTTTGCCTCCAAAAGGAGCCCTTGCATGCTTAGGAAGAGCCCCTCCTCCTCTCCTTTGTTCTCATCATGAGGCCTGTATCTCAGTATTAGATAAACATCATAAGTCCTGAGTTTAATTCAACCTTGATAGCAATTCTCCTGTCTCCATTTAAAGCCATATAGACTACAGATGACTGAATGCATTTTAGTCATTAATTTCTGGTTTTTGACACACATAGTTTATTAGGCCAAAGCACATGTTAGCTAGCCTTTTGTCTAGTGTAGCCACATAGCTAATCACTCGGCTACACACACACACAAAGATTGCAGATAACACACCCTAGCTCGTCCTGGCACGGACACATTCCAACTTCAAGAGAGAGATAAGGTCTCTCTCTCTCTCTTACACACACACACTGTTTACAGAAGATTTCAATTCTGCTGCTATTAAATTGTTCAATTTTTCCTTTTCTTATTATTAAAAGTTTTATTATCTTTGTTATAATAAACTCCATTATTATTCAAATGGTGTGTGGTGTCTATCTGCTGTTCTAATACTTTTGAAGTGGCCCAATCGCAAAGAATTCAAAGGTGTAGACAATTTTCTGTAATATGGTAAGTTATCAATAATGATATACCATAATTTAGCTGTTTGGTAATTTAACCAGGATTAATGGTATGATTCACTGATTCGATTCACTGAATGATTCATTTCAAACGATTCAAATGAGACTGATTCTATGGTGTGATTCAATTCAAATGAGTTAAATTAAACGATTCAATAGGATTGATTCATTTTAATTATTAACCTTCAACTTTAATGAGACTGATTTCATGTAATTAAAGATTGATCACTTATCCAATCTTAAATACACAATCATTAATTACACCTACACTGTCCACCATCGTAACGTTCACAATTGACACCAGAATGTCAGAACTGTGTGACTGTTTTAGGAAACAATGTTGCAGTTATGCACCAGTTACCCTGCAGTTATTTGTTTGGAAATATTTTTAAATTGTGAATATCTTTCGCATTGCAATAGGCCGATTTGACAAGCGAATGTCATTTCTGTCCACTGTGAAGGCCTAACGTTCGCCTTTCATTCCGAGGTGACTCTTCATTTTATAGGCACCCGGAAGAATCGACGACAAATACTGCACTTGTGCAAGCAGTCATTTATATCTGGCCCTTCGAATCATGAACACAAGGGCAGCCAGTTTTTCTACCTAAAAATCTAAGACAATCCGTCCATTATTGTAACATTAGCAAGAAATAACGTAAGCATTGTTCAGCTATGTATTCGATTGCATCAGACTGTGATTTCTGTCCAGAAATGCCTCTGAAATTTAGCTTTGCTGCAACCTTCGGTGTCCAAGTTATGAACGTTCAAAGGCCGGCTGGAGCCGTGGATCAAATCAAAACTTAAAGCAGATACGCAGAACCTTTATTTTTAAATACATTTCTGAGTGGATAGTATCTCCATCCTTGACTCTTGTATGCTGCTTAAGTGGGAATAAAAAAAAAAAAATATATATATATATATATATATATATATATATATATATATATATATATATATATATATATTTATTTATTTATTTATTTATTTTTTTGAGTTAAAATCGACTGCAAAGTTGTGATTGGAGCTGCCCCACTGAGCCAGCCAGCCCTGAGCGTGTGATGTCACTGCGGTAACCGGTTTTAAGGCCGAAGCCTTTAACAGCTATAGACCAAATTCATATAAATTTATGGTGAAAGTAAGAAAAACTGTTACTGACTTGCTCAACTAAGACTGATTTGACTTCACTGATTGTGGGTTGACTCTCATTAAAACAGGATGAATGTTATAACTTATGCAACATACATGTACCTGTACATGCATGCATTTTCACTGATAAAACGTAAAAGGACAATTAAATAATCAGATGAACTGAGAATCACATTCTGAAGCAAATTAAATAATCTTATACCGGTAACTTAAACACACATTACACATATTAATCTAAATGCAGGTAAACAGCGTGTTGCTTTTGTTGTTTTGTATCCAAATGAGAGTCGGAGCTTACCCGTCTGTGTTCTCGCTTCTTGAACAGAGATCCTGTGGCCGATTGTTTTGAAACAATATGACTTTCAGTTGTTAGTTCAGTTCTCCGTTCATTCACTTCCTCCATGCAAGGGCGAGATGGCAGCAATATTCAGTTTAGAAATAAGACGGGCACTCCATTCATTCTCTATTTTGTCCATACGGAGTACTCCGCCATTACTGCTGGGCTCAGGCAATTACTAAAACCTGGGACGGAACGTCACTGGTTTTAGCAACAACTGTGGGGAGGTCACTGCCCGAGCGATATGTCACATCCCATTCCATCCTGGGTTTTAGCAACAACCCTCGGCTCACTCTGGGAAGACTGGTGCAACTGAACTTTGCGTTTTTAAAAAATAAATAAATAAAATAAATACTTTGCTTGTAGTTTTCTTTTTCTTTAATTGTTGGTACTGTACCCTCTTTCAATACGGGCTTATAGCCAACACTCAACAGATTAAAGGTCTCGTACGAGTCTTCAGTAAAATGTGCAGAGCAGAGGAGAGACCATGTCGTAGGCGTCCAATGTGCCCGTGAACTTCTCGCAAAACACGTCCAAACCTTTGCAGTTTGAACATTCTTGGACCATGAATGCAACGTAAATCCGCCTTCTGTCGTATTGCTGGCAGGTGCAGCAACACATCTACGTGGCATGGTGATAAATTAGCTCAAAATGGAGGATCAGAGTTGCAGTCAGCTCTGTGTTTTAGTATAGTGGAAATGGCGATGAAACCGATAGACTTCCTGCTGTGACGTTACGGATGTCAAAGTCATTCACTCAGACCACTACGTATATGAATCACCTTAATTGTAAAAGTTACTATATTAGATTTATTGTTAACACTTAAAACTATTCCTGTGCCATTCTTGAGGTCTCAAGGCATTTATAAACAAAAGTGCGGCCATGGCTCGGCGTATATGCTTTAAGTTGCTGAGCAGTGCTCACGTGGTGGCAAATAACAGGCCGAGGTGCCTTCCTACCAGGCTGTGCCCATGCTGCGCCCATGCTGCTTCGAAAGGGAAGGGGCAAAGGGAGGTGCGTGTAAAATTTGGCTTTGCTGGGACCTCCAGTGGCTGAGTCATGAACATTTAAAAGCCAGCCGGAGCCATGGATTTTTAATTTTTTTTTTTTATGGCGTAGTGGACAGACCAGGGTGTTTGGCCCTCCGGACATGGCCAACAACGAGCGCTCTCAGCGGCCAATCGCCTGCTTCCTGGAAGTATGGTTCAGAAAAAACAAAAGTCCCACACTTAAGGGGAAAAAAAAACAAAACCACAAAGTCCCACTGCTCCGTTTTACCTTGGGCATTAGGCGAAAAAATGACAAAGCTCTTGTGCTCCGTGACCGTTATACCGAACACTTATTTTATATGGGCATACTTTGGTTTGAATTAGAAACCTTTATTTATTTTAAGTAAATCAAATTGATTTACTTTTTAATCACCAAACCGGAAATTAAAAACCACACAGATTAAATAATTTGAAAAATGCAGTAAATTTGATGTCTCTAATAGATAACCATTATGTATCTGAACACACATTATTAAGCAGCAAAAAGTTTAAAAAAAAAAAATAAAAAAAACATGCTTGCTTTCTGTCCTCAAATCGCACCTTTTCCGTCCATTTAACACGAGCATTATGGTTGAACTTTTAAATTCAATTTTTGACCAGATGTAGGACTAAAATTTGTTTTGAACATTTGTTTTTAAATAATAAATGAAATAATTCACAATTATGCTTTTTTTTTTATTATTTTATCAAATTTTGTTCAGTGGGACATCTTGGACACACCTGTGGAATCTTCCATCTGTTAGTTGATCACTATGTCTATGTATTACACACATACATATATATATATATATATATATATATATATATATATATATATATATATATATATATATATATATATATATATATATACACATACATACATACATACACACACACACACACACACACACTGGGGCAAAAAAGTATTTAGTCAGTCACCAATTGTGCAAGTTCTCCCACTTAAAAAGATGAGAGAGGCCTGTAATTTTCATCATAGGTACACTTCAACTATGAGAGACAGAATGAGAAAAAAAAATCCAGAAAATCATATTGTCTGATTTTTAAAGAATTTATTTGCAAATTATGGTGGAAAATAAATATTTGGTCAATTACAAAAGTTCATCTCAATACTTTGTTATATACCCTTTGTTGGCAATGACAGAGGTCAAACGTTTTCTGTAAGTATTCACAAGGTTTTCACACACTGTTGCTGGTATTTTGGCCCATTCCTCCATGCAGATCTCCTCTAGAGCAGTGATGTTTTGGGGCTGTCGCTGGGCAACACGGACTTTCAACTCCCTCCAAAGATTTTCTATGGGGTTGAGATCTGGAGACTGGCTAGGCCACTCCAGGACCTTGAAATGCTTCTTACAAAGCCACTCCTTCGTTGCCCGGGCGGTGTGTTTGGGATCATTGTCATGCTGAAAGACCCAGCCACATTTCATCTTCAATGCCCTTGCTGATGGAAGGAGATTTTCACTCAAAATCTCACGATACATGGCCCCATTCATTCTTCCCTTTACACGGATCAGTCGTCCTGGTCCCTTTGCAAAAAAAAAAAAACAGCCCCAAAGCATGATGTTTCCACCCCCATGCTTCACAGTAGGTATGGTGTTCTTTGGATGCAACTCAGGATTCTTTCTCCTCCAAACACAACAAGTTGAGTTTTTACCAAAAAGTTCTATTTTGGTTTCATCTGACCATATAACATTCTCCCAATCCTCTTCTGGATCATCCAAATGCTCTCTAGCAAACTTCAGACGGGCCTGGACATGTACTGGCTTAAGCAGGGGGACACGTCTGGCACTGCAGGATTTGAGTCCCTAGCAGCGTAGTGTGTTACTGATGGTAGCCTTTGTTACTTTGGTCCCAGCTCTCTGCAGGTCATTCACTAGGTCCCCCCGTGTGGTTCTGGGATTTTTGCTCATCGTTCTTGTGATCATTTTGACCCCACGGGGTGAGATCTTGTGTGGAGCCCCAGATCGAGGGAGATTATCAGTGGTCTTGTATGTCTTCCATTTTCTAATAATTGCTCCCACAGTTGATTTCTTCACACCAAGCTGCTTACCTATTGCAGATTCAGTCTTCCCAGCCTGGTGCAGGTCTACAATTTTGTTTCTGGTGTCCTTTGACAGCTCTTTGGTCTTGGCCATAGTGGAGTTTGGAGCATGACTGTTTGAGGTTGTGGACAGGTGTCTTTTATACTGATAACGAGTTCAAACAGGTGCCATTAATACAGGTAACGAGTGGAGGACAGAGGAGCCTCTTAAAGAAGTTGTTACAGATCTGTGAGAGCCAGAAATCTTGCTTGTTTGTAGGTGACCAAATACTTATTTTACCGAGGAATTTGCCAATTAATTAATTAAAAATCCTACAATGTGATTTCCTGGATTCTTTCCCCCATTCTGTCTCTCATAGTTGAAGTGTACCTATGATGAAAATTACAGGCCTCTTTCATCTTTTTAAGTGGGAGAATTTGCACAATTGGTGGCTGACTAAATACTTTTTTGCCCCACTGTATATATATACACTGCCTGGCCAAAAAAAAAAAATAATAATTCACCTTTTGGATTTAAATAAGCAAATACCTAAATGTTAGTGATTAATGCGTTTCAGCTGTAACAATTGTTTTAACCCCGAGTGATGCAGTGAGTAGCTTCTCATTTCTTAAACAGCCAGGTCAGAAGTCGTATCCTGTGGCGATGGAAAAGATGTTATTGTGTCCCTTATGTCCCCAACAACAATGTCAGAAATCATCAGACTCAAACTGTGAAACAGTGGTTCACTCAAGATCTCCTTAGTTATTTTATTTACTTGATGCAGGACAATAATTTGATGCTTCTGAAACAAAGTAACATCTGTTCCACGATCACAAATACAGCTTATGACACGGTTGTTTAAGAAATATATTTTGTTAAGAAAATGGAATAAAATGCGCCATTCAAACTGTCAAAACGGTGTAAAAATTAACATTTGAAAGCATCAGGATGCCATGTTATGGGTGCCAGGGAGGGGTCTGGGGGTGGTGCAGCTACAGCCACAGCACTCCTTTAGAAATTTCTGTTTATTTAGAATTTTAATGAGTGAAAACTATCATTTATAATGTGAGAAATAAACACATCATCATCTAAAAATAATCAGTTGATTTTAAAGCATAAATCCAACACAGGTGATCTGATTCAGCCAATGGGCAGCACACAGTGACGTTTTGACCTTTTTCACTTCCGGTTAGCCAGAGATCATTTATTATAGTAAATTAGAATCAGAGACACATTAACAATATCATAATTCATTGTTTACTTCATAACCATCCACATGTGGAGACTCAAATCAACAGACACATTGTTTTGTTCTGAAGATATCCAGTAGGGTTGGGCGGTATCCAAATTTTGATACCTTTAAACTGTCTCTGTGTTTTCCCGGGGTATACGGTATTACCGAGAAAAAAATAATATTTTGTTTCGGCCTACTGTGTAACGTGCGCCTATGCCTCAAATGTACTATTTAAAAGCAGCATAGCGAATTGTGTGCATTGTGGTATGGATTAAGCAGCAAAGCGAATTTTGTGCATTGATGAATGGATTAAGAGATATTTCAAAGCATCACGCAACTCTTCCTTCATCTTGAAAATAGCATTCAACTGTCGTTTACACATGTCTGCGTTGAAACGCCATTTGCAGCACTATTTCACCTACTCCATCAAAAAAAAGTACACGATGAGCAGGATCATACACTTTCAAGCATGGGAAATAAAAAAAGAAAAAGAATCAACCAACACCCAAGTCCGTTTAGACTGCGCGATAAACCATATTCTTCAGCGCAAATGAGGCGAACCTAATTCAAATGCGCGGTAGCTGCACAAGGCAAAATCATATGGGCCCACGTCATGCCATGGCGGGGAAATTAATAATCAAATGGCCTTACCTTGCTTAAAACGTTGTCTTGATCACATAACTCCTTACAATTATTCCACTTAAATCCATACGGTTTAACACACCCAACAAAGATAGCAAGCGCATTGCTAATTCCCACCAGAAACCTAACAGTTTACGCTACGATGTTTTCTTCCGTTTCTTCAGTAGATGACATTTCAAACGTTTATTACCCACATCCCAAATCTCATACGTTATATTATTTTACCTTGTTGTTACTCATGTAACCTACTCAAAACACAACTCATTGGAGAGATCTCGTGGAAGTGGAGTACCCCAGGCTATGGTGTGCCTTAGGGGACATATTAGATTTTTCGTTTGGTTTGAAACCAAAATACTGCCACACTGCCGATGTTGTATTTTTTTTTTGCCACTAACTCGTTATCTTGACTTGCCATCTTTCAACCGCAGTCTCAGTCTCTTTTTTTTTTTTTTTTTAGATAGGACAGTATAGAGAGACAGGAAATGAGCGGGGGAGAGAGAGACGGGATCGGGAAATAACCTCGGGTCGGAATCGAACCCGGGTCCCCGGATTTATGGTACGGTGCCTTAGCCATCTGAGCCATGACACCCCCGGTCTCAGTCTCTTGCGAAGCTTTCTGTCAGACTCCAAAATGTCACGCAGGGTTGCCATGGTAACGACATAAACAACCCTGCACGCGATGAGAACTTCTTTAGGAAATTGATAGAATTAGTGAAAATACGATCACACAGTTATTCGGGATGATCTTCAATTTATTATTTTATATTATGACCTCATGTACTCCATATTTATTTAGATATTATATATTTTTTTAAAATGACGGTAATGAGACCGATACCGTTGGTACTTTTGGATACCTCGGGATACCTTCTTACCGTAATACCGCCCAACCCTAATATCCAGCATGATATTTTTCCTCTGTTGTCAATTATAAATGTTAAATGTAATGCATTTGGTGGCTGAGGCACAAATTCTGCCTTCTTACAGTTCTCTGTGAAGCTCATTCAGGTAACATCAGGTCTATGGAGCCGAACACTGTGCAGGGCTCGACATTAACGCTTGTCCGGGACAAGTGATCCTTTATGTCGGACAAGTTCATCATCTCAGTTACTTGTGCGATCGGACAAGTGCCAAAATAGGCCGATATTCAGGTTACATATCAAATTTATCAGTTTATTCACATGATTTCCGAAGCATCTCACTCGACATATTGTTTTGATGAATCGCCGGATGTTTCTATTCGGAAAGAGCGATGTGCGCATGCGCAATATTCCACTTGCGAAACCAGCCAATACAGCTTCGTGTATTTGAGCTGAAAAGTAAACGGTCGTGTATGATTGGTTTTAATCGTGTCATACACGTGGATTTGTTGACATTTCTGTTGGCGGGATCATTATTCAACTGTATATTTATGTTGAGTGTGTGGTAATTTCCAAATCTTTGAATTGTTGATGGTGTTCGTTATATTGAGGTATTTCACCTGACATCACAGGGTCACGTGACGCCCCGGTGTCCGCCATTTTGGACGTCAAGCTAGCTAATGTCAACAATAGTAGCTGGTATGTTACTGTAGCAATGTTTACGTTCAGTCATTTGGATGACTTTTAAAACCTTTCAGTCTCAAGTTTTTCCTTTACTGGATTTACTAGTTTACTTAGCTAGCACGCTAGCTCCTGGGCAGGCTGGGAGCTAGCGTGCGCCGGCCGCCGGCAGGCTAGCGCACGCTAGCTCCCAGCCTGCGCTAGCTCCCAGCCTGCGCTAGCTCCCAGCCTGCGCTAGCTCCCAGCCTGCGCTAGCTCCCAGCCTGCGCTAGCTCCCAGCCTGCGCTAGCTCCCAGCCTGCGCTAGCTCCCAGCCTGCGCTAGCTCCCAGCCTGCGCTAGCTCCCAGCCTGCGCTAGCTCCCAGCCTGCGCTAGCTAGCGCTAGCTCAGTAAACTAGTAAATCCAGCAAAGGAAAAACTTGAGACTGAAAGGTTTTAACAGTCATCCAAATGACTGAACGTAAACATTGCTACAGTAACATACCAGCTACTGTTGTTGACATTAGCTAGTGCTAACAGCTAGCTGCTAGTGCACTGCTACAACTACACCGACCCTAATAATACAGTTCTTAGTCATTGCCTGGTAACAGCAAATTTATAACGGGGCCATGTCTCAACAGACTAAGAAGTTATTTCAATGACATTTAATAACATTTTGTTTATCCTGAGGACCGAAAGTAAATGAAAATGTGAACAAACCTTAGCTGTAATAAGATGGCGACCACCGGCTCCAGGGACGACCCGCTGATGTAGGCATGTTACCCAGCCTGACACACAATATTTGTAGGCATCCGAACTCGTATACGCTTTCAGATCAATACCTGTGTATGGCGATGGGTTTTTAACGACATAGGTATACAGATCATGTGGGCTGAAGTCAGGTAAAGACGAGGGCTTCGTGTACTTCCGTACGTCAGTGAGCAATCCTGGTGGAAGCAGGTAAACGTCGTTCTCCAAGCCTGCTAACCTCATTTTTTGCAAATACCTCTCCCTCTGCTCGCCCTGTAAATGCCCTACATCACTGGATAGTGAAGGTGTTTTCTGCATCTCGCACCTTTTTCTTTTATGTTTTTCGTTTGTCGCTGTTAGGGTTATATAAGTATTATTCTTATTATTCTTATAAGTATTATTATTAAAATGGTGACAAAATTAAGAGTTAACTTAAGGTTCAGTTAAAAATGACCTTCTGTCTCGGCTGGACATTGTTTGGGAACATTTTGTTTATGAAATGTGTATTTTGAACAGAGAAGTGTCTGAAGGACCCACCAAGGTCTGTTTTAGTGTCAGATCGACCCACACACACTTTAATGTTGGATGTAATGGTAGCCTTATTGCTGAACAAAGAGTTAAGACTCATATTATATTTTTATAGTATATATTATAGTATATATTACTTATAGTATATTTTAGAGCTTTTTAAGATCCTTTATTATTTTGGACTATTGCATGTACTATGGCAGTGATTTTAAACTGTTCCTGTGTAGCCTGACCTTCGTCCAGTGGAGAAGAACACTTCTTTGTTAGACCAAACATAGTCTTTGTTTAAAACATTGTCGTAAAAACATCTCACGCTCTTTGACGTACGTAAATGAAATTGCTGAATTGCTGAAATATTATTTTGCTTATGACTGAAGGTTTCATTCACACACACATACATATGGAATTAAGATGTGATTTGCTGACCTAGCACATAGACACAGATATCAAAATGATGTCACTCACTCACACCCTCCCATAGACACACACACACACACACACACACACACACACACACACACACACACACACCCCTCTCTGAGGTCACATACAAACACACCCCTCTCTGAGGTCACATACAAACACACACACATTTGACAGACGCAATAGCCGTTTGGAGAGATTATGATTTGTTATAAAAGGTGTTTGTAATCTTTCATCTTTGACGAAGTGACTGTGCGAATAAACTGGCATGTGAACAACTCAGGTGTTCCCTTGTCTGTTTCTCTCGTTCTATCATTCGTCCCGGATCCGAGGGGGCTCACGAAGGAATCTCGGGGTCTCTTTCTGGGTGAACCCCAACAATTTGGTGTCAGAAGTGGGATACTGCCAACCAGGTGAGTAAATTATTTTAATTTTAATGTATAATTTGATTGGTTAGACTTCCGCCTGGTTGGTAGTAATTTCAAAAAAGAAAAGAGACCCATTATAATTCAGGTTGGCAAACCTCGTGTAGAGGCACGGGACGTTTGGGGGAACCTCGTAGACTTTTTAGATTTTAGACTTTTTAGACTCTTGTTTACGGGACGAGACGGGGCTGGTAGAGCCACGGGATTGGACTGGTAAACCTCGTAATTTGTTTACGGGACGGTGACCCTCGTGAAGTGAAGGAAGAGGCATTCCCACTGTCACGAGAAGAGCGTGCTTTTAATCTTTGATTCCTTCGTGCAGCCACCATGGGGGGAAAAATTGTATTATATTAATTGTATTATTGTATTAAGGTACCCGGACCCCGAGAAAAAACCCACGGGATTGGATGCGGTTTAGCATTCTACACAGATTCTAGACAATTTGGTCGGCTCAGTTTTGATTTATCCTCATCCAGGTATTTGCAATCTCTGGGAGCTGTGTAATGTATCTTTAATTGTTTTAGCATTTATATAAGGCATTACTGGATATGCACAAAATAATGAAACAACAAATCAATACTCTGGACATGAACAGTCAGAACTGTGTTCCTGGTGTGCATAAATGTCAAACCTTTGGTCAATCAAACCTGTATAACCAACTTCCAAAGTCCTTATTTCCTTATAAAGTCCTTATAAGATGCAAATTAAAATGATTTACCTAAAATTTGAATGATAATTAACAATGATATATCCCAGGTACTTTTTATTCAATAAACTTTAAGAATGAATACAAAGCTTCAGTGTTTGACAAAAAACTACAAAGTGTAAATGTTGTGCTCTTTTATCATTGTGGGAATTGATTATAGCTCTAAATAAATATTGAAGGTTTTTTTTGAATCCGTATAACTTTATTTGTACGCCCGTATACTATGTTTATTGAATCAAATCCGTATAAAATACGGACATTCTGTATATTGTGCATTTTAATCTCAGCGAAAGCTTCACTGAATCGATTCTTTAGAACAAACTCGTATGCGTGTGAATCAATTTACTTGATTCACTCTTGATTCTTCAGAAACTACGGGAACCTTATTTGTATTCCTGTTTTCAAATTGTAAACAATAATCACACTCTCATGCTGCATGAAATTAAAGTATGAACTTTCCTCAACCCATTACGTGTGCATGAACTCAACAAATGCAGTCCATGCGTCTGTATCGATTCGCTCGATCGAGTCATTTATGTTTCGTCCCGAAAAAGATCCGAATCGTTTGTGAATCTCATCACTGTTAGAAATCCAAGAGAAGAGATCCTCTTCCCTTAACATCATCAGAGGAAAAATCTGCTTCTTAATCAATTAGTTTCAGCGTTTGGTGAGTAGATCATCTGTATTTTATTTTATATTCATTGTGTGTTGATAGTCCGAAACTTGTAACTGGAAAGTTATCAGGAAAGTCACGAGTGGTCCGCGAGGTGATCTCTGAACAGGTCCGCGAGCACTCTACAAGACTATTAATGCGTTTTAATAATTAATAGTGCAGCTATTAATGCAGTTTCATGTCTAGATCTTATAAATGATGGATACGAAGTTTTCAAAATTATTAATAACATGAGAACTCCAGTTCCCATGATGCTTGTGAACTGGGCATGCGCACTGGATAAAAGAAAAAAAAACAGCTCTTCAGGGCAAAACTCTCGTCTCATCAGATTTGGGCAGTAATTCTATGCATTCAGACCTTAAATAATGAAATAACTGTACAAGCAAATACAACACAAAAACCATTTTAAAACATTCACTTAAATTAAACAGACATGGTAAAAACAGAAGAAATATATTTAAGGCTTAGAGTTTGATTAATTTAGCCAAATCAAATATCACTTTCAGATTTGAAGATATTTATCAGGAATCATTTTTAAAATATCGAGTATTATACCACTTCCTGTTTAAAGGCATAATAAAAGGCATCAAATATATTTACCCTACGTGTGAATGGAAATGCCGAAAAGTTTAATGTTTAACCTAATGTTTAATGTTGATCTAAAACATTTTAAACTGATCGTGTGGTGGTCTAGTGGTTAGGATTCAGCGCTCTCACCGCCGCTGGTGTAGTGGGATTTTTATTAATCATATGTAATTCTAACCTTTAAATATCCTATATACTCCTGTTTCTGACGCGTTTTAGCGAAATGTGGACTTGTTTTGTCTGGGAAGCATGAAATTAGTTCAACAGCGAGCTAACCCGCTTTTTACTTCATTTTTGACATTTTTTGAATAATTGTCGTCCTTTTATAAATATTTTGAATAATTGTTCCGTAGCAATATGCTCTGTCTCTTTCTCAGTCAGCATTGAGATAAGGGCTCCCAGACTGTTACAGATAGCTATAATATAAACAACTCATGCAAGAATAGCAGGCAAGGACACACAGAAATCTGCAATGAGCAGAGAAAATCATTATTTTTGGCACTTTCTCACAATAATAAATTTAATAAGTAATCTCTTTATATTACTAATGTCCAAGACAACCAATTCTCATTGATACTGTTAATTGAATTAAAAATGTATTTTCAGTCTCTGTCATATATCGAATCCAACAAAGAGTGCTTATCAGCTATTCAAT
This sequence comes from Neoarius graeffei, assembly GCF_027579695.1. NCBI lineage: Eukaryota > Metazoa > Chordata > Actinopteri > Siluriformes > Ariidae > Neoarius > Neoarius graeffei. Next base: position 6,579,946 of record NC_083592.1, on the reverse strand, counting down.
TTTATTCAAATTACATTCAGTGAAATTGTGTCATTTCAATTTGCCCTGTTTTTTATCTCCTTATCTTTCTTTAAACTTATTGCTACTTATGAGGCTAAGCTTAAACATGTTCCTCCTAATTTCGAACTATTGATATGAAATGCTCTGATTGGCTGTTTGCTGAGTTTTAAACCTCCATACTTTTGCCTTTAAAAACCACAGAGGATATGGAATGGATAGGCTTTTAATGTATTTAGTTAACTATAATTTTTTTTCCAGCAAGAAACAGTTAACAAACGTTTACTTGAATAACTTTTTGTTTATAAATCGGAGACTTGGTTTTATCTTTGTTTAACCATTAAGAAAAAAAACTTCATAAATTATCATGATTATGATACATTGGCTTGTATAAGTATTCATTGTCCTTGAACCTTTCCGCATTTTGTTGCACTGCAACCTGGAACTTAAATTGACATGAAACTATTCATGTGCATCCTGTTCATAATAAGCAGTACCTCTCTCTCTGGATCCATGTCATCCTACAGTCTCTTCTCGAGCAAGGCGTGGTGAGACACTTTACACAAGATTTACGTATGAATTGATTGTTTCTTCTGTAATATCACAGGTTCCTGCCATTAATGATCTCTGTTCTGCCTTTTTTTCATGCACATGAGGAGATAGCGTTTGGACTCAAGGTTTCATTTGACTCTCCTGCTGTTTGTTTTTTTTTTCAGCTGTAATTCATAATGCGCTCTGTGACCTTCTCCCTCCCTCAGGACTCTGTGGTCTGTGTGTTCTGGTGTCTGCTGAGTCACCAGAAATCTGCCAAGACACTGACACTTGCGCCTGCTCCAACATCTGGCGCATAAGGGCTTTAAGGTTTCCAGAACCAAGCTGCAATATTGTATGGACACTTAAGTATTTGGACTTTTGAAGTTTTGAACTTTCTCAAGGCTGTCATTCTAGACACAAAACCTCCTCCACTGCAACATCCTTTGACCTGGACTGACGCTATGGTGGTCGCTTATCACTCCCTCAGAAGCACCCTTTGTTCTGCCCCTGGGTCACCTGCTCACTTCAAGCCCTTCCACCTCTATGCCTGTGGACACCGGGGCACAGCCTCTGGGGAGCGTGGGGGGGGGGGGGGGGGGGGGGGGGGGGGAATGCATCATTGTGCGTTTTTATCCAAAACATTAGACATTGTTGCTCAAGGCTTACCTGTGTGTCTGGGGGCTGTCTCCGCATGTGCTTTGATGGTTTTAGATGCGGAAAAATTGGTTTTTGTCTCACCCATTGATCTTGCACTCATCACATCAAGTTAAACAGGTGTTGCAAAATTTACAGACCCATTAAATTAATTTATCAGTAATAGGGGTCTCTAGGGATCTTTGTTGATGGTTCTTGTTCTAAACCCTCAGACGGTTCTTGTTTTATAATTTATAATATTATCACACCTCTGTGGTTATTCTGTGTGTTCAGTCAATATCAGACTGATATTCTGCATGAGACATACGCTTTTTTTTTCTTTTTCATTTGATTTTTGTCATCTTGATTGTGGACAAATTCTCTAAATGGGTAGAAGTTTTTCCCTGTTCTCGAGAGAACACGAAGGTAGTTACTCGTTTTGATACCTACGTTAGTTATAATAATAATAATGGTACATTTTATTTATAAGTGCCTTTCAAGCTATCTAAGAACACGGGACAGTAAAAAAAATAAAAGCAGAACAACAAAACAACAACAATAAAATAATAAGAAATCAATAATAATTATTATTATAGTTATGAGGTTTCAAATGCCATAGACTCAGACAAGGATACCCCTTTCACCTCAAAAGTCACACAAAACCTTTGTAAGTATCTCTAAACTAAACTGGTGTTTTCACACTCCTAAATCCTCTGGTATCGTAGAACGTACTAATCGAGCATTGAAAGACAAATTAATTAAGGCCATGCAGGACACAGGTTTGGTTCTGTAATCCATAATTCATTCTGGCTGAAATTCGTGTGACACCAAGAAATTATTTTTGGAAATAAAATTCTCCCCTGGAAGAAGGGAACTCCGGCTCTGGGTACCTCTGATTTGAAAATGCATATGGATGAGTATTCTGCAGCCCTTATAGATAAGTTGCATAAAATTTGTACCAAGGTCAATAATACAATATTATCTCCACCACACACCCCTTTCACGTGGGAGACAGGTGCTGGTGTGATGACTTTTTAAAGTAATGATTTGGACAATTGGGAAAACAATATAATGGGCCTGCAGACATAGTCGCCATTACTTTTACTGCTGTTTTAACTGATCTTTTTCCACAGTGGATCCATGCCACGCGATTGAAGAAGGGTCCATAACAAAGTTGTGTTACAATAACAAGTTTGCTGCTATTAACGCTTTTTGTGTCCCTATCTAGTCTCCCTCTGGCCAGTTCTCTCTCTATTTCTGAGCTCTACACAGATTCGACTGAGAATCCTCAAGACGTTGTGAACAAAGAGGGGAAAAGATCTTGCGCCCAGTTTGGAACCACCCCACCTCACTACAACCATGATGGTCCACATCGCGGGTTTCGTGACTTCATCATTGCTCGGGGCAGGGCTACCCGCCCGAGCCTTCTGGACCACTTCATTGCTCGGGGCAGGGTTACCCGCTCGAGCTGGACTTCGAGACAACATCTTCTGGACTAACTTCGCTAACTGGACTGCACAAGCGCACACCACACGAATGTGTTATGTCTTTCATCTGATGCTGTTTTCTACTATTATTACACATCTCCATGCTCTGAAACTCTGTATTCTTACAGGACTCTGTTCCCACTATAGGTCGATATGCCTTCTAATTTCATTTTTCCCTCACTGTTTTAGAACAAATTATTCTGAAGGAAGTGTATTTGGGAATTAAGAGGTTTTGAGTTTCTCTAAGCTCCGGTGAGGTGGGACGAGGGCTGATTGGGCATGCCCGCCCTCTGAGCACCAATATACATCAAGAAGGGCAAAGATTAACTCAGGATTAATTCTCGATGTAATCACATATGATCATGAGGTGATAATAGGATTTGATAATAGTGATGCTATTATCAAAGGGGGGGATTGTTAGGGTTATATAAGTATTATTCTCAGGGGTGATAGCGTTCCGGCGCCGCGCCAGATTTCTGGCGTACCGCGGCGCCGGAAAAAAAAAAAAAAAAAAAAAAAAAATCTAGTTCGCCCATTATCCTGTCATTCTGAGATGCGCAGATAGACAGTAAAGGGAATTCGTTCCCTTTACTGTCTATCTGCGCATCTCAGAATGACACAGGATAATGGGCGAACTAGATTTTTTTTTTTCCAGCGCCGCGGTACGCTGGAAATCCGGCGCGGCGCCGGAACGCTATCACCCCTGTATTCTTATTATTCTTATAGGTATTATTATTAAAATGGTGACAAAATTAAGAGTTAACTTAAGGTTCAGTTAAAAATGACCTTCTGTCTCGGCTGGACATTGTTTGGGAACATTTTGTTTATGAAATGTGTATTTTGAACAGAGAAGTGTCTGAAGGACCCACCAAGGTCTGTTTTAGTGTCAGATCGACCCACACACACTTTAATGTTGGATGTAATGGTAGCCTTATTGCTGAACAAAGAGTTAAGACTCATATTATATTTTTATAGTATATATTATAGTATATATTACTTATAGTATATTTTAGAGCTTTTTAAGATCCTTTATTATTTTGGACTATTGCATGTACTATGGCAGTGATTTTAAACTGTTCCTGTGTAGCCTGACCTTCGTCCAGTGGAGAAGAACACTTCTTTGTTAGACCAAACATAGTCTTTGTTTAAAACATTGTCGTAAAAACATCTCACGCTCTTTGACGTACGTAAATGAAATTGCTGAATTGCTGAAATATTATTTTGCTTATGACTGAAGGTTTCATTCACACACACACATACATATGGAATTAAGATGTGATTTGCTGACCTAGCACATAGACACAGATATCAAAATGATGTCACTCACTCACACCCTCCCATAGACACACACACACACACACACACACACACCCCTCTCTGAGGTCACATACAAACACACCCCTCTCTGAGGTCACATACAAACACACACACATTTGACAGACACAATAGCCGTTTGGAGAGATTATGATTTGTTATAAAAGGTGTTTGTAATCTTTCATCTTTGACGAAGTGACTGTGCGAATAAACTGGCATGTGAACAACTCAGGTGTTCCCTTGTCTGTTTCTCTCGTTCTATCATTCGTCCCGGATCTGAGGGGGCTCACGAAGGAATCTCGGGGTCTCTTTCTGGGTGAACCCCAACAGTCGCCTTCCTCGCATTCAAACTGATTCGAGCCGTGCCGTCCAAAACGGCAGCATCACATGACTTGGTCAAGTGAGTGAAATACCTCAATAACCGAGCGTGTGTGGCAGGGAATGTGCGCCTGCATGCGTGTGGATTGACAGGGAGTGAGGTAGGAGTGGGGAAAGTTATCTAGGAAATACCAAGCTGTCAAATGGCTGCTAATTAGGTTACCGGCTGTATTAATTAACTAATTAGTAATGGGAGTTTAGAGATTTGAAACATAGGGCTCTATAATTTAGATATAATTATGGATTATTTGAAATTATTAATTATTTTTTTTTTACCATTAAACACCATACAGGAGCCACAGTGAATAATTAAACAACAATTAATCAGAGGATATATATTCAAAGTTAATAATTTAAAAATGAAAATATTTTCTGGTTGATTAATCAGTCAGTTTTATCAGTTGTTTTTATTTGTAGCATTGTTATTTGTTTCTCTTGTCCAAACTAGTGATCTCAAGTCATAAATTTTATGATAATGTTGCTTTTTGTGATATTTGTTACTGAAGTGCAGAGTACTGATCTGTGTATATATATATAAACGGTTAGTGTTTCTGGATCTCATAGTATAGTTATTTTGTTCTTAAAATTTTATGTTCATAATTTCTACTCTATTGGAATATATTGCTTCTGAACTTCAGCATAATAATTGGTGAATTATGGTATCAATCAGTCTGTTTTACTATATTTTTGAACTTTTGCCTCAGTATATCAAGTATTGATTACTTTTGATTCATAGATATTATTGCACATGTTGTGAATTCGGAAACAAATGCAATAAAGATTGTTGGGTTACAAATGGTTTGTGTTTTTTTTCTCAAATATTTCTTCGGACAAGTCAACTTCACATTCGGACAAGTAAATTTCCTTTCAACTTGCCCGACAGGACAAGCGGTTTCAAAAGTTAATGTAGAGCCTTGTACTGTGGACTCTTTAGTGGAGGTGCTGGGGACTGACTGCATGGATGGAACGCGGAAATTAGAAACGATGGAAGGCGGAAGTGTGCTGCTGTTTGTGTGTAAGCCCTGACTGTGGCCTCACTATGCGAAATTTTATATTCAATGTGTTTATGGAGGCTGCCCTGTGGACTTCACATCTCTATCCCATGAGCTGAATATCTCACCTTGTGTTTAACACAAAATGGCGGTCTGTCGCGGAACGGCTACTGCGCATATCAGCGGTATTACAAAGGAAATAACGACACAGAGCTCAGGCCTCCATCGACAGAAGAAGCAGCAGCTCAAGCCTCCGCCAAGGCCAAATATCGCTCCGTTAGGGGCAAAGAAACTAAATTCACCGAGTCGACTCCGCTCCAGAATATAATGTGTTCCTCTTTGGCCCCCGCTACACCTTTCCACCCAGTTTCAGTACCTGGCGCCCCTGATAAACACCTTCAGTACCACATTACACTTCTTTATTCCCCGGAGTGAGCTGTGTAATTTACACTCTCTCACTACTGACACACACACACACAGAGCTCACACAGCTTTCAATGAGCTGATATTTTACATTTCTAAACTCACCTGCTGATGAAGGATGAACAGAAAACAGGAGAAAAAGCAGAAGTTCCAGAACTGTCGAGCTCCATGTTTCAGTCCCAACATTTCCCAGCAAAGAGGCAAAATAAACAAAAATAAACGATTTCATAAGTAAACTTTAGTAAAGTCCTGTCTATAGGCGGTCACATACTGGAGTAAAGGCGGATAATTCTCAGCGTTCACAGTTTTAGACCGTCACTCACACTGCTTATCTCCTGCTGATCTTTCATTCTCTTTATGCGCTGGATAGAACTTTCAAAATAAAAGCCTCCACAACACTACACACATTAATAACCCAATTTCAGGTCTCAGTTAAAAAAGAAAAACCTACACAAAGGACAATTACAATTT